>NC_139352.1:62757515-63173712 GCF_055883805.1 Amblyomma maculatum
CTAACCACTTATACTGTATGCTCTCATTCTTTATCTTTGATCGTATCTATCAGGGGCATCTGTGGTTATTGGAAATCTCCTCGAAGAAAACTGTACAGGATGAATTGTCTGATTATTTTTGATAGTATAGAGTATGACTCGCTATACCAGAATTTGTCTTTTTATGTTTTTATATGTCAGATTTTTTTTGTTTGGTTGTGTATTTATTTAACCCTCAGGGTACAGAATACACTACAGAGGGGAAGTACAGGGTTTTGAATATTTGGGGGCTGGGATTTAAACCATTCCTATGCAAAATCTACTACACCATTCGAGCTGAAATAACGTTCACAAAGCAGCAAAATATCGTCTATGTTGTGTGATAAGTTATTCAACATCGGTACTTGCCTAGATTTTCCGAAATCGAGAAAAAACTGCTCTCGGCGGCGTGCACAATTTTCGCAGAAGCGAGTTGAAAAGCTATTTTACCATGGTGCGTCATCTGTCGGGCAGCGAGGCAAGCGCGCCAACGGCCGGGATGGAGTTTGTCTCACTGCTCGACAGATGGCGCATCATGTTAAAATAGCTTTTCGACTGTCTTCTGCGAAAATTGTGCACGCCGCCGAGAGCAGTTTTTTCTCGATTTCGGATAATCTAGGCAAGTACCGATGTTGAATAACTTATCACACAACATAGACGATATTTTGCTGCTTTGTGAACGTTATTTCAGCTCGAATGGTGTAGTAGATTTTGCATAGGAATGGTTTAAATCCCAGCCCCCAAATATTCAAGACCCGATACAATCCACAACAATGAAAAAGAATGTGAAGCCTAATTTATACAATAATAAAAACCTTTAGAGGTAAAATCATTATGGTTACCAATTGTCTCACTTGCTTGTAGATGGACGCTGGCTGCTTAGCAGCGTAAAGTGAAGCCAGATTATACGCTAGGCGCCGAAGGCACCATGTCCCTGCTGTTCGTCCAATTAACATTTCTTGTACCGTCATGCGTTCTTATAGGGAAAAACAATTGGTTTGGTTTGTGGGGTTTAACGTCTCCAAGCGACTCAAGCTATGAGAGACGCCGTAGTGGAGGACTCCGGAAATTTCGACCACCAGAGGATCTTTAGCGTGTACTGATATCACACAGCACATGGGCGCCTTGCTTTTCGTCTCCATCGAAAAGCGGCCGCCGAGGCCGGGATTCGATCCCGCATTCTTGGGAACAGTGGACAAGCGCCGTAACCACTGCGCCACCCCGGCGGGAATAGGGAAGGAGGAAATTTGTAGGGTACGCAGTGAGGTGATAAAAAACTGCTGTTCGTGCTTTTGTACCTGATATTCACAAAGAGGGGTTGGACCCTTGCACGCAGCGTAAAAACACCTTACATTTTGAGCAACAAATTTATCGCTTTCGGCTAGAACTATTGCAGGGGACAGAGCAGGGGGTATTTGTCGTGCTCTTCCTTCATGAATAAAAAAAAAAAGAGTATAAAATAATAAAAAAAACGTATGTGCGGATAAAATCTTTCTAACTTACCACGCCATGGTTTCGTATTTAGGCCCCCTCTTTTATTGTTCACCGCGAATGCTATATGATGCTAGCACAGCTTGGACAGCGTAATATAAAATAATAAAAAAACGTATGTGCGGATAAAATCTTTCTAACTTACCACGCCATGGTTTCGTATTTAGGCCCCCTCTTTTATTGTTCACCGCGAATGCTATATGATGCTAGCACAGCTTGGACAGCGTAATATAATGACCCGAGATGTACGAAGAGAGAGTTACCGAAAAAAAAAAAGGGGGGGGGGGGGGACGGCGAACAGCGGCTGCTGGGAAGTCGAGTAAAACGCGACAAACGTTTATCGTTTGTTTTGAACAGCCCGAACACTTCCTTCTTTCTGCGCATACTGCCCCGACTGAGGGGGAAGAATACAAGCATAAAAACAAACGGTGATAGGCAACCCAGGAAGAATGGAACGTCTTTGCTCTTTACGAGTTCATTCTTCGCCGGGCTCTTTTGCTTCTTCTTTTTTTTTCTGAATCCGTGCGTTTAAAGCGACAAAAAACAGATTCCTCATGAAAGGCATGGTCTATCGGGGGCTTTAAAAAGTGTTTCCTACAAGACATTAATTTCTGCTTGCGCCATTGTTAGTTGCCAACCTGCGGAGCAAGGATCTGCAGCGTCTTGGTGATTTCGTATGCACGATACTGTTGATCGTTCCGAGAGTTTTCAGCCTGCACTCTTAAAATGTGTCCAAAAAAACATGCTAACATACGGAGCATCATTTTGTGAGCGCCGCGTGGTGGTCGGCGCGGTTTCAATCGACGAATAGAGAAAGACTCTACGCTGTTGGCTCTCTTTACGAGGAAAGCAGCGATAGCGATAGCCGTACCGGTATCCCACCTAGCGTTTTGCACATGAATTTGAAATTTGATGGTATGTCTAAATTTCAGCAGGGGGGTGTGAAATTACTGATTACATCTGTCCCGCATTCAAGAAGACTGCCAGGTCCGCCTACATCTTGTGTAATCACAGATGGCAGTATATCACATAATATGTTTCAATTGTGCGGCTACCCATGGAGGCGCATGTGTTCATTATGGCTCGGACCTTGTTGGGCAACAGTTTATTAGGATGTAAAAGGTGGACGGTGTTTCTGGCCTCTGCATATTTCACCATTAAAGTGGTATACTGTGGAGATCCTCCCCCTTAACTGAGAGTACGGTAAGCTCGCCATGAACACTTCGTTAGTGGCGGTCGGAAGCAGCACATGGACCATAGGTTGCGTCCAGGACGCATGCACCACACACGGCGTGCTCACTACCAACCGTATTTATTTGATACAACCTGTCTACAGTTTGTAAGAGCCAATCAAGACACGGAGAAGAAGCCTCCGTGTTTGAGCTGCCCGATGTGGGTTGAGATATTTCTGCGCGGCCTAACAACGTATCTCAAACATCCGAAAGCGGACCAGCCAAGAGGCGCGCCTAAGCGCGGCTCTGATTGGCCGAGGCGGGGTGACGTCATAAAGGTCTCGACCAATCACAGAGCACCACCGCAGTATGCGCGAATGCGTGCCTTATATGACCATATACCAATCAATGATCAATTGCTAATTATAATTAATTAATGACCAATTAGGTAATCTATTATTTATCTACTTAATGACCAATTCATTATTTAAGTAACTGGTTAACAATTTCATACTTCATGAATAATTAATTAATAGCTAATTATTTAAATAATTATATTTAGTGCCAGTTGCGAAGCAGAATGCGGCACTCAGGATTTCGCCTTTCACTACTTCAGTCGCTAAAGCACTACAAAGAACTCTGCAGTGGTAAGGGTGATATTTTGCTTATGAAGAATACAACTTAAAAAGAAAAGCAGTCGATAACTTCGAGGAATGGCACGGGCAGCGTGCGTATTAGCGTGCTGATAACTACGTACCTTTCTTTAGAGATAAAAAGAGCCTTTAGCAACAAATCAACGATACGTGTTCTTCGTCTTTTCGCATGATGGAGCGTGTTTGGCGCATCTTTTTTATTTTACTGCCAACTTGATTGCTGCGACGCTGACCTTCGAAAGATAAAACCTGAGCAGAACCATTCGCCTACTCATGCTGCCTGTTCATCTGAGGTGTGATAATGTGGGGTGATAGTAGACCACAGACTCAATTGAGCGCGATTTTTAGGCGTGCGCTTAGCCTCAAACTGTTTCCAGCCTCGCCCCGTCATACCGCCCTGACGCACGGAAAAGTCGCCGCTCGCGCACGCCAGCTAAAGATTTGGGCGCCTGTACATCAGAATAAAAAAAAAAAAGACTAATGACAAACTAGAAAAGGCAGATGCGATAAGATCGTACGCAAAGCATGAGTATACCTAGCGCCGTTAGTCAACTACACCAAGCGTGTACATCCTTTCATATCCTCCTCAAAAGACACTCCGCTGTCATCATTGTGCCGTCTCTGCGGCGCTCAATGAAATAATACAAACACGGAGTTTGACCGCGCTTCAAACATTGCGATGTTTATCTCGCGAAAAACGAGCTGGCAAAACGCGTGCCAGCATATCAGAGTTGTTTAGTCTGTTCTGCTGTTTTTATTTTCTGGTATGGCGAGATAGTGCAAAGACGTACAGTACTGTGAGCTCTTTGTTACACCTATTTGCGACCCTTGTTTTCCCCACTCTGTTTATGGTTGATGCGATAAATTCCACCGAGAAGCTGTATAAGCACAGCAACAAGAATAACTCACGGCTTTCATGCTAAATCCAAGTGTTTGACAGCCTGCCTCAAAAACAAAATGCTACCTTTACCGCAGTGGTCGGCCATAATCGATACCTCTTCCATCCTAGTCAGATCATATATAATCATTTCGATCCAAGATATCAAGGAGAATAGACGTTACGGTGCTCGACGCCTTGATACTGTTCCATGCCCTGTAGGGAGAATATCTCGTTCGCATTGCTTCATCGCCTGCAACGCAGTGCAACCGTAAACTTCGCCCCGGACTCCTTCAGGGCCACATTGCATGACCCTGTCATCTCCTGCGTTCAGCGTAGACCAGAGCAGACTAACAAACTCAGTATTAGTGCTCAGCTACAAGTTTGAGTTTACTGACAGCATCATCATATGAATAGCCTAATTATTGTATGAAAGCTGCTCTTAACTCTGGAGCATGAAACGCACGCTCGTTGATTATAGAACGCAACCACGCCGAAGAGGTCGCTAGCCGTTTCGTAGTCGTCGAAAGAGCATCTCTTCTTTCAACACGGCAAAACCCAAGCGTCACGCAATCGCTGCGTTGCAAGAACGGGCAAAGGTGCTCTTTTGACGGTTAAAGGTATTTGAACGGGCGTACTGACCTTTCGACGAGCAGACCCCCGGCCGCGGCTCCGAGCAGGATGAACAGCGACTGACTGAAGAACACCCAGGACATGGTCGAGAACACGGTCTGGGTCTTGCAACCCAAATCCAACAACGTGGGTCCCAGGAAGGCGACACACATGCCAAAGCTCCAGAACACGAAGCAAAGCGTCACCGTGGTGTGCTTGTGTCGCCAGAACAGGTCGAGGAAGTACTCGCGCTTGGACACGGACGATACGCCATCCACGGCACCCCCAGCACCAGCGGCCGATGCCTCCATGACCCTGGACACCGACGACCAGCGCCGGGACTGAAGGGAGAAGAGTGGTCGGCGGCGATGAAATATTGGGTCGCGCACACGGGGTCCTGCGGCGCGCGCGCGCCCCGCTACAGCCGCATCGTCACAGACTGGTCGATTCTCGGCGAGCCCTGGACGGCCGGTTGCTCTTTCCGCTTCACGGATTGTCTCTCCGACGCCTCTACGACCGTGTCCGGGGGATGAAGGGTGCTAGAGAGCCACTCGCCGCCGACCGACCCACCCCCAACGTGTTTAGGGAAACCGATTTGCGGGTCCCTAAAAGAGAGCACCCCCGAAAGAGAGGAAGACAGAGTGGGGAAGAGAGCGGCCCGCCCCCTTCTAGTCTGCTGCTCGGGAGCCCATGTGAATTTCACAAGAAGCAACGTAGCGACATCCCGCGGCGCCTCGTGGTAGCGGCGCGACTACTGGTTTTGCGTCGTCGTCTGCTCGCGCGTTGACGTCGGTGACGTCACAGCAAGGGCGCGCATTGCCGGTGCCCATGGGAAAGAAGGAAGTTGGGCTAGCTCGTGTAAATTTTTGGGCTGTAGTGTCTAACAAAAATGTGTTTACGTAACAACAACTGCAAAGAGCTTGAATGTCGAAATAAAATTATTGGTGCAATATATAAGACCAATAGAATATCCACTCAAAAGACTGAAAAGAAATGAACAGCTAGACTTCAGCATTTTAGCCAGCTGTTATAATGCTATGATACCTATCAAGCAAAGAACTCACAAACAAATAAGGGCAAATAAAAGCAAGTGCAAAAGGAAATATTTGACATTGTCTGCACACTGTGCGCAATACCTTCGTTATTTGCCCTCATTCAAAGTACATTTCCTTTTAACTCCGAATCAGCCCCTTTCAGATAACAGAAACTGCTGCAACTGTTTAAATATTTATGATGAGAAACGGCTGTCTACTATAGTCCCAAGTGATGCATCCGCTGCCGCCTTTTTGCCCAGGCCGTGCACAATGAAATCCTTGTTAGCGCATTGTTTTCTGAAAAGTCTGCACGTGTCGATTTGCATGGACGTACGTGTGGAGGGAAAGGTGCGTTACTGTTTCATAGCACAGGTGTTCTTTCAGCGATTCCTTTTGAACCGCAGTACTCGAGCTGCGTAGAATAGGTCGGGCCTCGCGACTGCTTTCGTATCGCCGTCAGCGCACGCTGCTATGGGCATAGCTCTTCCGAAAACTTGGAAATCACTGCAGAAACTGCATGCATTTGGGAGCACGCGAAATAATTAGCGTTGGCGCGACGTTGTTGACACGTAATAGACGACTTTTCGCATTTACCTACCCATTCCGTTAAGATCCAACTAAGATCCAACTGGCACTCTTCGACTTCCGATGCTGCTACTCGACGATATGACTCGGCACGTTTTGTCTCATGACCCATGACTAGCGTGATTCATGATTCACTTGACTCGACATTTTCATGTCACGTGTCTAATGATTCATGGCTCGTTGGTGATACAGCGCCTTGTACCATGACTTGCAACTCTCATCCGGTCATCAACTGAGGACATCACTTGATGATGTCACAAGGGGACCTTCCGGCGACATATTTTTCAACACTTCCGGCGCCAACATAGCCTGCTAATGCGTTCGGTCAGCGGCCTCTTCTCGACACTTGGGCGCGGTCATTCAGCGGCTGTTGCTTCATGCTACTGAAAACAAGGGCACGAGATTGGTTCCCGGCGTTAAGGCGCGTGTTTTCGAAGCAGGTCAAGAGGGGAAAAATCCAGTGTATGCGAAAGGTTGGTGCGTGCTTTTTGTCAAAAGTTTTCAAGCCAAAGGCTTTTCGTTTGAGCCGTTCGGTGAGGTCATAGCGGAGTCATTAAAGTCCAAAAGGTCTTGAAATGCTATAGGAGGTGACCTCGACACATTTGATTAGGTGTATGCATTAACAAACTCCGAGTGGTTTAAATACATTGGAAGCCTTCACTGCGACGTACTATACCTGGGAGTCAATAGCAGGGAAGGAATCCGGAGCGAAAAACAAGGTGACGCATAGTGGAAGTTTAGATATCCAGCGTGTTTGTGCATTTTTTGTTTAAAACACATTATGAGCAGAACGCAATATCTGTTTTCGAACATGATTAGCCGGACACCTAAATGTGAAGATATCTGCCGTCATGAGACTCAGAAACAATTAAAATTGCTTAAACAATTTTGCCACTGAAGCTAGAAAGCGTTTAATTAGAAAATTAAGAATTGTCATATAGGTATATAGACTGCCCCATTCCGCAGAATTCCCATTAACAACGTACGTGTTCCGAAATATTCGCCCCTAAATGTTGTTACGTGGCGGCCAGCCGGTGAACACAGGAAAAAGAGACAGAGAGATGACGTTCATTGACAGTGAGATGACGTTTAATGAATTGTTGGCGGGCTTAGCGCGAGCGCTCCAGCCCACGCCACTGCCCGCTTCTGCATCCTTGCACGTCCGTAACATGACCCGGGGCCACCGAGCGATCGTCCCGATCGTGGACGAGGAAGTTTACTGATGTTTATGAGTCCATGGCATGATGATGGGCGTGTCTGGATGCTTGAAGAAAAAGAAGAAGAAAAAGGAAGAATAGAACGGCTTGCCGGCATGATGATTCCCGATGAACCTTGGTCCAGGACACTCTCGGGCCACACGTTGCCACGACTCGATGGCGGAGGCCAAGGCAGGCACCGCATGACATAGGAAGGGGAAGATGTCTTGAAGTGTAGCGGTGTCTCGGGTCGTGGGGTCTTTGGTCGGTACATCTGGTCAGTGGGGTCACATATGGTCGTTCGGGTCTCTTCTTGTGTCGTGGTCATGTGTGGCCGTCACGGGACTTATGGTCGGGGCGGTGGGGAGGGGGGGGGGGGGGTGACGAGGCGGAGGAACGGCAAGGTCTTGCTGGGTCCGGCAGGCTGGGGAACAGCCATGCGATACCTCCTAACCTTCAGTCGACGGCGCAATAAGTCGCAGGGTATCGAAGCTCCGGACCAGGATGAGGGGGTGATGATGAAGTACCTCGCACCTCCAACCAAATGTTACGTGGCGGCCAGCCGGTGAACACAGGAGAAAGAGAACGGAGAGATGATCAATGACAGCGAGATGACGTTTAATGAATTGTTGGCGGGCCTAGCGCGAGCGCTGCTGCCCGCGCCACTGCCCGCTTCTTCCTCCTTGCGCGTCCGTAACAATATTCATCTTAGTCCTCCTCAATGGACACGAAACTCTTCCCTGTGTGACGCGACTGCTGATCATGCTCCTCAGAACACGCGCTTGCTATAACTCTACCAAATGAAGCGGCCTACTGGAATGCGCCTGCCTCTGTGTTCGTCGTAAACATGCATGCTACCAATGACAGAAATGTTGATTGATTTTTTGGCTCTAGAACATGTGTGTGGAACCAGTTTTCATATGTTGCTGATAGCGAGATTTCCAAAAATTCTGAGTGCCTAACTGTTAACGCCGGGTACATCGTTCACCCACATGCTGTGTAGACACACCTTAAAATCTCTCTCTCGCAAAAGTTGGCTGTAGTCGCTTATAGGTGCCTAACGTACTTTGCCGTACTTCTTTATGCGAGAAGCGTTTACTCATATCCCAGAGTACGGTTTTGACACGTGAAAATTCAGTACTTGTTGTTAAAACTAGCAAACAGTGTAAATATATAGTTGGGACACATTCGGTCTACACAGTACCTTCCTCTCCATGTCAGAGGATAGGAATTCAGGATTAGTCCAGCGCGCACGCTTTTTCCTGAGAAAAGGTCGTTGACCCCCTTCACGAATCACGATGTGTGGCGTCCGCACAGGTTCTCAGGAAGAGAAGAGGTGCACCTTCCTGAGTACACAAAATGAGAGGACATTGGACAGAGGGAGCTGCATGGGGCCCAGTAAGGTGAAAAGGTATCGTATATTTATTTTTTTGCATTAATAAAACCATCATAACTTGCTAGTTGAGTGTAGTTCAGGATATCGAGGAAGCAATTGGTCATCTTTTACTTTGCTAAGCGAGGGGGGCACGCTAAGACAACAAACGAGCTGGACAAAGTATTAGGAGACGTACGCTTCAGGATGCTTACATGCTTTCAGAAGAAGCGTTTAGGAGCAATTAATCTTCCATTTCGTCGAAGTCACTTGGGAACGCGCGGTAACCAAGAAAAGGTGGCTGGGATAGAACAAACAAATGAATGAATGGTGGCTAGTTTCTTTAACGTCACGTGTTTTTGTCTGCTGAGTTCTCGTTCTGCAGCATGCTTTGAAGCGTGACAGTGCACCCCTGAAAAGTTGCCTTTCTTCCGTTTAATTCCTTCCTAAAGTTCTGAGAGGGTTTCGTGAAACGGCCTGTTTACCTGTGCCAAACAGTGACACCGATTATCGCGGATCGTTAGATCCAAATCCAATTGGCGAATATGAATGGGTTGTATTAATTACCTATGGAAGGCGCTCATGAAGTGGAGGTAACTACGGTGTATAATAGATGTATCCTTCCGGCTAGTAGTGAGCCGTAAGCCGCGATTAGGGGCCCGAACGGAAGAGCTTAAAATTTTACTAACGAGAGTTCATCATGCATTACAGAATATCAGCCACTCGATCACAACGCCGGCTGGGATTGGACAGGGCTAACGGGGGATCAATGGCATATGCATCCGTCTTGCAGCAGGGGCCCAGCCCGTCCCACCGTCTCTTCAAAACAGCGTTAGCAACAGGATAAAGCAAAATAAAACTAGAAGTAGTTTTATGTCGCCTTGCCTCTTGCCACCGCATGAGCTTGGCTTAGAGGTCCGTGAGGTAAAAAAAGGAATTACGATCGTGGGCGTATAGTCTCGGCAAGCTCACTCTTCAGTGCACCTATTTCGCCTCACTTAATTGTTCACGCATGCGAGTTTAAGCTTGAGTGTGAGCTGGTCATAGAAATGATCGAGTCGCTGTGATAGCCCAGTGGACAGAAGTGAGCCCCTAGTAAATTTAGTGTACGGTAGAGGGAGTAGTATAATGCGCTGCTCTCCGAGTGCGAGTCAGGCGATATAGTTAATGTGAGTGAGCCCATGAGTTGGAGTGAGCTCCTCTATGTGCATGTGAGGAGCTGTGAGAGCAGGTATGGGTGAGCTCTTGTGCGCGAACCCGAACACGCGCAAAGAACGAAATGGCGCGAGGAACATGAACAGGTCTCAACAATGGGAATAGAGTGATCGTTGAGTGCCAAGTGAAAATTAATTTGTGAATGAAACGTGTTAGGCAAACGGGAAGAGGTGGACAATAATGTATGCTGCTGCTCGATCGCCGTTCAAATGTAGTACAATATGACTCCGACTTGTAAGCGTCTGTACTTGAGCGATCATGCTACTGGCATGCCTTTGAGAGCCTTCTAGTGACAGAAGCCAGCTCAGCTTCTTGAACATGGTTTACGACAGCACTCGAACAAACTAAACGCCAAACAAGATATCCTCAGAGCACTGCGAGCTGCCTCATACCATCTTAGATCGGTCAGCATTACAGTACCATTTGTTCGGAAGGATAGTAAAGTAAGTTCTTGCTAGTTCATTTAAAAGTACATAAACGTACGAGTATACACGCAAAAAATTTGATTACGGTCAAGCAAAATCCCGGGCCCTGTCAACGCATGAAATCTGTCACTTCGTTTTTTGTATTGCTCGAAAACCCATTTTTCGCCGCTTCCGGAAGGAAGAAACACGTGCCATTGGCCTTCAATCGATTACCGCATTCCACCACGTATTAGATAGATTTAGCTTACCGTGATCCGCGATCCGCCACCGTGACCCTCTACCGCGTGTGGGCGGTGCGCACAAGCTGATTGGTCCCAACGCGGCAGGTCTATGTGCCGACATGAAGTATGTGGCGCCATCTATCGGCGTCAAGGGGATCTCGGCAAGCGCAGTGGTACGCGCGGTGGTGGATCACGGCAGCGGATCACGGATCACGGTAAGCTAAATCTCTCTACTATCTTCGTCGCGCACACATCACACTGAAGCCGCAAGCAAAACGATCCTCGCGGCTGTCACTTCTTTAAGCGCATCTGGAGGGGAACAAAGAAAGCTTTATTGACTAGAAGAAAAAGAAACGTACATGACGTTCAAGTGTTGTTGTTGTTGTTGTTTTCGTATCGCCCATGTGAAGCTATACGTTGGAAGTTTCACTTTATTTGTCACGTTGCTGGGTGGAAGAGAGGGTCTGCTGGAGCCAACGCAGGCGAACATGAAGCACTCGGCTTCATAGTACTCATCGATACGGTCAAATAAAACCCAAGAACGCAGCGACAACCCTTCAAAGGAGGTCCTCCATGGCTTCAACCATGTTTTCATAATGTCGCGGGTGTGGCCTGCTGGAAGGTACCACTGTGGCAGGTGCTATGCGGTTAACAGTGACGTCATGACATTAGGTTGACAGCTTTGATTGGAGGGCCTCCTTTTAGGAACATATGCCACGCCTTTATGAATTGTATCCGATGGCACACTTTTAAGCGTGGCGCCGCCATATTGTTCGCTGGACAGTCTGTTCATCTAATGTCGCCGCTTTCATTGTGCTTGGCATTGCACTGAACAGCGAACAAAATGACGACCTTCGAGAAACGCATTTAGGTCGTCAATGTCTGTGACCAACAGCGCGACTAGCTCTGCACGTGTTTTTATGTTTATGACTCTGTCTAAAGCGACGATGAAACATCCAAAGTAAAAAAAAAAAGCAGGCCCGTAAAGCTGAAATATTTTCAAAGGCTGATCGTGTAGTACGGTGCAAATTCAGTAAATAAACGAAGAAAATAACGATAAAGAGAGCCAGGAAAACGACAGATATCGGCCGATAGATGCATTCCTTGCTAGTACACGCGCTCTGCAATAAGTGTGCAAGCGCTTGGCTTCTTCTAAATATTACTATCAAATGCGCGATAACTACTGACAAGGGACGTCGGAGTGTTCTTAGTAAATTACTGTGAATCGGCTGATTTAAATGTTGACTGCAAATAAACTGCCTTTACTTCTCCAAGCAGTGACACCAGATGAAACACAACTACAGAGGCGCTAACTCGTGTCACAACACTTGTGTAACCAACGGATAGAACAAATTCAAAGAAACGTGAAAGAGGGACGCCGCGTCCTGACAACATAATGAAAGTACTAAACTTACTGGCTCTGCTCTGTAAAGCGCTTGCCAGTCTTTAAAATGTAGCAAAAACTCTGATTTGGTGGAGAAGAAGGAGGTGAGGAAACAGGCTTACTGCCGTAACACCCTTTAACGGGCTGTAGAGCCAGTTCAGCCTAGGAGACCACTAGGCTGCTAGGCATCGACAAAAAGCATGTCGTCCACTTCCAGACACAGCCTCCTTTTCTTCGGCTTAGCATCGGAACCGGGCGGAGTTTCAGGGACCATGGCACTAGGCGCATCCCCAGGGCCTTCGTGGATCATGCGCTGTTCCGGGCTTTTGGGTTCATTCACGGTCTCTATGCGACCTCTGCCTCCGTCGAACAAGCGAGGATTTCCTCTCCTCTGAGCCGACAAGGCGAGGAGTTCGCTCACCCTGAACGAAGCTCTCGCTACGCATGGCCCAGGGCTTTCTACAGCGACGAGTGGCAGGTAGCTGTCATTGATTGTATCGTCGCCGTAATCTGAAGCTCCGCGTGTAGAGTCTACGGTTCCATCGCTTACGGGCCTCGAGTTCAGGCTCGGGCTTCTACGAAGAGCAGCAGGAGTGGAAGCTGACGTGGTGCCCAGTGCCGGTGGACGCTCTTGGGTGGGGCTTGCATAGGCATTTAGCCCACAGCCCGTCCTACCACTAAAGTCTCGTGCGTTGCCCTGGACAGATCCCTCAGCAGCCCGTCCTCCGGACCACACCTCCCGCTCAGAGTTTTTGGCACAACAACCCTGTCCTGGACTCTCTGAAGGTCTTATAGAATCCTTGCCTAGAGTCTTCTTCAACTTCTGGGAGAGAGAAAGGGAGCTCGACCGTGGGGTTGCTTGCGTCCTCGCTGGCGAACTGCTCTCCTTGAGGCGAGTGACCTCTTCGCGCGCTCGTGCCAGTTCCTGCTGCAGAGCGGCATATTCCTCTCTGCAGGCGGCGTGGCTAGTCGTTTGGAGCCGCTCCAAGCGGCCCTGGATCCTTGCGACTGCCTCGTCGCGCTCCAGCTTGACCGCGATGACTTCGCAGCGGAGCTCCTGCTCTTTAGCCTGCGCACGAAGCACACGTCTCAGAGATCAGAGCGGTCGTTGCTGAACGAGAATCTCAGGTGAGGGCAGCTACATAGACGCGCGTCGCATCTGCCAATCCCATGCATAGAGCGGAGAAACAGCTTAGCCGCGCTTGTTACGAATGTGCTGGATAGTTACGTGTCTGCAGCCTTAGTTAGAAGTATTCGGCAAGCATATGTTTGTTTTCTAGGCGTGTTCTCTTACTCTTACTACAACTCCTTTCGTTTTCTACCTGCGTAGGTGAAGAACACACTTTCTGACCTTTCAAGGTCTTTCGGTATTTACCTTTTCGAACGCATTTTACAATGTTGTTTTATTAGGCAAAAACGTTGTTTCAATAAGCAATTAAGCAAAAACTGCAAAAACAAGTTAAATTAAATACCAAAAATTCATAAACCACGAAAGAAGTCAAACTACGAAACAAAGCATATACATCGCACAATAAAGGCGGAACTACGATGTACAGAAATAGAGATGAAGAAAAGGAAGGGAGAGAGAGGGAGGGAAGTTGGAGAGAGAGTCTCTAGTCATTTTTCGCTCTCCAGAGCGACCTTCTCTCTCGCTCTCTCTGTGAGAGAGAGTTCCTTATAGCTCTCTGCCTAGAGAAAGTAGGAAGAGATACTCTTTTTCATCACCGACTATCATTATCTGTCACTCACTATAACTATCGGTAACTATATACCAAAACCCCACGGATATCCCATGGAATCTGGCGGACACATCTCGCGCCCACTTTCTGCGGACGCCACTGGTGAGTTGCTAAAGACTAATTGGTTTACATGAAATGAAAGTTGCAGTGTCTGTCACACGTTCTATGTGGATAAAAAAAACTGATTTTATTTATAGGAAGGGAAAGGCGCGGTAACTGTCTCACTTTTTTTTATATATATACTTGCACTACGCTGTAAAGGAAGGGAGGAAGGTTGGAGTGAAAGTGAAAAGAGAGAAAGATGTGCTGGAAGGGAAGGCTGCGGAGTACATCATACACCACACGGACGCCTCTCCGTTTCGCCTCCATCAAAACGCAGCCTCCGGCGATCGGGTTCGGATCCGGGTACTGCGGTTCAGTAGTCGGGCGTTTTAACCAAGGCAGCACCGCTGTGGGTTAGGTTTTGGGGGAAGGAGGCACAGCTTTTGGGTGAACACTACGGAATGATAGACACCTACACTTAATCAGGTTATCAGGTGAAGCTCACGCCGCCTTTTTGAAGGTGAAGTGACCGGATGGTTGACCGTGGCTAATATATGGCGTAGTTAAGCTTTGACTTCAAAACAAACTTGGCTCCGTCAAAGCAAGCTTCTCTGCTTAACTGCTGTGCTCGTAGGCTGTGCCAACTATAGGAAAATGGCAGAAGGCAGACACGAGGTAAAAACCTCCTGGGTTTCGTGACGGAGACTAGAAGATGAGGCTGTTCGCGCTACCACTCGCGTGGTGGCGCACGCCACGAAAGGAGACCTGAAGAACGGGCGTCGCAGCAGCGCACTGCTCAAGCGTTTCGCCTTCATACAAGTAGCGGTCGCCGCCGCGGTCCCAAATGTTTTAATGAATTGTTTTAAGGTGAATGCTTTTTTGGCTCATGGGTGGCGACTGACCGTGTCCGCAAAAATGCCCGCACGAACTGTCAATCATGTGTTGTATGTAATAATAGCAAATTTGGTATCCAATCTAATTAGAGCATGGCCGATTCGATGTGAATCTTCAAATCTGAATGACGACAACAGCAAGCTGCTAAGGCAGAAGGCTCGTTCGAACGTTGTGACGGCGGTGTCTCCCGGAGTTCGACGTAGAGACGATGTCATATCACTAGAAGTCTTCTACACCCGAATGAGAATGGTCAATGACGAAAGGCAAGGGGTGCCCATACATGAAGTGACTCCCCTATGTCATGAATAAACCTGAAACCATAGAGTAAATTACTATGTGCAAAAGCCATGTCTGTACTTTGAAGATGAGCCTAAGCGTAGCCATGCAGATTACTTTCGCGTAACTCCAGGTTTACCCACAAGCTAAACCACAGCTAATTTTTATTGTTATTATTTTAATAAACCACTACCACCACCACCCCTCAAATTAGTACCACCACCACCCCTCAAACCTAATTTCAGTATGGCCAACTGAACGGTAACTTCCAAATTTGGGTGGGCCGCCCCCAAAATTTAGCCTCCTCGGTCCTAGAAATTCTACCTCATGAGAGTTTGACCAAAACCAATATGTAACCTAACTCGAGTATAGGCAATTAAGTGGTGACCTCCAAACTTCGGTGGGCAACCTCCGAAATTCGGCCTTCCTGGACCCCTGAAATTTAACTTCTTACTAATTTGACGAAAATTGGTACCTAACCTAATTTAAATATGGTCAACTCAATGGTGGCTTCCAGAATTCGGCGAGCCACTCCGAAAGTTTGACTCTGTCCGGATTTGACCATTAGAAACAGCAACTATAAGCAACGGTTCTGAACAACGAAACGCAAAACTCATAAAACTAGGCGCGGAACTCTCAATGCTTTCGCATTTCCGCACGTAAGCAAACTTGAGTGTACCCCTGAAATTTCATTTTCATTTGCTCCTCCATTCCTTCTCCCAATGTGCGCCAAAATGTTCTCATTGAGAAGTGAGACAATTACAGCGCCCTCTCCTTCTCTCATAACAAACTGTCATTACTATTCCTCACCTTCAGCTGCTTGCGGCACTCCTCTAGCTCGGCCGCCAGCACCCCGTTCTCGCTTCGCTGGGCCTCGAGCTCTTCGAGCATATTCTCAGAGGCGGCCACCTGGGCGGCTAGCTTGAGCTCGACCTCCTTGCGGGCCCTGCTTTCGGAGTCAAGCTCTCGGCGTAGCTCGGCCTGCTTGGCCTCGTGCTCGAGCACGGCGGCGCAGAGCGAGGCGCTCGCATCGTCCAGGTCCTCCTTGAGGGCGTCGCTCTCGACCTTGAGCCTGCGCAATCGGGCGGCTGCGTCCGTCTGCTGAGCAAGCGCCTCCTTGAGCGCCGCGTTCTCCCTGCGCAGCAACTTCTCGCTGTCCTCGCACAGGCGCTCATGCATGGCCATGTGGGTGAGCTCTTCGCGCTGCCGCTGGCACTGGAAAAGCAGATGGCCGTACGACTGGCGCCATCTCTCGACCAGCTGACGAACCTGCACAGGACAAGCATGGACTGCTGCTGTCATGACGGTCCTCCCTTTCGAAAGTCGACTCGTTGCGGGTTCTTCGTGGGCTGCACTACACAAATTACCTAGGCTGCTTTCCACAGCGTAGGGGGGAATTTCGGTTGGCCGGAAGAGTGCTGGATTGGGTGCACTACGAAAACGCGAACGCTTTCGTTGCTCTATGGACCACAAATATGGCGGCTACTGTGACGTCGATGCCAACTACGTATATGTGAGCGATGAATAATGAGCATGGCGGTGCCAGGCGGTAGCTGGCAGCTGACATGACCGTGCACAGATTGAACATAAGGTTGCTTGACGTTACGTTTGCCAACAGCTGCCAACTCGGGTCTCTCCTTTCATATGGAAGGGTGATATCAGAATCAGCCTCCCTGGACCCATGCATTCACGTTACCCCTAGGCCACGCAGGCACGTTTATACCGCACACTATTCCAGGTTTCGGCCTGTCTCGTAGTCCATGGCTGCAGGCACGAATGACCTTGAACTACCGCGAAGAAGAAGAAGGTCACTCGCAACTAATGTTTTCGCTCCATATTCGGTTCAGCAGCGTTGAACCCTTCTCATTTGTTTTTACAGTCACCTCTGTACGTGAATTAGTGTGCTGTGCGTGATGTGTGCCATTCGTTTTTGTGATGAGTGCATCAATACACTCCTATGCAGCCTCGAGATGGAACGTATACCCATCCAATTTTTTTTTTCAATACCACGCGTTGCATCGCTACATTCACCATACAAAATATTTCTCTTAGCTACCCAGGTCGCTTGTTTGTGTAGCAGTTCAACACGTAACGTGGCAATTAGTGGTCCCTTTTCTTTAGTGAGATATGGTAAGATGGCGCGATTGCTGCACAATCAGAAATAATTAAAAACCCCTGCAGAAACAAATGGACAAATTAACCGGCACTCGCATCATTGATTGCGATAAATTTCGCCTCCTCTGGGTAAACGACCGCTCATAGTAGAAGTGGCAGTGATTTTTTTTGTTTGAAGGGGGGTGGAGTTGTGCGGGGGGAAGTAATCATTGTGGTATGTACTGCTTGCTTAGCTTTTTTTTCCAACAGACGATACAAGCATAACATTATACCTGACTGAATCAGGCAAACAGCATGTTATTAGAAAACTATGGACAATTAAATTACACACCATGCTCTAAATTATAGCAGGAATAATAATGTAGTTTAACAGAGTAGAGAAAGCATTTTCCACGTTACATTTAGCTATAGTGTACCTTGAGGATTCGTGGATCATACGGAGCGCAGTAGCACACATACACGCTCACAAGACAGTAGCCGAGGATTAACGGACCAGGCTAAAATCTAAATGCATGGTTACCAAGAGGACGCTTTACCGCTGGCCCAAAGATGATTAGCCTTTCTTTTCTTTTGTTAAAAAAAAAAGATTGCAGACTGCACTTAATTCTGCTTAAGAGCGGAATTAACGAAAACCACTTTACAAGACTTTTCGTTAACTACATCTTCATTGTCATCGGTTCTATCATCGTCATCACTATCGCTACTGTCATCATTATCATTATCAATTGATGCACCATCACTGTCATCGGTACTGTCGTCATATCATTAACTGCATCGTCATCACTATCTACTATCATCATCGACGAAATATACCGTCATTCTCATCCTAACATATATAAGCGACGTAAAAAAGTTTTTTTTTTTAATATTATTAATAGCACAGGCCGAAAAAATACCTGCACACTTAATCTAAGGTCGCCGCCAACTCAAGCGAGGCTTATGCGGCCTGAATTAAGCATATTTATTTAATGAATAAATAAAAGATTATGGTTATTATTATTTCACTTTCGCACTCTTTCTCCTCTTTTTCTTTTTTATATTTATCTGCGTCACGTGTGGCTGTTTCATCAGTCTTCTTATTTCGGAGCCGTCTTTTTGTGTCTTTGTATCGTATTTCTTCATTAATTGTGCATCGAATACTAATATCACCTTGACGTAATTACATCAGAGAGGGTCGTAAATTCGCTATCATCTGTGTGTACAAATGAGCATAATGCACCAAACACAAAAAGGGTCAGTACACGGACGCGATGATATATTATCGAAAATGCACTGGACAGATTCAATCGGTTGACATGATCGTTTTGTCAGACCTGGAGCTGCTGAATTACTGAACTAGCTAAACAGAAACTTGTCTCAAACCGATCCATACCGAACGATCGACTAAGAAAGTACTCTGAAATCGATCAATTAGCCCCTGATAGTCCACCCTAATCGCCACACATAAAAAGACTCGGAGATTGTTTTCAAACTGCTTTCCGGTTGAAAGCGTTAAGCAATCGGTACGCTGAAGTCGGACTAGGGAACAATCTAACCATTTCTCAAACATATCCATTAATACCGACCGAAGCTGCAGCTCAGCATTGGCCTGCGGACATACCAACCAATAGTGGCGGGGCTTTGAGGCTGTTTTCAGACTGGAAGCGTTATGCAATCTGTGTCGGCCCTGGTTTCCAGTTTTCGAACAACTCTTTGTGCAGCACAACATGCCGAATGTGTCCCCTAACTTAGTGAACGAGTGGGAGCAATATTGAGCTACACCAAGCGACAACACTCCGGAGCCCGTATTCCGAGTTTGCGTCGTTTTCGAAGTCGCTATCTCACGTGACCTCGAGTCATCTGATTGGTCGAAACGCCAGAACCGGGTGTTGCCACTACGGAACCGGAAGAGGTGACAAGATCATGTTCCGGCGTTTCCACCAATCAGATGACTCGAGGTTTGGGAGATAGCGACACTTTCGATAACGACGCAAACTCGGAATACGGGCCCGGCTCTCTCTCCGAGAAAACCCTTGGGACGTCTGGAAGGAAATCTGCGAAGTCCGACGCGTATATAGCAGAGGCGGTATTTTATTTTCTGTTTAAGGCAAGTCTGGGTGCGCCCGTCTGTGAAACATACACATCAGAGTTCCTGTACAGCGTGTGAACTGGATTGGGCGTCCGTCTTTAGGCATTGACTAGCATATGTGCATGAACACGTGTGCTTGGACGCGTGCATTAGACACTATTTGTAGTACAACTCTTCGCAATCAGACATCCCTGCCTGCTCATATTCATTCCCTCCTCTTATCCGTCTTCCTGTCTTCCCTCCTTGTACAGTGAGAACAAATATAATGTACGTTCCGCAGGCCACAGCTCGACGTTTTCAAAGCAGTGAAAATTCATCCATCCACTTACTACTCGCTCATCTTCTGCTTATGCATTTCTCGATTTCCACCCGTATAATCTCGACTCTCTTAACGTTTTACCCCTGCGTCCTCTATATCATCAACGGCAGCAGACTGCGGCGTTTGTGCCGGCCCGCCATGCCCCCCCCCCCCCCCCCCCCTTTTTTTTTTTTTTCGTGGGCATCCCAGCTCACTATCTCATACCTCCAATGACATATTTCTTTCGCACTACAAAAGCAAGCCCTGTAACTAGCTCGTAGGGTTCCATGCGGCGGCACGCAGCACACTTTTTCGTCCATGCGCTAGCAGTCTTTGAGCTCTACTGGGACCTCGTTACCTGGCTTAAGTCCGTGTCGCTGGAGAAGCACGGGACGCTTTCGCTGCTCTTGACCTCCATGCGGCCGTTATGTCAACTTATGGAACTTAAAACGAATATTAGACACCGGTAACCGCAATGCAGCCGACCGCGGCGGTTACTTTCCGACGTAGCAGACGATGACAGACTTCGGATCAGTGCCGTCACGTGTCGCTGGCACTGGTACTGCGTAAAACAAATTTATGATTTAGAAGGCCGTATCTCTCTATAGCACTTTTTTTTTTAGTTTGAAGGATTATTTAAAGAAATATGAACGGAAAAGATATCAAAACGGCACAACTTCACACCGTTCACACCGTTCACACTTCACACGCCATTCACACCGTCTGCTACAATGCCCCCTGATAATGTACGGCGTTGATCATACAATTAGAGAACGATGATTGTGTTCTACTACAGTGCATATTTAGCGGCTGTAGCTCTACTACGGAGGCTCCGCTTCAGACTGTCTTGTTCTTTTTGATCATGCTCTCAAATCACTCTCAAAGATCATCCGAGCAGTTTCCAGGGAAATTGAAGGTGGCATGACAGTAGTACGTTAACTGCATAGGGTGAACAATAATACTTTGTAATTCACTATACTAACAACAAGGGCACAAGAAGAAAGTGAGAGGGGAGTCGCATACAAGGTTTATAGCCGGAAATGTTACTCCCTGGCAGGTGACGCTACGCCACCGTCTAAACCGGTGTCACGTCTGCTCCAAATGATTGCGAATCTTCGAGATCGTTCGCTCGTTTCTGGCTTGGCAACATCTGCCTAAGCGCGGTGTGGGCTCTGCAAGGCACTAATTGGTTGATTGAAGTTTTTAGCTACTTAAGAATCTTTTAGTAGAACTTTTTGGTGGGCTACCCAGGTAGCACAAAATATTTTAATAACGTTATTTATTTGTTATGTCTGTTGAAATAACTTTGTCATCTGAAACTGCCTCGTACGGCTCACAGAGTTTGGCTTGGAAGGCGTGGGCTCCTTTCCCAAGCCATGAGCCCTGGTAAGCCGAGCACCAGGCCGGGCCGTGGTTTGTACCCATTTGAGAAAACCGGTGGATGTCCGGCCGGCAGTGGGAGTCGAACCCACTATTAAATAATTTTGTGTGAAATTCAGAACGCAACCTGCATAATAAATAGAGAAAGCTTTAGTGCAGGCAATTTAAGATATCATGTTAGTATGTAAGGTTGAAAATGAACATTTTTGCAGCAGTAATAAAACGAGTTTCTAATAGTTTTGATAAAAGTAAAAGTTGCATAGAAATATTGCTGAAAAATTAATAGATGACAATTTTATAGTGCGGATGCAGCAGGTCTTCAAACTTGCAACACTTTGAAACAGCGTTTTCCTATGATACACGATTTTTTTTTTTTTCCCCGAGAAAACTGCGCCGCGTCTTGCGAAACTAAGGGTCATACCTTTGTGCAGATATATGACTATTCTTTTGCTTTCAGTTAAATTTTTATATCTGGTGGGCAAATGTCTCGACACAAAGGAATGACCGTCATCGCGCGTGCGTGCGTTTCTCAGCGCGTTGTTTACGGCGGCCGACGATGTACTGCAGCCTCCCCTCCCCCCCCCCCCCCCCAAAAAAAAAAAAAAAAAAAACCGGGGCAAAACCGCCAGAGAAATAGTCGAGGCTCAGAAAATCTTTCAACAGGTAAATTCGTGTGACGGCACCCCTTCGTTAGTACTCTTATGAAAACAGCTGTCCCTTTCCGGGGACTGATGATCGCTGCTGTTTATACCGAGTGTGCTTGTTACTGCAGCGATTTTTATTCGTACGGTTATCCTTCTTCTGATTGCACTGTGTTCTTCAGTATTGTCTCGTGTGCTTGCCGCGTTTGCGCTGTTCCTCACAAGTGAGGTTTTCTCCACTGATTACGGAGCCGGATTTAACCAGAACTGTCGCTCGCTGTGGAAAGCGCCTACTCAGTAACAGTCACACGGAGGCGCCATGGCCAAGTGGGACCCATTAACACTGTAACGCCATACCCCTGCCAAGAAAAGCGCAAGCACAAACACAATTGATCTTATTTTTCGTGTGTGTGTGTGTGTGTGTGTGTGTGTGTGTGTGTGTGTGTGTGTGTGTGTGTGTGTGTGTGTGTGTGTGTGTGTGTGTGTGTGTGTGTGTGTGTGTGTGTGTGTGTGTGTGTGTGTGTGTGTGTGTGTGTGTGTGTGTGTGTGTGTGTGTGTGTGTGTGTGTGTGTGTGTGTGTGTGTGTGTGTGTGTGTGTGTGTGTGTGTGTGTGTGTGTGTGTGTGTGTGTGTGTGTGTGTGTGTGTGTGTGTGTGTGTGTGTGTGTGTGTGTGTGTGTGTGTGTGTGTGTGTGTGTGTGTGTGTGTGTGTGTGTGTGTGTGTGTGTGTGTGTGTGTGTGTGTGTGTGTGTGTGTGTGTGTGTGTGTGTGTGTGTGTGTGTGTGTGTGTGTGTGTGTGTGTGTGTGCGTGCGCGCGCGCGCGCGCGTTATTATTGTTCTAAATGAGGAAGAAGAAAAAGAACAGTCAGCTGCTAGCCAGTGCAGTGTTCGTCTCTCTTCTTGTATGGAGTGTTTTTCTGTGTTTGCACTGTTCTTCACGCGATGTTTCACCAACAAGCCTGCAAATACGTTTTGATGTCATACCCTTAGGGATGGAGTGTACCCCAATTTTTTGTACTGTCCGCTTTGCAACGGCTCACTTAAGCCTGCATGCCGGCATTTGGCGATGACTGGAGCTGCATAGCGACAAAGAAAAAAAGCAAGACGCCTTAGAGCTACTCTGTCCGCTAAGCACTTGCTGCCTGCTAAAATAGTACACAGTGAGGAGGAGGAAAAAACACAAGGTGTTAGAATAGGACTGCGTGCCAGGCGACGACCGACCAAACTTGTCTTCGTCAAAGCGGGCTTCACTGCATACTTGGTGAGCGCCGTGGCAGCGCGAACTTCAAAAAGAGATAGAAGTATGCGATATTGCAAACCTCACTGGGTCCCGGTTGAATGGAGGCCAAAAAGGAGAAACGTTTCTTCCGTTTAGGTTTTCTGATAAGTGCCGAACGAAACTTTTTTTTTTTTCCTTTATGGTGCGATACACGCCAAGAGTGTGTTTGTCGCCGTATCTCAAGAGACACACAGGCAAAAATACCTAGTGATTTAATCTACTCTCTCAATCTCCTAGAAAGAATATGGTTCCGTGTCTCCGCACGAATAAAAAAAAAATAAGTTAACAGAAATTACAAGAACCAGTTTTGTATTGTTTTACGCGAACACATTGTCCCAATTATGTATGACATGTCCACGCAGAACGAAACTTATTAAAGTAGCCTCTAAAATGACCACAAACTGTGAAACCTTCCAATCCACCGGCAAGTAGCCTCAACGGCCCTGGCTTGTCTCACGATTAACTTGTTGCACCTATTGACCACGCGTCAAGGAGAGTCGCGTTGGGGTCATTGTTTTCAATTTGTAATCTATTGTTTTTCAGGTGCACCCAGTCTGCCCATGGTTCTTCCCATACAGGCTTCTATGTAATGCTGCACACGTTCTACAACTACCATACTTTACTGCTTTTTCAGAACTTTACACGCCAGAAACGCACTAACACAGACTACCTCCAGTTTTTCTTTTAATAGTTAACCACACCATTCTGCACCATCAAGTCCTGACAAAGCGTATGAATCGCGATTGAAGCAGCGCGCACCCACAGGTAATACATTCGAGCCCAGATATATTGAACTTAAATGTTTCTAATTAATGGCTACATGGAATAGGCAAATTACCTCCATTAAAATGCTGTGTAAAGGATAGGAGAGTCGCACAATGTAACAAATTCCTGCGGTCGTCGATATATCGAACGGTACGCCGCGCCACTACAAGTGGCGCTTTTCATAACGTATTAATATCTTTGGGTGCACATTCCACGCACGATGACTGGTTGGCTGATCGGACACCATGCTGGCGGCCTCGCACTGAGAAATTGCTTGATGAGGTGACCGTATTTGACGGTGGCTCTTTCGTACGCATTTTCCATGTCCCGTTTTAGTAAAGCCAATTTAGATAAGGGCGAGCTGCAGCAAAGCGAAGTTCGATATCCGCCACAGCAAATGCTGAATAGTTCCGACACAGCAAGTAGCACTCAGCGCCATTTGGCGGCCTGAGGGCGACCTGCGCATGAGCAATGGAGCCCCAAGTAGCAGACCGCGACATTCTGGTGTAACTCTCTAAATCCTGGAGCAGCTAGGCCACTGGCAGCTGTTCTTTGTTGCCTGCGGACAGGATCAGACATGGCAGCCGGTGGCTGCTGCGGCCTACATACAACGCAGATTAGGCCTAGCAACGCACATAGATGGTCAGTCCACCAGGGTAAGAATTCTTGCCCTGATAGGCAATTCACTGTCGGATACTGCTGGAAGAATTAACATAATCGCGATTGCTAAGAATGGCCAAAGTTCTGCAAGTTTTTCTGTTTTTTTTTTTTTTTTTTTTCGGAATTGAGGAGAAAAATCAGCGTTTCAAAATTTTTGCGAATATTGGCTACAATAAGCAAGCGAATACCTCGCATTGTCAGCGCCAGTGTTTGCCGCCCGAAGTATTTAAAACATGCCAAACAGGTGCGTCGGGTCAGTTTTCAGGCTTTTCAGCAGAATGAACAGAGGCTGCACAATTGACAAGAGGCCTCGTTGAGGATCGAGGACATCCTCAGGACAACTCAGAGTCCTTTAAAATATTCTCAACTGTGGCTGAAATTGTCTGAACGCTGCCGTTTTCAGTTCCCACATACAACGCCGGTGGTCAACCCCGCAAAGTGTAGGCCGGCCACATCTCCCGTTGTCCTCTTTCGTTCCTATGCACTTCCGCAATGCGCCTATCAATTACATACTTCGAAGTATTGATTGTCGTGAATTTACATTTACGCAAGTTTTCGGCAGCGTAAGCATGCTGCTGCCGAATAGAAAACCGCACCTGCCAAAGCAACATTACAATCTTTAACGTTTCTCCTAATACCAAATTGTTATGTGAAAGCAAAACTAATTCAGCAACATACAAATAGTTACTAATTAATAATATCGCTTTTGAACCTTAAGTATATTTAGTTCTGCAAACTGCCCAGCTCGCCTGCAGCGGTGGTGCAGTAGTTAAGATGCCCAACTGTACGGGTACTTCAACCCGACTGCCGCCAGCTGCATTTCGATGGAGGTGAAACGAAGTGGCGTTCGTGTGCTGTGCAATGTCAGTGCATGCTAAAGATCCCCAGGTGGTAGAAATCACTCCGGAGCCCTGCACTACAACACCCCTTTCCACCTTTCCACTTTCACTTCCACCTTTGCTTACCGCGCGGGTCAGGCGTTCACAGAAAATGTGCGACAGATACTGCGGCTTTCCTTTCCTGTAAACCAATTATATAGCAATCAATAGCAAGCCAGGTGTAGTTGCCTAAATACACACACAAAAAAAAAATAAATCGACGCACCCAGCACCAGAGAAAGTTGCCCGGCACTGTTCCGCCGGCGCCATATCAAGATATTGCAGACTGGCCGGCACAGTCGTGCAGTCACAGCCACATGACCTCCGCGGGAATTCCAGACAATGCTCACATGATGCCACGTGTAAAACGAGTGCTAAAAGGGATGTGTAATGTGAATTAAAAATCGTAATAGGTATCAAATTATTCCATTTTATGAAGAAACTAACCTCGATTACAGAAAAATTTTACGAATTTTAGATTAAAGGCTGGATTTGAACCTACGACTCAGGCTGCGAGCCAGACACTGCCACTGAAGGCCCGCTTTCATGGCTTGTATGCAGTGTGCATTCACATGGTGTGGAATCTTAATGAGAAAGTCTGTAATTACAAAGAATGACAGGCCACTATTGCGTCATACCTTTGAGTCTGATCTAAATCTATGAGACTCCCTAGACAGACGGCAATAACATTAGTTTTCACCCACATTACTTTTTAAGGCGAAAGCCTATAATGCCTCATCGTTGTTGACAGAAGGTTGTCAGAGAGGTGTCATGCTTTCGAAAGCGAGAATTAAAAGTAAATAAACCTTGTCTCCAGCGGAAATAAAACCTCCCTCCCTTGGATCCCCAGCCCAGCGCTTTACCAACTGCACCATGCCCGGTATCGTGAAATGCTCTTCATAATTCCCCTTATCTACCATGAGGATGATAGCGGGATTCCACGTGCGAGATACTGCGCCTTTCCTTTCCTGTAAACAAATTACAGAATGCCGGTGAACTTTGATGCGTTCAATGAAATGCTGGTTGTGTTAGACCAGGGGTGCGCAATGTACCGTCACAACAGATCATGACCCGCCGGGCGTCCGATCGAGATGTCCGTGCGGCACCTTTCGTTTGCCGCTTTCTCGAACGCCGCACCACATAGGAAATAGCAGCAGACCCAGATGTTTAGGTGGTGTAAGTAAAGCAGACACCAGCGGCGTTTGAAAATGATTTACAGGATAGAAAAGACGCAGTATCTGTCACAATGCGTCACGCCATAAAGGAAAGGAGGAAGGTGAGAGTGAAAGAAGAGAGGGAGACAGAGGTGCTGTAGTGGAGGACAACGATCCACTGCATTATAATGGCTTTCGCCTGATCGCACTTAAGTGGTCCAAAGTGCCCTCTAAAATTTATTAAAGTGCAGCTCTTAGGCGCCCGTTCCTGTGTTTTGCAGCGTCACCGTCAGCGTTGTCCCTTGTAACCAGCTCCATAAATAAATAAATCTTGTCTCCATTGAACCTCCATCCTGTGGATCCACGGCCGAACCCTTTAACCACCTGCACCGCGGCGGGATCGTGAAACTCTCATCATAATTCTCTTTGAGGATGATAGTAGCGATGACAATGACAATGATGACATTAGCTACGATAATGAGGGTGCATTTAGTTGACAATGATAATGAGAGCAAACCTGATGCACCGTGTGCACCAGCAACGCTTAGACTTTCGCATTTCTGCAGCGTAGTTTCCACAGTGCTCTCCAAATTTTAGAGCACAGCTGTTGACGCAGACGCATGCCGTTGACAAGCCCAAAGGCTCCGGAAATGAAATGACACAAACATCATTATATAAATAGAAAGAGCCAGTGTATTTTTCTTTCGACCAACGCACCACCCCCTCAACGACACCACGTAAAAAAAAAGTTTAAAGCTCTACCTCCGCCCAAAGCACCGCAGAGGGGGAAAACAAATGGAAAAAAAAAACACTTACAGTTCTGGCCGTAGAACGATCATAGTATTTATAAGTATGTATATAAAAAACCCCAGCCATTACATACAATCTCCTATAGACATGCAGCCGACATAGCCGTCAGTGGACAAAACGAAGGCGTCATGGGAAAGGGAGTGGGCACATACTGAGGGAAGAGGGTGAGAAACAATACAGAATAATGGTCAAAGTTTATAAAGCTGGCTGCTCTACTAGAGCAAAAGAGAACCCTAATACTGTACAAGAGTGACAGAAAAAAGGGACAGCAAAAAGAAAGTTAAGTCCTAAATGTCCAAGATAAACAAACAAAAAAAGAAGTAATGCAATAGCTGAAAATGAAGAAAACTCCGGACAAGAAGGCTGGTAGCACACGGTAGCCAGTACTCCGACGGTAGCGAGGGTGGCGGTACAGGCATGGCGGTAGTCGTCGTTTTTGAGAGGACGTCCGAGAGTGGTTGGTGGTGGTAGGTAGTTGTGTGGCTCTGTTGCGTTCCCGTCTGTACACATCACAAAAGGGGGGAAAATGGGGGAGGGGAAGCAGGAACGATGGCATCAAGGGAATTGGGTGGAGGCCTCCACTCTCTCCCCCTCCTCCTTAGGCAAAGCCAAAGCCCTCCGTGCACTCCTGGATGGCCTTGAGCAGCATTGTGCGAAGCTTGTCATAAGTCTCGTACGCCGGCAGATCCAGCTGGTTGAAGCTGCGCAGAGAGGGGCACAGGGAAGGGAGGAAAAATGAAATGACAGTGAGCAATGAATAGTAGTCCTGTGGGACCAGTGACATGCTAGCTTTCTGCGAAATTAACCAACTGCAGCTTCTGATCTTTTACAGTCAAGAAAAAGACTGCACAGTGAATATATCACTTGTATGTAATTGTTATCTTAGAATTTATCAGTTTTTCCATTTCGCCCATTTAAAAATAAACCATATGTAATTATCGATTAACGACGGCATATTGCATACAACGACAACTTTCTGGTTGGCCGAACGATGTTTACTACGAAAACTGGTCTGAATTTCACGAAACAAGCCAGCGTGGAGAAATCAGCGAGGGAACATTGCGTTCCTTTAGAAAATGAGTGCTACCATCATTGTAATCGCTGCCGTCACTGCGCAAAGGATGCGTTCGTATCGCCGTCACCCGTACCATGCTTAAACATGTTTGTTATTCTATGGCTATTTATGTATCCTGTAATGAAGTGCTCAGCGCTCTTTAGGGTGATTCGCATTGTTCACTTTGCCTTACTCAGTCATCGCTTGTAAGTAGGCAAGCCTACATACATGGGAAAATATGCGGTGTGTTCTTTCTTTCATTTTTTTTTTCTTTTGCCGGTCCACATATAATGGTAGCTGGTTATGATGATCAGATTTCCCGCTTTTCTCAATATTGTTCATTATAAGTGGACAGCACTGTATAGGCTTTAGAACATGTCAATGGCCACCATAGCTAGTGTTTTCCACAAGCATAAAACGGTCCTTGCTGAAGAGGGCCACAAATGCAAAGATACCAAAGTAGAAAGGAGAATGTCCTCCCAAGGCAATCTGTTGGCATGACAATCAGCGAAAGCAAGCTAAACTTAATCCAGCCAAACTTCACTGCATTGTCTCGCTGTAACCTTTTCTGAGCCTGCCTTCCACACCTCGCTTCTTGGCTGCAGCACCTACCAGGTGTGGGCCGACGGCAGCCGATCAGTGGACCGGTCGTCCCGATGAATCTGGAAGCGCTGGACGCCGTTCATGCCTTCCAGGGCTGCAAAGCCCTGCAAGGGCACCTTGGAGGTGCCTGTCACGAACTGGAGGAACTTGGCCCGGTCCGCTTGGTCCATGGAGCGCAGGGCCCTCCAGAACCACTGAATCTGCAGCGAGGTCGCCTGGTATTTGTGATATTCGGTGTGTGCCCGAAGGTCGTCCACGTCGATGCTGGGCAAGCCAGAGATGAGCAGCTCAAGCTCCTGTTCATTGAAGATGCCAATGAGCCGCTTGGGGATGATCTCATAGAAGCCCTCAAGGAAGGCATTCAACTGCCGCCGGATAGCGCCCGTCATTTTCTCCTGGCAGACAAGGCGCACATACTCCTGGGTTGTCTCCTCGGTCACGGGCAGGTGCCGGCCACCAGGCTTGAGGTCACGCACCTCGGTCACACCAAACTCCTGAACCTCCACGCTGAAGGTCAGTTCGTAGCCGAGTGCCCGCACACCATGCTCCAGCAGGAACACCAGGCCCTGTAGCCACGCAAGGAAAGAAGCACAAGGGTGAGGGGGCATACCACAACATTTTTTCTTTTCACCTGCAACAACTGGTCTACGGTTTGTGACCAATGAATTTTGCAGCAAAGTTCTCATAAGTGTCATTGCAGCACCACCTGTTAAAAGCAGGGCACTCTGAGGTGCCGCGCTCAACGTTTCAACAAAACTGACATCCCATGGTAAGGTTGCAATACTATGGTCCGTTAAATGAGTGGCCGATAACAGTCGCAACCGTTAAATTTATAACCGAGCCCTCAAACACATTTCATAGCCACCTTCTTCTACACCCCCTTTCTATTTACACCTGACACAGTCTTGTCACCAGTCTTGCCACACCGCTTAGCCTTCTTATTAAAGGCAGTTCCAAAAATACCGAAAGTGATACACACTCATGAGATGGTGTGCAGAGACGTACAACAAAGGTAATTCCAGCAAAATATTTTCTGACAAGCAGCACAAAGCTGCCTCTCCAGCGTAGGCATGTACTGTTACATCATTAGAAAAGCTCTGCTTAGAGTTCAATATGTCTAACTAGCCTCTAAGTAACAGAGCAGTTAGACTTGATAGACCGTCCTGTAACTTTGGCAGCCGAATAGCCTAAGCTTCACGATTAGGCTTGGCAGAATAGCAGTATACCATGACAAGCAATGCCCTCCATGGATATGCTGCTTGTTATTACCCACAGGAAGGCACAATACCTCTATGAGGTTCGGTTCGGCTTGGTTTATAGGGGGTTACCGTCCTAAAGCGACTTGGGCTATGAGAGACGCAGTAGTGAAGGGCTCTGGAAATTTCGACCACCTGGGGCTCTTTCACGTACACTAATACTTCTATATCTGGCAGAGCTTCCTGGTTTTCTCTGGCCATGATGCAGATGTGGAGTGAATGCCACCATAATGGTGAACAGAATACTCTGCCACAAAAGTAGATGGGCTGCCCCAGATATGGCACTGGGTTTCACCAATGCACTTCTACATAGTAGCTGCAGGACTTTTTGCATGAGCATACCTTTGCATGAGCGATGATATCTATGTGCCGAACCTAGGAAATATGCCACATCCTAAGCAGAGGCAACCCGTCTAGATTTAACACACCTGGTAGAAGGAGTAGTCCTCGCTCTCCATGTCCGTGTACTTGACTGGCTTGCCCAGGATGTGCTTGTAGAATGACCGTGTGAAGTAGCACTCGAGCAGCTTGTTGTCATACACAGCCTTGGCAATCACACGCCCCACAAACTTGAAGTAGCTCAGATGATTGGAATTGCAGTGCGATGCCGGATTGATCATGTATGTTACCCGGTCACCCGGGGACGTCGTGAACAGTGCGTACATTGGGTTGAAGATCTCGCGGGAGATGATCGTATACCACTCACGCAGCAGACCTCCAGCGTCCTGACCTTCCTCACCCTCGAAGACAATGTAGAACCGATTTTTCCACTCTTCCGGGGGCCGTCGGTGCAGCTCGCGGAAGGAGTCCTCGAAGACATGCTCACGTCGCACGTGCACTGCCAGGTCTTCCCTCCTTGAGCCTTCGTCAAGTCGTTCCAGCTCATGCCGGAAATAGCGCCGCTTGACATCGAAATCAAGCACGCGTGTGTGGTCGACAAGGACAGCGAAGGGGCCATCGGCTAGAGGTGTGCTTGACTGGCGCAGGATCTGATTGAGCACCTGAATATGAGAAAGAAAGACATCCACATATAATTATGAATACTCGACAATCAGGCTTTGCACCATGTCGGGGTGTGCCCTAAGAGTATTTTTAGTGTTTGCCAGCTTCTTATCAGAGTTGGGAAAGTCCGTATTGTGCGAGCGTTTGAGAAAAAGGTCCCAGGAATTTTCGAAGAGTAATTTTGTTGATCCCAGTTTGCGAGACTACCACCACCAGAATTTCAATAGTTCTGGTCCCACCTCACTCCTCCAGTGCAGTAACATATTCCACCATTCACCAGGGAAGACACCTTCCCTAGATAGGTTCGTACAATGGAAAACTGTTTTAAGTACGCTGGACAAAAATAAGTCGAAGTGATCTTGAAGTGACTGACCTGACACATTATGTAATGCAAGTAGCTCTGTCTGGCCCTGCTGAATTGCACAGCTAAATGCAGCCAATCCTAGACATACCGAAATATTGCTTACACTGAACAGTGAAAAAATACTGGCTTCGAAGCCCCATGCAAAAGTATAGTATCATTAATATAATTAACTCCCATAAAACCAACATCCGATGTATCGAATGCCTGCAAATGAATGTTGCTCCTGCAATCAAATCTTGAATATGCAGCACTATTAAGCGGTTTTCAGCACCTAGTGTTGGGCAGGTATGAAGCAGAGTCTTCAGCACCTGCTGTTGGGCTGGTATCAAGCAGAGTCTTCAGCACCTACTGGTGAGCTAGCCACACGAAGGTGCTCTAAAACTGCGCAACGTGAGCAATGTGGCATCATTTTCCATGCCATACAATGTCGGCCACGAAGTCAAGTTAACCTAGCTGACCGAAGGCTTATCAGCGCCTCTTGCTGCACTAGCTCCACCTGTCTTACTATCAAAGGTGTTGCAAAACCCAACCGTACTTCAACGAAAGATTACTGCTTTTATATTAAACTAGTAACATACATGTCTGGCCTCTATGTAAGACACAGTGACTGATAAAGAAACACTCTCCCCTGTGCCTTCCATGCAGAGCCGGCTAGGCCTAGTGACATCCAGTGAACAGCGTGCTGCTAGTTTGCCGGCCCGTTATAGGGTGCCACTGCAGAACATGAGCCAATCAACTGCACCATCACAAACAGTTCTATCCTCAACTCCCTTTGACCATGCTATTTACAGAAAACTCTCCACAGAGCCATATCGAAAATCTGAGCTCTGACGGGGGCAGGATTCTCAGGCCATGGTGGCAGCTGGCAAAAAGGCGATACAGATGTATCATATTTCTACAAATTGAAGCGAGTAAATATGACACTAAAACAACACGTGGATACAAAAGAGCAGACAAAATAAAAGTTAAGACAACCAACCCCTTTCACCATTTCTGAATTTGACCGGCAAAACCTTTCTATTTGCAGTTTCTTGGTGGTGCTTCCATCTGCTAACCGAGCAGTGGCCACAGGATCATGGTGACATTTTGATGATATATCTCAAGACATTGCCAAATATCTTCGTATGATCCAAAACTTCTGCCACATTCTATACGCTTGAGACTTAGCACCACTACTCAAGGTGATACATACTATGGCATGTACAGCACAACATACTTTGCAACCAATGGTTGCGGCAATGACGACTTAGTTCGCTTGAGTTATCACTCTGTGCTTGCGGTGCATACTGCTCAACTGGTGATAGCAATGCTCTCAATATGCGGGTGGAGCTTAATGACCGAATAGATGGAGCCAAATTAACGAGATTTTAATTGCAAGTCTCCAAGATCATGCTGAACAGAGGCTGCTGCCACAGTAGTTGCTGTCCGCAATTCTCCAGCCACTATGGCAATGCCATTTTGGCTTTAACCGCTTTTACCTTCTCTTGTCATTTTGGAGACACAGCCTCACGCCTAGGCCACAACATCGCGGGTGAAAGTCACGTTTCAGGACCCAGGCCACCAACCCCAAAAATATCACCCTCTCTTGCTCTAATAGGCCTTTTATGCAGACTGTTATGGAGCTTGGTTGGACCAGGCAGTACAGTTCAAAATAACCACTGTCTTGGCTGAGGGTGCGGAGGCGTAACAGATGCTGAGGAACGTTTTTGGTCGTCATGACGGGGAGATGCACACTTTTTGTCATTGTGGGGCTGAGTTTGCAGCGCCTCCTTGTTTATTACCGCTGTATGCCGCTGCCCCAATGAATCGCCTGACAGCACTCACATTCACAATGAGCAAGAGTTGGTTTACAATTTCAGACGTTATAAATGCGCCCTGCCGTATCAGCAAAGCGCTCCAAGCATTCCCAACACCGGGTGTAAAGCCAACTGTGTCTCACCGTCCGGTGGGTCTCTGCGAAGCTCAAGAACTTCTGCACGTCTGGGTGCAGTGCATCAGCAGGGCGTTCGGCACCAGGTGTAGCGGCCGGCTGTCCGTCCTGCTGCATCAAGGGTGACAGGGGTGCCATCTCTTGGTGAATGTGGGCCAGCTGGGTCTCACGGCTCTCAGAGCGGTACTCGCGCCGGCGAGCCGTGTCCCGAGAGCCTCCAGGCACAGGCGCTCCGCTGCCCGTCCCGCCTGCAGCAGCAGCAGCAGCGGCCGAGGGGGCGCTGGCGTGCACCAGGAAGAAGGCCTCCACTGCTGGCTGGAGAACTAGCACTGCATGCTGGTCCTGCGACAGCAAGGAAAGGATTGCAACAACGAACTGCATGCGTATGAGCGCGCGCGCGCGCACACACACACATACACACACACACGAATGGAGGCAAACGTCTTCAGCAAAACTATCAGGTTGCAAATGCCTGTAAGGCGAGAACTGCACTAGCCTTTTGGGGTTCTTTGATTTTAAAGGGATCGATCGAACAGTGAATTTTTTTCGGCACTCTGGCTAAAGATATCAATTCCATAACAATTTTGCTAGAAATGGCGCAGAAAAATTTTGAGTAGAATTCTTCAATCAGTTCAGTGCGCCAGTTTTTATGCAGGCCAATGCTGGAAACCTTGAGCAGTGGCCACGGTGACGACCAGGTATCGGGAAAAGTGATTTACCGAAAGCTAATACATAAATTTCTCCCGCTAGACAGTAATCAGACATGCTTAGTGTACAGCTGCATCCATTTTCAGTTTGTTTCCGTGCTATACACTGCGCATGAACGTACACTTCGTCAAAGAGGGTTTTGCCTGCCCACCTGAGTTTCAGCCAACTCGAGCAGGCAGTCACTGAGAGTGCTCCAGAGGGAATCCAGCCGCAGCTCCTCACTCAGCAGCAGTGGCTCATCCGCAGTGGTTGCTTCCGCTGCCCCTGTAGATGCTTGCCGTGTCGGTGTGGATGCAGCCAGGGGCTGGATGAGGGGGCTCTGTGCTCCGGCTCCAGCACCCCCACCATTACTGGACACTAAGGCCAAAGAGCGAGAGCAAGGTTAGGATGTCTCTCTGCCGCTTGGTACTAAGAACCAAGGCCAACCTTACTGTCGATAGTGCTGCAAACAGCTTGTGAATTGCAGGTAGTCAACTCAAAATGTAGGTCAATCGCCAGCTCCCAGCCCTTACTGGCCACAAAGCAAATAAGTCAGCGCGAACCAGGCAAGCAAAAGCCAGACTATGCGTGTCTACTGTGTTTCAAATAAGATAGCACTGTGGCTTGCTCGCAGCTCAAAGCAAAAACATGTAATGCCACAACCTCAAGGTCATCAGTACGAGGCAAAAGGAGACTGAAAGCAATCAAACCATCAATCTTCCTGCTCTCCACACTTGCATGTGGAGAGCAGAAGAACTGAAATGCAAAAAGTGCCGAAAATCTGGAGTCTGGCATCAATGGATGCTCCAGAGGTTACAGCTCTTTTTCCATCTAGCCCTCTTCATCCATGACATCCTACCCAGAGCTTGGCCCTAACTACCTCAGATGCAGCAAGGATGTCAGTTGGACTACAACAAAACAAACAGCAACAATAGTAAATTGCATTCAGAGTTGTATGTGGCAGTAAAGGTATCTGTACACTCACGACTATATTCTGGCCTTTTTAGAGATCCAATGTTCAATTTAACCAACTTTGTTCTGCACATCAAATCAACCGTAAGCAACCACATTGAACAGGCCTTTCATAGCCATGGAATCTTCCCCTCTCTTGCAAAAATTGCAATAAACTCCAGTCTCTAGCCAGCAACAGAGTTGAGAAGTTCCTGTAACATTGGCGACGAGGTTGGGGATATAGAACAGACACAGTTCGAAGTAAGGCCCGACAACTGGAGGAATGCACAGTGGCACAGAGCCTTTCAACGGCAAGAATTGGCCCTCGTGGATTCTGCGGTGGCATCAAGGAATCAAACGCATTCGTTGTGTAGGCCAACAGGCTTCAATATGCACACCCTCGATAGTCACTAAACAAGGCAACAGCTCGCTTTGCTCATCATAGCACGCAGGTCATCACCAACATCAACTAGTCATTTCTGTAACAGATCACCTCGCTGTGCAATGCCAGTTTGAACGACATGTGCATGCTGGAAAGGCTGTGCACTCGATTACGAATGATGTGCAGTGTGCAGTAGTGACGTGGCCTTGCCAAGTGCTCATTAACCTTCATCAGTCAATCAAGTACAGAAGGTATTTGATAACACTGCTCAAAAAGAAAGTAATGATTGGTACATTAGCATAGCGTAAAGCGAAGCTTTGAGTTAACTGACTTTTCGGATTGCAATTATTCAAGCGTTTTTATCGAATTATAAAGGTAAAAAATAACAGCCAACGACAGTATGGGATGTTCTCCGGCGCAGTAAGCTGTCCAGCCCAAAACACCAACGTATTTGATACCCCACAAAGGGAGAAATGCATTTTTATATTTTTAAGCAATCTAGAAACTAGCTGCACTACAAGGTAGCCTTACCTTTATGATAAAAGTGCCTGTCTACTATTCTACACAAGAACCTTTACCAAGGTTAAAAGTTCTAAGGTTAAACCTGTTTATAACGAAATTGTAAACTGTCAGAGACTTTTCGTTGCATCCAGGTTTCCGTTGTAGGTAGTTTACGCGTGAAGACTCAAAAGGCAATGCATAACGAAAACGAAATTAAGAATTCATTATAAGAGAAACTACCTTGAAAATATTTACTGTAAATCAGATTTATTTGAAGTTATCCAAGTGGTTAAACGTTTTGTGACCGCGCTGAGGGTGCGAAGGCACTTGCATCTTTTTTGCGCATGTTCCTGCTCGCCCACCACAATTACCCCACGGAAACCAACTCTCGTCAGCATCTATGGGGCCCCAGACTAGGGCTCCAACTAGGAGACACATATATATATATCGACAATAAGCTTTTTATTCCTCCACCTCCTCTCTGCTGTTTCCTCTACTGAGCCACAGGAGTTTGCGAGCAACCACGTGGCGGCGATGGACACACGCTGATCGCATCTAGTCTTTTTTCATTGTTCTGTTACTTTTTACGGCTTCTGAGAATGAAGTATTGCAGTGCCACATTACAAAAGCAAAAGCAGCGAGAGACTGCTGCATTCCGCATATATGCGCCATCAGCACTCAAACACAGCGCGTTGTGTCAAATGCGGTCGCTCGTTGCTATCGTAGACGTTCCTCTCACGTCAGTTCATGCTTTACTGTCATGAAACTTGCGGGGTTTTACCAAATTTCCAGTAATTCAGCACTAGCTAGGAGATAGTCAGCACCACGAGTTTGTTATATCAAGGTCAACCGCCGGGACATGTTCATTACATGGAGCCTTCAAATGCACGCACTTCAATGTGGAATGGCATTGTGGAAATGGGAAACTTCGTAATATCGAGGAATTCGCTGCATGGAGGTTTGTTAGAGCATTTTATCTGTACCAAATCTTTCTTCACAGTTCATAATTAAGTTTAGTCGGCTAACTGGATACCGAACCAGATTTAAAAAATCGAAGAAAAACATTTAAAATAAATTTTCAATTTTTAGCCAGCGGTTTTATTTGGGTGTTCTTGAAATGCTCAACACATTGCCTAGCCAAAAAAATGTGAGGAAAAGAGTGTGATAGTGTGATGTCAGAGGCCCCACTGTCAGCCAGCCAGCCAGCTGTGGGTTATTCAAAGCATGCTGCAACAGAGATGTCTAACACATGCCTGGTTGTGTCAAGTAAAAAAAAGTTTATTGCAGTAATAATGAACACGAGTCTGAGGATGAAGCAGCACTGCTGTTTCATGCAATTCAGATTCAGGAGAATCATTTCATCGCTTGCTTTTTTTTTTTTTTTGGCAGTCATATCTCAACGCGATCTTTTATCCGAATTGACCACAGCGAGCCTGCCCACGTCAGAATTAACGAGCATCCGACATCAATAAGCTTATAAGGGCTTTGGCCGGGACTGTACTCCTAGTTCGAACTATCCAAACTAACACAATTTTACTGTACACACACTATGCTCAGCAGATGAAAACTTGCAGCTGTGTGCACTTACTTGGTGCAGCCTAAGCATGAAAAACAAGTGCCAGCCACAAGGCTTTTGATATGTTCGTCGCCTTGTGCATGCCGTGATGCCTTCGTTGTGATGTTCTTTTATTCGCGAGCGATTCACTTTCTAATCAAACTTGTTTCTGGGTCGATGCATCTCGTATTGCTTCGACAAAAGCAGAAAAACAAAACAGCATTGCCTTTCATGCTGCGGCTGTGACTGAGTGCGTCGTGCAGACTACGGAGGCCTATTCAGCCGATCGGGTAGTGCACACACATCACGCACCCCGACTAACGAAAAGCATTGTGATCTTTTTTAGGCGCGCTTTTTCTTTTGGCAATAAACGGGCTTGAACGGCGGTGGCAGAAATTTGCAGAGGGAAAGCTGCTCTTTCAATTGAAGCCAAGATCGAGGCAAGATGGAGAGACGGAAGCTGCGTACTGCGAAAAAATTACCATTTTGGCATCGATTTTGGCTGAAATCCGGTTAACAGTGACAATATAAATCTACTTTGTGGGCAAAATACTCAACAAACTGAATTTTCACAGAAAGGTGCAGAAAATAGCTGCAGACTTCAAAAATAACATCGAGCTTTTGTCGACATTTCGGTTTCTAAGAGCCGTGTCTCACCCCCTAACACGCCTCGTGTGCATTTTGCAAAGTAGATACAGTGAAAGCTCGTTAATTCGAACCTCGATAATTCGAACTACACTACTTGGTCCGGCCAATCTCCGTAGAGATCTGTGTATAAAAAAACCCGTTAATTCGAACGCGAGTCAGTTCCGCTACGGATAATTCGTACTACGCGCCGCCGCGTCTGGGCGGTTTGGCGCATATCACGCAGCAAAAAAAAAACGTAAACAAACACCTCCGCGATAGGAAGGCATAATTAGAAGCTGCGCACATCCAAAACAAGGACAGAAGATGGAACCAGGTAAAACCATGGAAGAGTGGGTAAAACAAATGGCGCCATGACCGGTGCGGCGGCCAGCGGCGTTGGAGGGAGGAGACGGTGGCCGCTGCAAGGTCAGTGCATGGCCGCAGCGGCAGCTCCCTGCTCTCTTCTGCGCAACCTCCATAGCTCGCAACTAAATACTCGTTAATTCCAGCCCTGCTAATTTGGAAATAGGGATAAGCACTGTCGGCGCGGTCCCAGCCAATGCCCATGAAAGGTTATGATCTGGGACAAGCACTATGGGTTAAACATTTTTTCTTTTTGCGACAGCCATCCATTCTTTCACCCATCAGTCGTCAACGAAAGCACGCCAGCGATCATAACGCAAAGCATCGTTCGGTTCGCTTCAAAAGCCGCTTGCTGCTATCACGCAACCCAATAATTGAAATGGCAGTAGACAGCGCTGTCCCCGTTGCTCATAGCATGATAAAGCGAACATACTTTTCTGAAAAGGAGGCTTGCACAACCGGACAAGCGCTGGCACTTTGCCAAGTTCGCACGCATCCCCCCTCCCTGCTGAAGCTAAAGTCAAAAGATAAACATGTCGTCGCTGTGCAGCATCTTGGCGCACTGCCAAGAAATGTGTTGTAATACAAATGGTTCTTGTCAGTTTTTTTGAAGCCATTCGATAATTCGAACATCGGATAATTCGAACGTTTTTCCCGATCTCGTGAAGTTCTAATTAACGAGCTTTTACTGCATACAAATGCCAACAAAATGGCGCTAAGACTAGCAAAAGTAAGAGTGGAAATTAAAAATGACAAGTGTAGTGCTCCAGCTTCTCAATACAAATTCAGCACAACACACACAGCCCTGCAGGGGGACAGTTGGGACTGTATGAAAAGCATGCATAACTAGCGTGCTGCCAATAATAAGCAGCACAAGAATATTCACGTAATAAAGAGAGGAGGGGACAGAAAAAAGGGAGGGCAGGTCGGTCAGGGAGTTGATCTAGCACGTGGCAGAGCAGCAGCGACTGCCACTGCCCTTGGAAAGAAAAAAGAAAAAAATGGCACTGCCCCTCTCTCTAAGTGGTGCAACAGCTCTCACCGCCAGCCCCATCGACATCCATGTGGTCATTGGCATTCGGCTGCAGTGGGCACGGTGCATGCTCAACAAGTGGCGTGCTGGTGGCGAAAGTGCCTGGGGACCACGGAAAGGCCAAGGGCTCTTCTGACGTGGGCACCTCACACGCCCCCGTCACTGCAGTGGACACGCACATACACACCGGTGCCAAGAAGCCAGTCAGCACAGCCTCGCCCCACCTCCTTTCCCTTCTCCCACAACAGCAGCTTCAGGCCAAAAAAGCGTCCGGAAAACCAGGCAGCCCGAAAAAACAAATTCACCATTAAAACGTCGCTTTATCTACAGAGTGGCCCTAGAAACTGGTCAATCTGTTTCTGAGTCAATCTCCCCATTCTCACAGCCGGTCTCCTCTCCGACGCGCTCGCGACGGCGCCGCTGGCTCTCTCGCTTGCAGCTACATGCAAGCAGTGACGTATAGTCATGTGATAGCATGCTCACGCTTACTGGCCCGTCCTCCGTGGGGCGGAGTTTCTTTGGCGCTGCTTGACAGAACCATGGAGTAGGGGCTCACGGTGCAGGCCGCCGGATTCGGGAGGTAACTGGTCCATTAAGTCGCAGCAGTTAGTGGTGCCTGCTACCGAATACATATAGGGGCATGCAGGATGCATCCAACACGTACTCAAGGTTCCAGAAAAACAAAATGGAAGTTATGATGTGGCAATTTCTCGCCTGTGATTGAGAGGAAATTCCGCAAAATCGAACACGAGAAGTTTTAAACATCCAAAATTTTGGTCGGCGTTATACATTGACTCTACGGAGTGTGTTAAGGTGCCATGGCAGAGTTCGAATGATCAGGCAAGTCCGGAAAATTGGGCATCTGAAAAACTAGTAGGCAAATGTATACTGAATATGGTGTGCAGATGTATATGTGCATGCCTGCATGATTCTGCGAGCAGCTCGTTACACTATGCGACCATTCCCATCCCTTTCTGAGCCATACTAAGGGTTGCCAGGCAGAATTATGACAATACAACTAAGCTGAAGTTCTATGTAGCAAATTCCTTGATATTACGAAGCTTTTCAATTCTCCATCGCCGTCCCCAATGAAGTGCGTGTGTTTGAAAACTCCATGTAACGAACATGTCGCGGCAGTTGACCTTGATTAACGAACTCGCGGTGCTGACTGTCTCTTAGCTAGTGCTGAATCACTGAGGCAAATCATTGAGATCATTGAGGCAAATCCAGAAAGAGTCAAAACAACGCCAGGGCTAAGCTGGTACCCCACAGGAAAATCAATAGGTACACTTCAACACCGGGGATTCTAAACCTGCACGTTCTGAACGCAAGATGGACACCCAAACCGGCAACGCCACTCCAGGTGGTACAGCGGGGTTGTAAGCATCCCTTCAATGTTCAGTCTTGTGTACCACGGGCAGGCCGACAGATAGAGAGCAGCCACTCACGTCTTCTCCTGGCTGCAGCCTGCTGCTGGCTTCCCTGTGCTGCCTCCCTCAGCTGGATGACCACCTTGAGCACCCGAAGGAAGAAAGCCTGCGAGGACATCTTGGAGGTCAGGGCACCCATCGACGGTAGCTGCAGCTCCCGGCCACCTTTGGGGAGCCTGCCACCAACAGCACCCCCGGGGCCACCCACAGGGCCACCCGGTGCGGTGATCACCACTGTCGAGTGGGTGAACCGGTCTTGGATGGTGCCTGCCGTCGTGCGTGGAATGCCCGACGTGCCTGCAGTTGCATCGGGTGCACCATGTGCTGTCAGGGCGAAGTCCGCACGGCTCAAACTGCTCGGTGCTACTCAAGAGCTTTGGAAAATACTGCAGCTTACATTTTCTCAATACAAAGGCACCTCAACTGCTAAGTGTCCTAAGCATTCATTACTGGTACAACCCAGGAGGTGTTCACTGACGTACCAATACGTTTTTACATTCCGCCCCTGCAGTGTCACCACATATGTTCTCTATTGTACATTCATAAATTCACGCTGTAGCACAACCCTGGCATGCTTGGACTTATCACACCATCTGTTGAATCATTTAAGAAGCTCATATTTTCACCCTGCGCTGTTGGAGTCCGAATATTGAAAAGTGCAGAGCTACTACGCATATTTCTTTTCAGGGGAGCGTGGTTGCTCTGCACGCACGCTACTCTCACGCGCGGAGCAACCATGCATGCATGTGAGTTTGGTTACAAAGGTTGTTCTGTGGTTTGCCACAGCTTAGCAGGTTCTTTTTTATCCCGATATGGTGTTATAAGCCATAGGCTGACAAAAAGGCCGAAAGGTGTGGGGGGGGATACAGAGTACTACAAAAATCTCGAGCGAGTGGAAAAACGTAGAGGGGGTTCCAACACCGAAACACCTCCCTGGTTACTGCGACTGCGAAATGACTGGCACTGACAGCATCGCAACGTGCACTACTCACCAGGCTGCGGAGAAGAAACGGCCGAGGAACGTCCTGCCGCTCTGGCATCATCCCGCTCGTTCTCCTCAAGAGCGAGACGCTCAGAGGCCAGGCGGGCATTGAGCGTCCTCAGCTCGGCCAACAGGGCAGCGATGGAGGTCTCAACGGTGGCGCCCAGTGACCGTGCTCCCTCGAGCAGTAGCCGCAGGACCACCTGCCGCGCCGACGGGCATCCCCGCGACAACCGCAGCAACAAGGACGTCGCATCTTCCAAGCCTTCCTCCGAGCACGCCTTCGATGTCAGCGTCTGCAAGGAAAGATGCAGAAAAGGCCGGCCAATGGAATATGAGCATAGCAAAGCAGATTCTATTGCCCTGCTTTACATCAGTGCAACTAAACTGTTGGTAAAGGCATGAACCGGTTAGCTACTCAGGAGCTACAGGAGCTCTTTTTTTTTAATGCAGCGTTTGTCTTTTGTCCTGTTCACATGCGCCAAATATCTTACCATCTTTATCCGTGACTACAACATACTGTGCGACACCTGACACCAGGAAGCGTGCTTTATTTAGTACAGTAAAATGCTGCCCTGACAACTACCCATTTCCCTTGCCGGCGCCCTGACAGATGACGCACCTCTACGGCAAGTTTGAGGTGCTGCTCAAGCACCACACTCTCCACTTGTGAGGACTCCTCTTCCATGGGCACCACCTCCATGGGCTTGCTGGTGACTTTCTCTACAGCTGGCGCCACCGGAACCGCGGGTGCGGTGGGCGCCACCGGTGGTGTTGTCGACGGGGCAGCAGCTGCCGCCGCGGCTGCAGCTGACGACACCAGAGCTGCATGTACAAGAACAGTGCTCAACAAGCACAGAGAACAAGCGTAAACCAACGCTTATTTTGTACTCTAGAATAAAGCCCATGGAATGACAGCATTAAATAAGAAAATAACTTCAACTACGCACAAAGGAATACAGAGTACAGAAGCTCATCCGACTTTCGTCCTTCGCAAAAACTGATTTTCAGCTCTTCTCTAGCACGTTGACGTTTGCCCTGCATCAAGACACACATTTACTGCTCCCGAGAAAATTGCATTAAGAAATTCTCCGGTCATTGAATCCAGTCTTGCGACATCTAGGCGAAAAAGACTCCGTGATCACGTTTCTGAGGCGAACAACAGTGTAGCCTAGGCTTAGAAATCCAAACCAGAACAGCTGCTGACATATTGCTGCTTACTTATAACGTCCACCATTCCATTTTCTGCCTGTTTCTAGCTTAACAAAGCTCCACTTTTATCACAGAAAGCACCTTTTTCGAAGGAACACAGTAGCTAGGCCATCAACATGGTTTACCCAAATTTATCTCAGGCTCTTTCATGCACTAATTGGAAGCTTAGCATCAGGCCGGCGTACACCAGTGGTCATCCCAATAACCAGCGACGTGCTGGTGGTGGCACCCACTTCCTGCTACATGCATGGGCACCACACTTCTCTGAATGCGGCTTGACCATCATTAACAAAAGTCACTTTCACCAGCATGAAATGAAGAAAAGGCAAAAATGACCAAGCAATTTATAAATTTATAAATGTAACAAGAGGAGTGACTTCACTTGTATTGTTAATAAAGCTGGAGTCTTGCAAGCGAAAGAAAATTTTAAAATACTGCAATTTCTAACCCTGGGAACACAGTTCGGCGAGGAGAAACAATACTCACCTTCAGCGACAGTGATGGGGTAGTGGTGCGGCGGCTGCGGCTGTGGCTGCTGCTGTGGCTGCTGCTGTGGCTGCTGCTGTGGCTGCTGCTGTGGCTGCTGCTGTGGCTGCTGCTGTGGCTGCTGCTGTGGCTGCTGCTGCGGGTGCTGCTGCGGGTGCTGCTGCGGGTGCTGCTGCTCCTGCCGAGAGCAAGAGGGGACCTCGGTAGCGCGCCCCAGGAGTGCTCCATCCAGCTGCTCTTGCCGGGAGCATGAGGGAACCTCGGTGGCACGCCCCAGCAGTGCCCCATCCAAGTCCAGCGTGGAGGCAGCATTGTTGGCAGAGGAGGATGGCGCAGGGACAGCCTCCGCGGGCGGCTTGTTCTCTTTCTCCTGGTCCGGAATTGCCATGGAGACCAGGGCCAGCAGACGCAGCAAGCGGTCCGTCAGCACCGAGCTCCGCTTCACCACAGGGTGTGCCAGCAATGAAATAAGCTGGGCTAATGGGGACGACTCGAAGGAACCTGCATAGAAGTGGCTACATTAGAATGAAGAATGTGTGGTGGCATTAAGGAGGGACACCCCTCTTAGAATTATCTCCTTTATTTATGGGCAGATCTGCACCACATCTACACCGTTTGTACACTTTCTTGTGCAGATTCCTAAACTACAAACTGTTTTCACCTACAGCAGGTAGCTATAAATATATTAAGGAAAGATGGTTTTTGTTTGGAGGAAGCAAGGTTCGCGAACATTAGACCTTGTGGAGAAGAGTTCTGTATATAAATAATCTAGAATCACAAAGAACTGCAGTAAGGCATAAATGAGCGTTCTAGGATGATTTGGAAGAAAGTTGTCACTTGCCAAACTTGCCAAACTTGCCAAAGGAAAGGCTAGCTCTGGTGACTGAAACAAATGATTTATTTTGATAATTTTGGCCAACAAGCAGCGGTTAAAACGTAGTATTACTGCAGAGCTTGTGGGTTAGTATTTTTTAGCAAAAAAAGAATTATAGAGATTGTGGATATATAAACAGAGATATATCGCTCCTCCAAAATGCTGACTGTGCCCAAAATGCAATTTTGAGAAATCTGTAAAAAATGTTTTCGGCATAGTTTCGAATTTCCAAGACTAACAGCAACTTATTTTAAACTGAGTTCTGACTGGTTTCTGGTGTGGAAGCGCCATTTCCCATTGAGATATATATATATATTTTAATGGCAACCGGAGATGTCTGCCTGGTGGTAAGCCTAGCATGCTACTCCTGCCCATTGAGATAACTGCCCATGCTACTAAAGAGCAAGTTTATTTCAACATGGTTTGCGATTCCGCATGCCGCGCGAAACACCATTTCGCAACTGCCGCTGCTGCCGCACCACTAATTCTTCCGACTGTTCCGTAAAAACTGCTTAGGTATCACTTTTCATCTGCACCGTCATGATTATGCTGCCCTTATGTGGTAAGAATCACACTGATAAAATCATTCACGCTCCTCACTGTCGCACCACTATTGGCCCAGTGTGGAGTGTCGGCTGCTTCGTCACTGATTGCAGATAATAAGATGCAGTGATGCCACGTCACCGACCTGCTTCTTACTCCATTTTTGTTCGTTTCTTTTTAGGCCAGTCTCAAGCCCGAAACTATATTTTCCCCTTTTTATGCCGTGATCATGACGACGGAACGCAGCTAAGCCAGCTAGGCATAACTGTGCGACCTTTTCAAAATGGCGCGAAGCAGCAAGTAGTCGAAGCCGGCACCAACCAAAAGTAGTCAGTTTGGTCACATGCTCTCGGAGTCAAATAGCAGCGCATGTTTCGCGCAATTTTGCCACTTTGTTTCCCGCTTCGGGTGTTCGCTCATGAATGCCAATCGAGATAGGGGAATAGCCTGAATCACGATCTTTTGTATGAGACCAAAATGATGCCGGCAGAGAGCGTATTTCTCTAACTGTGGCCAATCAAATCTCAGCACGATTTGACCTCAATTTAAAGAGCCAAGCAGTCAGATTCGCAACTTCTTAACGCTGTAACTTGTGAAATATGCGGTATTTTCCAACTAAAATTTGCAGATAGCTGCGGAAATGTCTCAGGACCGCGAACATTTACAACCGCGAGGAGCAATGTCTCCCCTTAAGCCAAGCTCGACTATAACAAAGGTGATTGTTCCCTGATGCTTCTTTTCCCCTTGTTCCCTCTCCAAATCCAACCTTCTCTGGATGATACCGCTTAAAACAATACACAGGGCTGTAAAGAAGGGCCAGCAGATACAGCCTAACCCACTTATAACACTACTGCTTTGAACAATATATTTAATATAATAATGAACAGCCACAGAAACATCAATTTTACCATATAATCTATGACGAAATAAACCACTTATAACAATCCTGCAACAGTAGATTATTGTTTATAACAATTACATTTTGTCACTGAGTGCAAACCCTAGCAGGAAAAAAAAAAAAACCCACTGCGATCAAGCCAGCCAAACCATATCATGAAGTCCTAATAATGATCAAGCCCCCCGAAACATCATTTGTGTTAAAAATTTTCCACTTGGCTATGCGCAGTAGTTGAACCCACTGCAGAGAGATGTCAACAATATTGACGCGAAGCAGTGAAATAAATTTAAGTTGATTGTTTACATATGTTTGCCTTCAAATAAGAGAAAAGTATAAGCTACTTCCCCTTTCATAAGTTGCTCATGTTTTCTTTGTCGTTTTGGCGTAGCTCGGTTATCACAATTTTTGGTTATAACAATATTTTCACAGCACTTCAATATTTCTATAAGTGGGTTCGACTGTACTGGGCTTCTGAATGATTTACAACAACCTCGCCCAGAAAAGTCTCAGTACACAGACCTGTCTTCATGCTGCCTGATAGCAATGCATCCGCCACAACCAAAAAAAATTCTTTCAACAGCCGAACACAACAGCCTCTATGCATTGCCGTGGACACACAAAGAAGGTTCATGCATGGCCAACCGACAGACCTATCGTGCCTTCCTCTTCGGGAGCTGCTGCCTTGGGTGCACGTTTGCCCACACTGCCACCCGATGCGTTGCAGTCAAGTCGCACGAGGACGCTCCAGAAGTCACCGTCCTTGCCGGGCTCCGCAGCCAGGGGTGATGCCACACCAGATGTTGAAGGCGCCGACCGCGATGATGGGCGGCCCGAAGGCGCACCAGCATTCGTGCTTGACTTGCCTGTGGACGCTGGACCTGACTGGCCGCCACGAACTTTTTCAGGCAGGAAATGGACGGGGAAGCTTTTGGCCAACGAGATCAGTGTGTCCAGGACGTGCCTATAGCATGGCGGAAGGGGTGGGGAAAGAGATGAGCAAGGAACGCTCAGTTTCCAGACATTCCCTGCCAAGCCACATCGACCCACATGCCCTCAAGCTAACAAAAATATAAACAAATAAATAAATAAAAAGCACTTACGTACAAAAGCAGCTCCCTCAAGACAAGAGAAAAAAATAAAACTTTTTCCAATACCTTGAGTGCCTAACACTCAGTTTAGACAAATTTAACGAAAAACAGAGAAAACAAAACTGTAACCATAACACCTTGAATGAACACAGGAACGTCCGCGCAAATCAGGCGTTCCACAGCAGTAACATCCTTCTTTGCAGCCTTCGTAAACTAACCAGCAGGAGCATGGAGCCTGACAAAGGTGCCCCTTACAGCTCAGCCTACAAAGGCTACCAAGAGTTACAGATAAGCTAACCAGAAATGAGGGAGTGATACAACTCTGAGCAAATGCGAGATGAGCACCAGCACGACAAAGTGTTGCACACACTATGGCTGAACCTGGAAGTAACAACCTACATGACGTCAATACCTCAATATTATAAAGTTCCTTGATTCTCTGACCACCCTTACTGAAGCACATAGATTCGTGAACTCCATGTAACGAAGCTGATGCAGTGGTTGAGACCGATACAATGGACTCGCTATGCTGACTATTTTATTGGCGACGTAAACCATAATACGCCACTATGAGGTGCATGGTGCGCTTACCGGCAGACAACAGGCGATGCCTGGGGGTGGATGGTGACCTGTGGACAGGGCCTTCGGCTGCTGCAGTGCCGCACAATCTGGAAGACACTCGTGCGGCAGCCCAGTGCAGCGTCCAGGCTGATGGACAGCCAGGACGGCTGCTGGCTCGCTGGCTGGCCCTTGTTCAGCTTTTTGCCCCGAGGGGTGTGCTGCTGCTGGTGGGAGCCCACTCCGGCCACCGCTCCACTCTCCAGAACCGTCATGCCAGCCGCCGACGACTCTAGAGGCCTGTTCTCTTTGGTCTTCTCCAGAATGGACAGTAGAGACTGCACAGGACAGAGCATCCAAGAGGCATGTTTCACGAAATGCAAAAGCATCCAGATGGCCTCCAAAGGACCATCATGCAAGAATTCAACCCAGCAATGCGGTCACAAACTGGGCCAATCAATGCTGAAATTCGAAGGCTGAAGAACATTTTCTGCAACAAAGTTGCCAGTGGCCGCCAAATGAAATGGCAGAATGCCAAAGGGAAACATGACTAGCAGGCACTAAGCCTGTGCTGGCAGTATTCTTATGCAGCTGTTTGATCAATGTTCTACACAGTGCCACACCAACAGTGCTGGTGCATGGCATTATTTCTAGCAAGGCTAGTGGCACTAACGGTGTGTGAACTGCCGGCCGTGGGGAAAGAAGCTTGCACGCGGTTTTATGTGTTTATACATAAGCATACAAAAAGACTACTGCAGAACCTCGTCACAGCAAAAAAGAAAGTGGTCCCAATTTGCCTTCCACAGACTGTACATTTTAAACCCACCAGCATTAACGGCCTCATTTTGTAGAAAATATGGTGTAGGCGGAGCGAAAAAAAATCAGTCATGACTCTGGCAGGTAATATACGACAAGTGACAAGGCAGACAATAATTGGCTAATGGACTGTCATAAGTAGGAAGCAGCGGTGGTTCACCTTGACGACCCAGTGGCGTGTGGGCGGGTGGTAGCAGAGGTTCCGCAGCACGCGGTGCAGCCGCCCAGTGTTGAGCCGTGGCTCGTCCACGAACAGCAGCACCAGCAGACAGGCCAGCGCCTCGTGGTCGAGTAGCTGGCGGCCGCGCGCCTGCTGAGAGGTGGGCGGACCCAGAGCACCCGACGAGCCGCCACCAGCACCACCCCGGGAGGAGAGTGCATTCCACGTCCACTGGCCTCGGTGGTGCGGCACCGTGTGGATGGTGTAGCGAGTGCCCATGCGACCCGCTGCGTGGGAAACACCACCTTAGGCAGATAAGAAACTGCAATACTCGAGCCACTCACTGCTGCGCGTGAATCACTGAAACACGTCACGGCAGCAAATGCCTTTTGAAGCGAACAATGCTAAAAACTGGTGCCATGGTTGAAGCTACCCATGCACCTTCGTTGATCAACAATGAATGGAAGGATGCGCAGGCTGTTTCACACTTGGAGGGAAATTGGGAACTCGTGACCGCCACGCTCTGTGAACTGCTACTGCAGCGTGGTAGGGAGAACAGACGGCACCAGGCTCAGGAGCGGAAAGAGCGTCCAATTATACTTATTTTGCGTGTGCCTTTGCCACCCATTCTCCCAGGCTTCTGGCAGCAGCGATTCACAAAGCACGGCTGCCACATGCCGCTAGTTTCACTCCAAGTGTGAAACAGCCTGCAAGGCTCACGCAAAAACAAAAACAAAAATTAAATGCTCACCACAACGTACGAGCAGCCACAGTTTTGAACACTCAGCCAAACTATCTTTCCAGTCAGTCATGCACTCAACTGCATCTCCATCATTTACTGCCCTTTAATTTGCAAGTCTACACATTTAATTTGCAAGTTCAAACTCCTTTTTTTCAACAAATGAACCACACCAGATGACATTTTTCTGTTTTACTGGCCTGCTCTACTACCCTCCTTCCTTATCTCACTTCACTTCTGTTGATACATCAATGCAAAATAACAGCCTTTCCCACCTGCTGATCGGAGGATGCGTGACAGGGCTGTGCCGCCATGCGAGGAGAAGAAGCGCTCCTGCATCTGCCGGTGGCGGGCTTCAAGCTCACGCCGCAGCGAGTGCGCCTCTGAGGCCAGCTCCGAGGGCAGCAGGGCCAGCAGAGAGTCATCCATGTCGGCCAGCACCTGCTGTCGCAGGCCTGGTGGCAGCGTCTGGATGAACGAGGCCGGGTCCACGGGGGCGTCCGGGTTGCAGTTCTGAGCAGCCAGCCGCTGCTGCTCGGCACGCTGCTGCGCCAGCACCTAAGCAACAGCACGAAAAGGACAGACAGTTCGGGTGGAGAAGCCCCCTCTAAAACCCGAGAAAGTACAAATACAAAATCAAGCCAAATTCCCGGTGGTCACAGATATTTAAGGCGCAAGCCTTTTATGACTCATGACTCGCCGGCATGTCCGTGCATCTGCGGCAGCTGTCAATCATCTTCAGAAGGATTAGGATGGTTTCAGTACTAATCAATCTGTAAGTTGTAACAGGGTTTCTGGTAGCGAAGAGGACCCGAGAGAGACCTCGCAAAAGCAACTGTACTAGCCTTTCGTGCTAACAACTCGATCTCGTGCCGTGCGCTCGCGGTGTGCCTGCTGCCGGAGCTCGTCTTCCTCTTTACAAACTAATGATGTAGCAGTAGGTGTATGAACATTAGTTAATAATAATTAGTTAATTACTAAGCTTTGAGACATCTTAAATACATGCACTGCACACGCGCAGCGGACATTTCTGCCAACACATGCTGCCGACAAATTTGGCTGACACTTCCGTCCACACCACCAATGAGCCAAGTAAGGCTTTCCCCTGAAAAAAAAGGAAACAGTGGGAGAGCTAACCTCTTCTTGGATGCTGGGAGGCAAGGCAGCCAGGAACTCTGGGTTGACCTCTGTGAAAGTGGCGGCACCTTCTGCCGAGGAGGCCGCCGCTTGCTGCTGTTGCTGCTGCTGCTGGGCATGCGTGCGCAGCCGCTGAAGCCGCAGTTGTTCCGCTATCACCTCCTGGCGAATGTTCTCCGGGAGCGCAGCCAGGAAGGACGGGTCGACACCTTCGGGAATCTCCACGTCTGCATGGGGCACAAGACTCGTAAATCACGTACACTGGGTTACACCTGTGACGATACAGTCCCCATTTCGGGCAAGCTACCCCAAACCAAGGCCCGCAAAGTCTCAGTCAAAAGAGGGAACACAGTTGACACCGTGCAATAGGTCAGTGTCAGTAACACTAAAGTCACGGATACTAACCGCAAAATTACATTCACTTAGGCCTTCAGTGGCGTAAACAAACATACTTCACAAAAAACTACTATTTCAACCAAAAGTGGAGCTGAAACCAGAGCCGTAGCTGAGACCAGGTACAGATATACCAGAGCTTCACGGTGTAATACAGTGACAAAAGCTCCGCCCCGTAGATTTGCATAGCCACAAAAAGTTGTCCGGGAGTATACCAGCTTCGAGAACAAGCGAAAAGACGCACCTCCCAAGATGCTCGAGTAGTCGTTGGAGGCCGAGGGCCCAGCTACATCAGAGATACGTCGTAATGGTGGGGGCTGCGCTGGCACCGGAACCCCAGTTTCCCTGCATGGGAACAATAGAGCATTGCTTGAACAGAGACCCAGTATTTCCAAATTTATGCTTCAAATGTTTGGACTGATGAAGACAAAGGTAAATCAACAAGCTGACAGCTGTACTTGAGCTAACTTCCGCCCATGTTTGATTGAATCTGCATTGCAAGGTCATCAAACCAAGAGTTTAGGCATCAACATCGAGTAACACAGCTGGGCTAAGTAACTACTGCTGCTGCTGAAGCGCAAATGTTTGCTTTTTGTAACTGCGGTTTGCAAGGAATTAAAACTGGAAAAGAGTAATCCTGCCACGCCAAAATGCAACAGACCAAGCACTCAAGCAGCAGCGAGAAAAAAAAAAATAAAGGCCCCGTAGGGATGCCGTCACAACAGATGTTCGCAAAATATGCAATAAGCTAACCACAACACCCCATGCAAAGGAAACTTGAGAATCCAACAACGCTGGACGCAACTTACACTTCCTCGACTGGCTGCTGCGATCCGTCAGAGCCAACGTCCTCAACAGCGGCAGTGGCCTCCCTGGTCTCTGCAAGATGCCACAACAGGAAACACCCAATGCAACCATGCAAAGCCTCGGCAAGTTGACAATACTCGTGGGAACACTGAATGCCAGATCACTTTACAAAGTTATGCTGGAGTTTGACATGTCACGATGCAGGTGGCTACTTGGTTTTTGCGCTCTGGCCATGACATGCATGCCTGCACGCGCACACTGTGCTTGACGTATAGAAATAATTTAATCACACAGAGTGCAAAGTACTACAGTAAACTCTTGTTAATTTGGCTTTCAAGAGACCAGAAGAAGCGTTCGAATTAACCGAAAGTTCAAATTATTTAATGGGCTGAAAAATATTGCCAAAAACTGCTTACACCATAGTAGTTTAATCAATGCTTGCATGATGATGCCTGTCTGCGCTCAAGGTGAAACCCAAGCGAGAACGACTTTTTTCTGGTTTCACCAAGTGCTGTGCTTCGCGAACACTGTCAGGGACGTTGAAGAGTGCACCAAAATCGTGAAGGCTTCCGCTAGCTACCCTTTCAGACAAAGCTTGTTGAAGGCTCTGATGTGCCAAGAGAAAAAGTGGACAGCAGGAGCTAACGGGAGTGTCCTCTCTTGTTACTCTACTCTATGGTACAAGTGTACACGGGCGCGGTATGTTCTCTGTTATCTGCTGCCTTCATCTACAAGTCCACATGGACAACGCTAACATATTTCAAGCTATTAAGCAACTTGATACCATCCTGGGTCAGTCCCGCCCGAAATGAGAGGAAAAATAAAGGGCCATTGAGTGACCCAATTCCAAAGTCCTCCTCTCACCCGGAGAAGCGGTGTCCCGGTCGCCTTCATCTGTGCTCAGGTTGTGGGCATCTGCAACGGTAACAGAACAAGGACCAGGAATCTCAGAACAGGAAGATGTCTACTGAGCATCACGTCAGTTTTGGCAGCTTGGCCATACCAAACAAAGCTGCAGCACAGAAATCCAGCACTTCTGTGAGCAGATCCTGACCGTGGCTGAAAGTGCAGACTCAAGCAGTGGGGAGCCAAACGGCCTGCACCCTCTAACCGCAGTTGCAAATGTAGTCTTGATTACAAGTAGAAATTCCCACAAGGTCACCTATGAGCCAATTTCCCCTACTTCACCACACCAATGCAGAACACTCGAAACAGCATTCTCTTTTTCATAAACAGCCTTTGAAAACAAACTGCGTGTGCACCAAAACAACCTGGTTGGCACAACAACGGGCCAAAAAACTCTAGGGAAAGTTAAGTGACCATATGTTACAATGAGAAAAGAGTATGTGTGCATGAGGGAGATCTTTCACCTCTTGTACTCCCATATGGTATACGAAATCTAACTACTAGACAAAGCCTAGAAGTGGCCCGCTGCTGTTTTGCTTCATCACTGCCGCAGGCACTTCAGAACATACCCTGATCAACTGAGCAATTACTATGTTCATAGCTTACTGGTAACAGGATTAGATATCTTATAATAGGCAGTGGCTAACTCCAAATAACTGTCCCACTGCAGCTTCGATTCAAGGCATGATTAAGCATAGCAATATGCCTAGCAACTGCTGACCTGATAGTGCTCCAAAGGAAGGCATGTCACGGCGAAAACCCTGTCAGCAGCGCAGAAAAAAATATTCTTGCTTCTAGGTAACAGGTTAGCTTATGTACTGCTGTCTTTTAAATATCAAATTATATATATGCAACGCTCCGTTTGACAAATACCACAACAATATTTTTAATGTGTGACGGCTTGCAAGACTGGTCACTGCGTTTCCCGTCTCTTCACGTCAGCACGGAACACCTCTCCCACACAGTCTGTTCTCCCACCAAGAGAGAAAATGATGCAGGGCACTCTAGAAGACACGCACCTTCAAACTCCTCGGAAGGTGCGGGCGCACCAGAGTTTGTGGTCGTGGTGGTGGCCTCCGAGGTGTCCATGGGGCAGGCCTGGCTGGCTGCCGCAAAGAGGCCACCCGCACAGTTGGATGACTGCTGGAGGGCATTGGTCACCGCTGACAGCGCCGTGCTGCCCAAGCCTTCCAGCCAGCTCATGGGTGGGGTGGTACCTGCAGGCCAGGTTAACAGTGACGCACATGCCACGAGAGAGCGCTCCTTTAAAATACTAGTCACATTATGCGCTCTTACTGCGAGTGCTCTGCTACAATGACTGTAGCACACGAACTTCTGCTGAACAAGCAGAAGGCCTGCAAATAGTAAAACTGGTGATAGCCTTCATGTAGCAGTTTGTGTAGCAGAAAAGATTGCAATCTGCAGCAATGCCAGGTTCTAACGGAACACAATTAAAGGCCCCATCCTCCAGAAAATCAAGCGTCAGTGCTGCAAATGAAAAATCATGGGCATAGGGTCAGAATGCAGCCTTCCAGGACCCATAGACCCCAAGTTAGACTTGCTGCCCATAGGCCATGCAAGCATGTTCATACGGCTTGGTTAAAATAGGAATTTGTATCCATGTTGAGTGGTCTTACACGCAGCGTACTTTCCTAGGACTCTGTGCTAATGAGGCTATGTGGGATAACAGAGGCACAAACAAAGCACTCTGATCAAGCGAGTAGCAAAGTAAAACGTCAAAACCTCATTTAATGTTCGAAACAGCAACACGTATACCAATGCTTTTACTGGCACATTTGGAACTCTCATACGAAGCAATAGCAAAGTAAACGGATGTGTGTGAGGATCTGCAAAAGGGACCGGAAAACAAGAGCCATTAACGCTGTAACGTCGTACCCTTACAGGCAGAGCTTGCGTGTCCTCCCAAATTTCATGGCAGAAGTGATGTATTATAGCACAATCGTGCACGCTTTTGGTGCAGGTACAGCGCAAGATTGAGCAGGAACTTGTGTTTGTAGTGGCATGCAGCAAAGTTTCACCACTTGGCACAGCAGTTCCACCACTGGACCCATAGTAAACGATAAAACAGCCAGACCCTGTAGTGTGAAATTACGTCATACGCTCTTCCTAGCGAAATTTTGCTCATCCCCCCTTAAAACATATTTGCTTGACCTTAGCCCCAAACTTTTTCTTTTAATGAGAACAGAACTGAAAAATTAACCCCTAGTGTTATAACTGAACCTTATACAGAGGCAGCTTCCAGTGAAAATCGCGTTGCATTACTTGTACGCTAGCAGACGCACTGCAGGCCAACCAACAAAAATGCCAAGGCCCTAAGACTGAACCAAGGTGAGCGGCACAGCACATCGCGTATCAAAGCAAAGAAAGCAATATCAGAAACTTCACCAGAGGCAGCACTCATGTACAGTAAGTGCAAAATAACGGCTTGAGAGGCTAGTTGGTGCTGCATCGTATTCAGATATGTGTTTGTGTTTTTTGCGCCACATATCTGAATACGAAGTAAGTGCAAATCTGAGGAATGTGTGGCGTAAAGAGCTACATGTCAATCTACTAAAGTTAGGCAGACATCTTGTCTGCAGTACTGCTGATGTAATAATACCTTTGATGGCCGCTATCCTCTATGGGTGCAAATTTAGTTTTTAAATATTTCTACTGCATGACAAAGTTTTAATATGAGACACTATCCGGAGACGTCAAACACACGTGCTGCTGCACAGTTTTTCTAGAGTTACTCGCCTTATTCAGGCGTTACTGAACACAGCACCTGGTGTTCAAGAGGCATGAATTATGCGATTGGGCGAATGGGACATTTTCGTTTTTACAATTAGGCCTACCAGGCACATGTGCGATGTGGTGGCGGCATGACAAGACTCTGCCTACTATCGTGCTACTGACAGTTGCGCCTATCCTTGTGAAAGAGTCGTGTGAGCATCTTTTGCACAGTTCAGTTGGAAAAAGAGGGAGGAGGAAGGGGGGGGGACTTCACCCAATGGCAGCAGTATCAACTCTCATACCTAGTTGATACTCAAAGGTAGGCAAGGCAATCTTTAGGAAACGTGTTCACGCACGAACCGCCGACCAGCTTTTATTCAGTTCAGATGCAGTCTTGTTCCTTGCATATATGTTTCGTTTTTTTTTTCTGTTTCATGGCTACAAAGATGGCCTTCCATTACAATCACGTTTATGCTATGTACATTCAGGTAAATGCGCTGTCCACAAAAACCCAACTTACATTTCAACAAGGTTTCTACCTTTATATGCAACTTCCATGGTACCTATACAGCGGGATCTTGGTGATACGAATCTCTCGGGGTCGCGAAATAATTTGCACCATCAAAAAATTTGCGTCATCAAAACAAACAATTTGCAGAAGTATCGAAAAGGCATTCATGCAGACATGTTTACGGCCAAGGAGATTTATTTACAGTTGCACTGCCACAGCTCGCCACTTGCAGCACATATAGTGCAACAGATGGTCGCGACATCGACGTTGTGTGGACCGCGTGCCTCCTCAAACCTCCCGCAGCGCGTACAGCATGACAGGAGATCATAATGCCGCTGATGTGTGAGGCGCGTGCCACCACAAACGTGGAGTCAACAAGGCGCAGGCCGTGCACAGCTGCCTCACATGCCGCCACCAAATGGTGCGTGTAAGCTGCACGCCAGCGCAATCTTTTCGCGATGTTTAAAGCATGACAAGGCACTTCTGTCCCGACGAGTTGGCACGGACAATTAGAAATGCTAGGCCACCTGGTGAATATATCAGCACAACTTATTCACTGTGCCCACAACAGCACTCTCAACTGAGATCCCTGTACCCACCCTGCGGCAGTGATGCAGTGTGCTCAGCAGTCATGGACAATGCTGGTCCCAGCACCCGCTCCACAATAGATGCTGCCAGGCGCTCCGTACCAGCCAGAGATGCCTCGCTCGCCCCTACAGACAACAGTTCTCACCTAAATACAGATTCATCAAAGTGCGATCATGACTCACTGTAAAACGTGGTGGCCAAAACAACACGCCAACTTCCTCCCAGACCAAATTCAGAACAGCTCTCTTTCCCTGGCCATACCTTTCCACTATCGGACGTTATATGCTAGCATTTTCAATGCTAGAAACCTATGCAGTCTCAACACTGCAATCTCCAAGGCTACAGCATTTGTTAAATGTTCTCTCCATCCTCTCACTTCCATCAACAGCTAGCCTCAAATAGGAGGAGGGCAGCCAACAAAGCTCTGTTCCAAGACGTCTAACCACCAGCAAGAAACACCGACAAATGAGTGAGTACGCCATACAAAGAGGAGGCCGTTTACATTTCAAAAAATTGAAATAGAAAAGGCCGCCCACTTCATAAAGGCCACGTTGTGTCAAGATCAAAAGAACTAAGTGCAGCCCTCCTTGCGTGCGGATATATGGTGCATCGAGAAAATATTAAATTTCCCGCCAACATGCCGCATGTACAGTCTTTGTCAAAAGTTTAAAGTCTTGGGTATCAGCTTCTAAGCCAAGTACTGGCACTCCTTTAGCATTCATGGGAGTCTGCCTTGCTGGAGAGGGCAATACAAAAAGTAGAGAGAGATTTGGAACACACTCAACTCTTTCATTCCTGCCTTTTTCTTAACTGTTCACACCGCCTTCTTTTCAAGTTTGGAGAAGCCCCTGCCTGTGCCCACTGTGGCCTTAAAAAAAAGTTGGCTTCACCCAGTTGCTTGGGAGTCAGGTGGTGAAGCTAGCTACAGGTGCCTTGAGCTATAAGAGAAAAAGATCAGCTGTGTGCAAAAAAAAACACAACAAAAAGAGCTTGGGAGCAAAGCAAATTCAAATATTAAAAACTCAGTGTAAATCGAAGTGAATATTTTCCAAACATTATAAAGTCAAATTAGACGAAACCTGCAAACCATGGCCAGAAAAGAGCAACTTGACATATTTAAGACAAACTTTTTGGGTGCAGGAATGAACAATGAAAATTTGTTAAGAGAAGAATACTACCTAATAATTTTGGCAATTAGTACAGATAATGGAAATAAGTTTTTCCACAAAACACAGCCATAAAAAGAAACAAATATTGCAAAAAAAAAAAAAATTTTCTTTCACCCATCATCAGCATAATTCATTGCATCTGTAAGGCCCACTAGGCATTAAATAAAGCAGGAGTTATGCAGAGACAAATGGCTATAATTATTTGATAATGACTATCTCAAAAACAAAACCGTGCCCTTAGGTGCCCAGCACACGTGCAGCATGGTACGCAGAGCAGTTGCGTGGGCTCGATTAGCATTCAACGTGAGTGCTGCACCTTTTCATCCTTCACCAGGGTGGCCTCCTAGAATACGCATTTCCTAGGATCGGTGCCGGTCAGGCTACACCGCAGCTGCACACACAGTGACGTGCCGCATGGCGCTGCTGCAACTTGTGCATGTAGCGGCCATGCGGTGACAGCGCTTTACTGCCCAAAGCACATTAAAGGACTTTCGCGAACCACACTTTCACATTCAAACTATTCATGATTTGTTTGAAAGTGAAAGTGTGGTGCATATTGATTGAAAAGCAAATACTATTCAAAATTTGGAATACAGTAAAATCTTGTTAACACGTACCCGCGTACCTGCATACCAAGTAGTTGCAGTTGAAACGCAGTTGCCAGAATTCCCCGGCTTAGCCACCATTGAATATTGGCTGACCGCTTAAGATGTAGTGGCTCACGTACCTGCCAATGCAGTTTTGCTGGCTGTGCTGCGACGCAAAACTTTTTTCGCCTTTCTGGAGAGCATTATCACGTGCGGACTGCCGGCAATACAACATTGCGGCCATTTTGGCTATGTTCCGACAAATGCATAGAGTTGCTTATACTCTTAACTAGAGGGAAAGCTGAGGGCGCTGCACTTCAGCCACCATGGGCGCGCTATGAATCATGGGCCATTGTCCTACTTGGTGCGGGGCAGTTGGTTTTTCTCGGGTGCACGAAGTGGCATTACTATGATTTCTCTTTTTCATTATCATCATCTCAAGGTAAGTACATGGACTGCAAAAGCTATAGTAATGAAGGCGCAAAAGCAGACGTGGCAAATAAAAGGTTTCTCTTTCCTGAAATTCCACTAAAAACTTCCTTAAGTGATAGCGCGACCATAATATTTTCAAAACGTTTTTTCCCTTTCAAAGTGTGCCTATTAAATGTGAAATATTGGTATCTGTGCTGCTCAAAGCTAAGCCAATAGGAGAAAGAGCCATCGCTTATATTGAATAAATTTCACACTGACATGCTGTTTCTCCCTCTTATTGCAATTTATAGTCACAAAAGTGAATGTTAGGACATTGTTTACGGTAGAACGTTTATATTTGCATTAGTTTTGGCCAAAAGTTTGTTCTGCACTCGGAAGGTATCCGGCCCATGATGCTTTGGGCGCCCATGGGGACTGAACTGGTCGTCAGGAAACTCATGTAAACTCCCATAGATGGCGACACAGCTTTCCCTCTAGGTAAGAGTAAGAAACTCTATGGACAAATGCGGCGATGTCCATGTCAATAGGCAGCACAGGAAGCGTTGGCTATGCTGACTTGAACGCATCGCTGTGTAGTATTGTCGCCAGCCCTATCGCGGTAACCATCATCATACTGCTCACGCATTTGTGCTGTTCGCTCGTGACCTCTCACTGCGGGCCTGCAGGTGTTGTTGCGTTGTGGATGTGTTGCGGGCATATGAAACGTGTTTTGTGGGGTTGTCTTCTGTTTGCAGCTGGTGCCGTGCGAAGCACAAAGCATTTGTTGCGTTAGTGTGTCTGTGCGAACGGTTGGCACTATGCCGAAGATTACTCGAATGAAGTGTCACATACTGACAGTTAAGGAAATGTTGATCATTACTCATTCTACTGAAAATAGTCTACTGAGAACAGAACTACGAAGAGTGCACTAGCGTGTGCTTGAAACTTGCTTACCCCCAGTCTCGGTGTTTTTGAGACTGCTGCTGTCGCCGCACGAATACCACGGCGGCAACTGAATATGATTTCTGGTTCGTAGCACACCAATAGAATGCACGTACGTACATGTATTAGTGGAAAATTTACTGTGCTTGAATTTCTTATTTCAGAGAGTGAATAATGGCAAATTTGTACTCGTCGGTTAAGGTGCACTACCGAATAGTGCATACTTTTTCCGCGTCTCCTCCAACTACATATTAACGGGGTTTTACTGTTTTGCACACTATTAGAAGAATATATTACAATTATTCATACCTAAGTTCAGATAACAAGACACATTCTAAAACAGAAATGTGCATATTCGTGTAAATACTGTAAATTCATGTAAAGCATATTAAACGTGCTACCTAACAGGTTAAAACAGTCCCCACCATACAACCGTGGTGTGCGCTTATTGAATTTACACACTGCCACTGGGGCAGTTAAATATGAAAGAGTCAGTGACGTTGGGCAGAATAAAGCACACATCTGCCTCAAGAAAACAAAACTCACCCGGTTCTGACGCCACTGCTGGCACAGGCTCAGATTCTGGTTCAGATGGTGCCGGTACTGGGGTCGGCCTTGACGCAGCCAGCCTTGCTGACACCGTCGACTGATTGTTCACTGCCGCTGTTGCCACCGTCACTGCAGTTGGCTGAGGCTGCGACAATGGCGGCACATACGATGGTGCAGACAGAGACGAAGCTGCCGCCATCACCTCTTCCAAGTCGGACGGTGGAATGTTGCGGCCGCTGGTAGTGTTTGTGGAGGTAGTCGACGCTGTCACTCCCGACACTGTTGATGGCCATGGCCCTAACAGCATCACGGTGCGCTCAGCATCCTGGTTGTGGTTCGTGTCTTCCGTGTGTGCGGTTGACACTGTGGTAGCTGTAACTGCGGAAGTAGCGCATGTTGTCACAGCCGGCGCAGACGACGTTGCCGCTGCTGCTGCTGCCGCCGGCTCCGTCTCCTGCAGCTTGCAGCGCTTTTCCCGCCGCTCGGCCAATTCTTCGTCACGGTGCTTCTCCAGAACTTCCAGGATGGCTGGCTTCAGCCCTGCATGCAAACATTTGTTTCCACTTTCCTGAGTACAAGCGCAGCAAAACATTACTTGTTGTGGTGGGCTTGAATACCATATTTACGCATAAATAATGAGAAAAAAAGATACCATCTGACGCAAAAGAGCAATTTCGCGCACATGAAGCAAAGCATTATTGCAATTATAATGTAAAAACATAGTTATAATGTAAAGCCATAGTTGTGGGTGCAAAAGAAGAAACGAAAGGAGACTGCTTGCAAGAAATAAAGAAGTAAAACAAGTGGGAGTGGACAGTTTACTCAACATTACTGTGCAGCTTCTTGTCAGTGTCTTCCGTACCTTCAATGCTGCCTGAGAGGCTGTACGTACAGCCTTAGTCAAAAGTTTAAAGCCCAAGGGGTCTACGTCTGAGCCATATACTACGTGGCTCATAATGCATTCCCAGGTTTCCAAACTTGTTGAAGGCAAGATAGTTTTTCATCCTACCCTCTCCTCCAATGGCTAGCACTTCCATGATTGTTAAAGAAGTCATAATATGCGGCTTAACCCTTTGAGGATCGAATTTTTTTTTAAAGAAACTTTCCCACACGGTCAAATTACTTTACTGTGGATTTTGAAAGCACAATATGAGTAAAGTCAAGGAAAAGTTGTTGAAAAATATTAGGAACTGTATTTTGGAATCAACGCTGCTCGACACTGCAAACTCAAGGACTTCAGTAAACTCAGTAAACAAGGAGAGCAGTAATACCTCTTGAGCTACGATGAAAAGCTAACAGCAGCCCCAATAAAGATAGAAATCGGCTTCTGTGGCCCCTGCACTGGAGTGGCTATAAAGATGAAAATCAAGTTTAGCGCAATCACTTCTGTTTATCTTCGCAAGAAGGGAGCGCAATAAATTTCAAGTGCTTCATGCAAGTCCTTGAAGGTGGCAGCACCTCCCAGTTAGCATGTATCACCATTAGGGAGCGAAATTTCAAACGGGGGATTGAAATCGTAAAAGTATGGCAAAGACCGTGCAGGCCAGAAAACCGCCGCCGTATATTTAGGGCAAAAACCCTCAGAAGGCCTCTGGGCTCTAAACTTTTGACAAAGACTGGACACTATGAATGTGCACAACACAAGTGAACGCAGCAGTGCCTCCTATGCACTGACTACTCGTTTTGTGACCATGAAGGGCGACGAAAACTTCATGCATCCTGCCGGTGTCAATTCCCTTGCTGTCAGACTTGTCAGACTTCTTCCGGGCAAAGTCCTTGAAAGCTATAGACATCTCGTGGCTGAAGCTCAGTTGTCATCGCACAAGGTCGGAATCACACTTACTGGCTGTGGCCTTGATGTCACCCATCAAACATCCTCGGAGCGTCCATATACCACTGAGCTAGGCCAGCGTAATCATTGCATTGTCTATCCAACCCTTTTCATTGCACCTAATGTGAATATGGTTGAAGGAATGTTCTTCACAATTATTTACCTTTTTTGAGCAGGACACATGGCGGCAGTCTGTTTTTGTTAGGAGTGCACACAAGCACATGGAAGTTACTCTGATCTCATTTCCTGTAGTGCAAATACTATGTGCCTTTCAGCCACCATGTGCTTCAACAACGGAGATCAGTGGCATATTCGGACAGTTTGGAATTTCGTCATCTATACAGCCCACCAGCATATTTTCTCACATTATAATTCATGCAAAAGGGTCGAAAAAAAAAAAGAAGAAAAAAATGCATTTAAAAGTGTTCTACCCATGATAGGTGCTGAGCCAACCTACCTGCCACACAGTCGTGCATGCTATCCCCGTCCAGGACGCGAGATTCCTCGGTCCACCGCACCAGGGCAGTGGGGATGTTGGCCAGGGTGCCCGTGCCACTACTGGAGACAAAGGTGCCCGGATCCTGCACACACAGAGAAGAACCCTTTCAAGACATACGAGGTGAGAAAGAGAAGATGGACGAATTCTCATGGAGAATGCACCTGATCTATTGCCCCCGCAGTTGCTTATGTGCAATTCTAGTATAACGTTACTTCCAAATACCCATGTGAATTCTGGAATAAACAAGACAAACTATGGTTACTATTTCTCTTTTTTTTTTTTTTTTTGCTTTAAAAAAAAAAATTCAATATTTGCATACCCCTGCTGTTGTTCATATGGCTGGGCTAAGAAACCTTGATCTGCAGGTTTGGCCTATAAAGTCCAACTTGGACAGCCCAAAAACTGGAGAAAAAAATTCTTTTGTTATGTGCAATTTTCACGAGAAGACAGAACTAAGAAGGGAAGCCAAAAATGAAAGGTGAATGCCGATAAAATCACCTAGTCATTCTTCACAGTAAACCTCCATTACTCCATTACAAAAACAGTGAGGTACTGTGGCAATAACAACAACCAATTCGGCTGCAGCTCGCATGAAACTGCTTATGCACAAAGTGGGATGGGAGAGGTCAAGACAGCCGCTGTTTCCTTAGAAAACTGGTTAATAATGTTTACGATGCTTCCTGGCAGACAGGTGAAGTGGGCAAGAGCACACCCACATTGGCTTGTAGTCCCAGCACTTACCTGAATCTCAAAGAGGTCCTCATCAGTTGCGAGTATTCGGAAGTCACTGTTGGCAAACACCACCCTTGTCTGAGCAGTAGACGATGCCACAGGGTTGAATGTCGACGTCAGCTGGAGGATGTCCTGGGCAGTATTGGGACCTAGTAGCCTGCATTGAGGGAACTTTGAATAAGCAGTTGCCTGTGTCGTTTACTTCTAGGGCACACCAGGCACTAATAATAAACACACGCTTTCTTGGTTGGGTACCGCAGCCAAGCGCACTAACCACTGCGCCGCCATGGCGGGGTCACCCTCTCTGAAGGCACAGTCGCGTCAATGCACAATCGTGCCATATGTGCCTGGTCGCTATGGTTAAGGTGATAAAATTGACATTGTATGGTTGCAGTTTCATTTCTAATTGTAATGCGTATATTTGTGCTGTTCTCAGCACAGTTTTGTATTTGCATTAAAAAAAATTGCAGTCATTTGAGAAAATATGTTTATTGCAGCCATTCAGCCCCATTTTCTCTGAAGCCCTTCCCGATCAACCACTGACTTGTTATATAAAGGGCACTTTTCTGAGTAGAAAGCTGAACCATCATATTCTCTGCAAGAGCAAGCCTCTTCCCAAAGTCTGTCTTTTAACCCTGTAGACATGTGGCGCTATGTTATTGCAGTGTTGCTCAACGGATCAGAATTCAGGAAAGTTTTGATTACTTCTAAAGATTCTAGCTTACTCACAGCAAAACTAGGGCCATTAAAGCCAGGCACTCCCTGCAGCCTTTTTACAAACGCTAGCAATGCCTCGCTCTCTTCTGCGCAATCAATGGTGTGTCAATTTCTCAGCAGCTATGAACAGTTAATTTCACAGTGATGGGCGGTGTGAAGAATTTGGGACCCTCTAAACTTCGAGGGAAAAAAAAAAATATACCTAGCCCATCCGAATTCGGAAAAGCACATGGTATGTTTCAAAGATGACACGCCAACAAGTAGCAATATATAACACCAACGTCATTCTGGCGCTGCCTTAACGAGAGCACACAGAGGGTGCCATGTGTGAGGGAGTGTACCTCTGGAGGATGGCCGGTGGGTTCGGATGCCTGTTGGCGTACACATGCCAAGTGGCGCTGCTGCCTCCGTGGGTGGCACCCTGGGTGCGGAAACCTCGAGTGCGCCGGTGCAGCCGCGATGACGGGCCCCCGCCCGCTTGCGTGTCGCCATGCCGCACCAGAAGGGGATGCGTACTGGCCACCGTGCCCGGGGGCGGTGGAATGGATGGACCTGTGGCGGCCGCGACCACCGCGCGGCCAACGGGGGTGGGAGGGAAGGGTAAAGCGGGGGGCAAGGGAGAAGAGGGGAAAGGAGGCATGGCAAGGAAGAGAATGGGCATGTCTCTCAGGCCAAGCTCCAATTGGAACAGCAAGCAGCCACCACACATTGCTGGCTTCCAATCACTTGGGGAAGGGTAAGATTTCAGACAAGGGAGTGAACAGTGGCTCAAAATCTGGCCAGTTGGTGACAGAAGAAAAGTGAAGAAGGAAACTGTTTGAAATCCTCACGCTGCATAACAGTTAATCCTGTCATGGGGCTTTGACTTCAGACCATTGCAAGTATTAACCCTGTGAGGGTTTTTGTCGTAAATGTACGGCGGCGGTTTTCTGTCCCACAAGGTCTTCGCCGTACCGGTACGGTTTCAATCCTCCGTTTGAAATTTTGCGCCATAATGACGATACATGCTCACGGAGAGATGCTGCCTGCCACCTCCTAGGACTTACCAGAAGTGCTTGAAATTTATTGCACTACCTTCTTGCGAAGATAAACAGAAGTTATTCCTAGCTGCAGCGTATCGCCCGGTCTGCAGCAAATCCGCCCTATCGCAGTTTCGGTTTCGCCACGTGATCACAACGAAGGGGCGAAACTTGATTTCTATCTTTATGGACGCTTCTGTGCAGGGGATAAACAGAACTGATTCCTAGCTGCACCCTGTTGCCTGGTCTGTGGCAATGCCCTTGCATAGTTTTGGCTCCCCCCTGCCCCCCCTCCCCCCATGATCGTGATCACAACAGAGGCGCGCGAAACTTGATTTTATTTTTAAGACCACTCCCGTGCGGGGGCCACCGAAACCGCTTTTCATCTTTATTGGGGCTGCTGTTAGCTTGTTTATCATCGAAACTCACGAGGTGTTCCTGATCTCCTTATTTACTGAGTTTCCCGAGGTTCCAGAGTTTGCGGTGTAGAGCAACGTTGACTCCAAATATGGTTCCTAATACTTTTCTACAACTTTTCCTTGAGTTTATTCATATTTAACTTTCAAAATCCGCAGTAAATTAATTTGACCATGTGGGAAAGTTTCTTCCAAAACAATTCGACCCTCAAAGGGTTAAGCAACAGACAAGGTGAAGCTGAACTGATCAAATTGAAGCGCGGCCAACGTTACAGAATTTCGTACTCGGGGAGTAGCCCATTGTGGTGACTTGAAACGATCCATCCCATCAGATTCGAGTTACCCAAAAAGGCACCCCAGTAGTTGCTCCAACTTAGGTGTTCTGAAACAACCTCAACAGCCACCGTGATCTCTGCTAGCAGGGCAAAGCCTCACAGAAACGTATCCCATGAGCTCGATCCATCTAACCCCTGAGCACCTCCTCTGCCCATAGTGCAGATAAAAACTCCCTTGTGACCATGGTGGTGAGGTAGACGACCTAAATTCCTTGCATGTATTTTGTTGCTAGCTGGCATTAATTAGTACCATGGACGGAAGAACGACAACACACGACACAAGTTAAACGGCTCAGCCCAACAGTATATCTTAAGCACAGTTCTATACCCCTCTGAGGCAGAGCCCAATGGAGCTACACAGCATTAAACACAGCAACCCAAGCAGCAAGAGCACATTATTCAAATTTCTCATGTTGTGATTGCCTTGTATGGTCAGTGACTGACTGCAGCCTGATATCAACAAAACATGGTTACACATAGCTGGAAACCATGTAACCAAGCCACTCTTGCTGGCAGCCTTCCAAAATAAATTTCCTTTCCTCTGTACAAATTTTATTAACGACTTACTGCCAAGACTGGCAGCCTTCCAAAATAAATTTCCTTTCCTCTGTACAAATTTTATTAACGACTTACTGCCAAGACCGCGTGATCTAGAGAAAGTACTTACTGGTTGTCTCAGCACCATTGTTGCTTTCGTCGGGAACGATGGGCAGCTGATAGGTTCGGATGCCCTCCGAAGCACCAAACATGAAGGACGTGCCTGGAATGGGAACAGGGCCGACCAACACAGTCAGACTGACTATGAATGCAGGCAATGGCCTGAGCAGAGGGAATAGACACAGTGCCTGCAAGCTGTTGGGCTCTCTGTAGCTGGTGTCGTACTCGGCAGTAGGTTGGTGCAACCACTGCCGCACCTTTCGGCCAGCCTCCCCGCGACTCGCGCGAGTGCTTTCCCACATAAACTCCGCTGAACTCGCACACCTATCTCGCTGCGAGCACAACTGCGGGGTTGTGGTTGCTCACTACTGATGTACAACAACTCTGGAATCCTCTCTCTTCACAAGTCTAAGCATGGAAGAAGACAGTGCTGCAGTGAGCCAGGAAGAGAAAGGAGAAAAAAAAAAACCGACAAGCCAGACAAATGCTTTGGTGCCTCTTCAAGTCTTCAAGCCAAGTCCTTTTTAAGCCTACACTTTATAGACAGGCAATTGTGGCTGCCCCTCTTCAGTGTCCTTCAGTATTACTCTAGATCCTATTCCCCGAGTAAATGTGAGCAGCCTTCCCCATCACATTAGGGCAGCTGACTCAAGCATCCGTTTCAAAGGGGTAGCGCGTGAGAAAAAAAGACACGGCATATTTTAAGGGTAAGAGCAATCTGCCAGGGCTGCAGCACATTTGTGCTACCATAAAAGAGAAAAACTGTGCACCAAAAAAAGGGGAGGAAGGGAGGAGGGGAGGTGAGCAGGAATGCTGAAAAGGAAGCAGGCGGAAACAAGAGGCTCACCCGAGGACGGGAACACCTCCTCAAAGTGAAAAAAGAGGTTGTCATCTCGATCTTGCATCCGGAACAGGGCTTCCTCCAAATCCTGGTACTCCTGCACCAGCGAAGCAAAAGCCCAGGCACACATTAAAATGCACAGAACGTACAAGCACCCCAATTTCAATAAAAAAAAAAAAAACGGAAGCTTAAGATCCACACACCAATGATCTCGATACTAAAGGAGCCGGTACATGAACTGTCACTGCATGTTATTGGTTAAAAATGATGCATTAACAAGACGATAGCAATTAGTAAATATTAGACATTAGTAAATATCGATAACTGAGTCAATTCAAGTGTGAGAGCAGAGTCAATGTTCAACTGTTGAAACCAAAACTCTTTTGAACCACAGAGGACCAAAGCAAGCATACCTCCTCATCTTCGTCCTCATCTTCCGCTTCCTCGTCGCCCTCGTCTTCATTTTCTTCGTCTTGCTCGACTTCGTCCTCGCTGCGGCCAGAGTCTGAATTGCTTTCAGAGTCTGTGGTCTCTTGGTGCACTTCTTCCACTGTGGAGAGCATAGACAAACTGTTATTGCATACCCACGCCATAGCCAGCCCACGCCAAAAAGGTGCTTCTTTCTCACGTCATCAAACTCTAGTTTGGGAGAAGAAAAGCATTGGCCTTCACTTAGATATCATGACATACTTTCCACAACAACTTCCATACTTTCCCTATGTGCTTGTTGGCTTTGCGTACCTCTAAAGCTGGGGGTTTTCTATCTTTTTAGTCTTGGCAAGCCTCGACTGCTTTAAACAAGTGCTGAAGAACTCTACATCAATCGGCTTCCATCTCTTTTGCCCCATCATGCCCCTAAAAGAGGGCACGCAGGCATATGTCACCTCTAAAAACGACCAAATAAAGTGGATAAATAAAGCTGGGGGGGGGGGAGCATCTGCAAATGAAACACGCATTAGTCGAACCTCGTTATAACAAGTAGTATGGGTGCAAAAATTTGTTCATTACATCCGATATTCGTTATACAAGCGTGCACCAAATTCCTGCAAATAAGTTCGCTAATAAAAAAAAACAAAATGCCCATTAATACGAACAACACAAAGGGGTGAAAATGCAAATTTTTAAAATTTAAAGCTTGGCATAAGCATGAAATCTCGCTTTTCATTCCGTGTTGGAGAGCAAAAATGAAGACTAAGAAGGGATGTTGCCTCCGTGCACAATTTCTGAGACAAAGCCAATGGACTCGGGGAGTGTAGCGCGCACGCACGGGTCGGTCGCAGTGGTAGAGACACGGCAAGGGCTCACGACATGACGAGGCAATGGTGATGACATGCCAGTCGCATGCTTGTCAGCGTTGCAAGGCCAAACTCGAGGAGCGGCGGCGGCAATGCTAGAGTCCGGCCATGGCCGTTCACGACCTCAGAGATCACACATCCGCGCGTGGGTGTGATCTCGGAGGCCATAAGCATTGGCGGCAGTTTTTGTTGCCACTGCCAAATGACGCGGCACGCGAATGAACGGGCGATTTAAACACACTCCTGAGGTGGGCGATTCGATTAATTGAAAAATGACATTCCTAGATGTTTTTCCGGCTCCTTTACGAATTTTTTGCAGCTTTAATGCAAAAAAAGCTGCTCCGTTATAACCGATCTAGCATCAAATTTTGAAAATCTTCTTTTGTTATACAGAAAGAACTCGCATAGTAATAAACCATAAATCAACCAAACTTTGATTTTAGTTCGTTTTATCCGGTAATTCGCTATATCCGTGTTCGTTATGGCGAGGTTCGACTGCATTAAATTTTACAAAAGCCTTGAGAAAGCTTCAAGGACACTGGAGGCAAAAAGAGACGTCTCGTTACGTCCTCTGTCCACTCTTTTCCTCATGCCAACAAACCAAGCCAAAAAAAGTTCCTTAAAATTATGAATAGTAGTCAGAAGGAAGGTAGCTTCAGTAGCATTGATACAAATGGCCCAACATGGCCAAAGAGACCCTTAAATGTGGAGTACGCTTAAAGCAGAAGAATGACAGCCATTTGCAACCACCTAATCACAGACATCAGGCTGCTTATGAAATCTCCTAGTAAACCTAGAATCATCGCCTACCACAGCTCCCTGCTTTACACCAAAGTAGAGGCCATTGTACTTTTTTTTTATAAAGGAACCCCTAAAGCCTGCAAAGGCAGCCAGTGCCAGTCTCAAACAGCCCCTACAGCCATTTCGCCCACAGTGGAAGGCTACGGAGTAATTTCGACCACCTGGGGATCTTTAACGTGCACTGACAGTGCGCAGCCCACGAAAACCTTTTGTGTTTCGTCTCCATTGAAATGTAGTTAGCAGCAATCAGGTTTGAACCAAGCATTCCAGTCAGTAGCCAGTAGCCGAGTATCTTAACCACTGAGTCATCAGCGGGTAGAAAGCTTTTTCGTCTGTTTTTTCGGTTGAATCAAACTAGTTTTTGAAAGACTAAAAAAAAATATATTTCTTCAGTAGGAAGCTGGCCTCCCACAACTACAGACCTACACAGATAGTGGGTCACTAGCTGCATGCACCAAATTTCACTGCATTTGTTTACAACTGAGGGCACTCATCTGTTTGTTAGCGAAGACCATCACCATCGAAATTTAAGTACATTTCCTTAGGCATTCCTCCTCTCCTAAAATAAACAATCCATAATGCCAACTTTTTCCACTACAGAACAGAAAATGGAAGCACTGTCCATTCTGCCTGCCCCTTTGATTTTGTTTTTGACAACCCCATTGTGACCAGCACAAGATGATTTACGACTATTTGTCCTCTTGGAAACAAAATAATGAAGTAATTTGTTTCAGAAGGTATGTATTAGTGCCACACTTCCGTTTTTTTTCTATCTGAGGGGCTAAACGTATGGACCGGGTCATGCATGCTATGCACGTCTGTATTTCAGTATGTCTTGGTTGCACTTGTAGATGAGAGAAATCAGTAAAAATCAGCCACGCACGCCCCCTTTGAAAAAAAAAAAAAAAAGAAGGACAAGAAATAAGGTGAACAAGAGATCTCAATGCACTAGTCAATATCTCGGGAGGCGATCCCTTGAGAGGAGATCAAGTTTAAAAACATAAAGCTCTAGTTGCAGCGAGGTCAATTGCTCTAGCTTACGAAAGGCCTAAAGGTGCCCGTCTCAAAGAAGAGCTGTCCACAGCTAGAACACTACACAGCATAGCTTTAACAGACATTGAGGACAGCATATAGGAAAATATTTTTATCTGGCTGCAGAAATTCTATCTGATGACGGGACAATTGAAATGGAAAATATTTCCCACCGCCTGATTCAAATGCACGATAAAAAGACCGGGAAGGTAAGCTCTGTTATCACAGTCTTCAAGAGAATGATGGATGCTGGCAATAAGTTTTGTCCTTTTCTAGCTAAGTTAAGAGCCAGTAGCACTTTTTTCACTGAAATGTAGTAATCTACCAATGCCGACGAACTTGTTTGTTTTCAGTGCACCTATACAAGCTGGTCCTCCCAGTTACTTAAATATCTTAAATTTCGTCAGTCACCAGCAAGTGAGTAAGAGTTAAATACAGCCTTGTCATTGGTAAGGCAACACGAGCTCCCACACGAACACACACACACAAAAATACACGCACTGAGGGAGAGAGACTCACTCACACACTCCAAACATAAGGTATGTCACACCACACACAGACAATCTTGTGGCAGCACTAGTGTAACGCAGCAAAGCTGGAAGGGCATTGCACAGGAGGCAGCCGATTACAGCAGCGCCAGCGGCGGAAGAAGAGAGGCGCCAAAGGAGAGCAGCAGAACAGCACAGCACAAAGTGAACGAGGGAAGGAGGGGAGAAGCGGACACTCACTATCACGCTGGGAGATCATCTGCGAGTCGTGCTCCTCTTGAGACTCAACCCTGAGTGCTAGCTCGCCCCGACCCGTCAGGCCGCTCTCTGGAAACCGACACACCTCTTTGTTGAGAACGCCCCTGGCTCACACAGAAGGGCACGGGCAGACAGTGGCACCCTCTCAGGGGGACAAGGCACAACTACCAAAACACCAGCAAGGGGCACAGTCTGCACAGTTCTTAGTTTGAATGGGCAGGTTTCCCACACATGACTCTATCTGATTACGTGGACACGTCATTACCCAATTCAAGTTGCTTACTATACCGAGGTGGATAAAAAGTACCTCAAAAAGCTTTCTCAAAACAGGCAACCTGTTGCAGGCCTGCTACACTGGTTTATAAAATATACGTCTCTATTGGAATAGCTAAGCTTATCACACACAGCTGAGCCAGGAGAGGCCTTAAGATGGCTGCAACGATAAAAATGGAGAGCCATCGTCCACAGAGGCAATGTGGCACACTGCCCCATGGACAAATGTTTTGACCATAAAAGCAATGCCTTCAAACTTCACTTCATCATTTGTCCAACTGTTGCCGAACGCTTTCTGAATACCCTCCCACAAAAAAACGGCAATGTGGCGCCAGTGTTTAGAAGTACAGATCCAGCGTGGGGCTACCAGCCAACCTAATGCACCAGTAAGCTGATCTGTCTGGGAAGCATGCACGTACAGTGAAACCTCGATAATTCAAACTTTGTTAATTCCAAAGTCTAATATAATCAGAAAAACAAATTATGGAAAAATGAGGGAATCATTAAGAGATACTACAAAGGGAGGCAACAGCTCCCTTTGCAGGTAAAGCACGAGTCTACACCAGCTCAGATATGGGGTGCTCTGCAGAAATGAGAGATCCCAATTTCGCCGCACACCAATGAAGTGACGGTCTCTCACAGCCCTGAAGCCTATTTTAACAATGCGCCAAAGGATCAGATTACCTGCATCTCAACTACTTTTGGTACTGCTGCCCAAAGTCTAACTTTCTTGAGAAAAACAACCGCCTGAAATTCGGAATTTGGTTGACAAATAAGCATGGTTCAAAATGAGTAAGTCATTCATGTGCGAAACGGATGCACTGTAGTAAACTCGAATTGTGCACCGCTTGCCCGGCTTGTCGGTACTAACAGTCACTTTCTTGGCCAAACAATATGTGGCGCGAAATTAACTTTCGATAATCTCAGGGGCATGCGCCCGCCATGGAACCCAAAACGACACGGCAGTGCACACATGCTACAAGCTATATAGGCCGCATTTGAGTGTGGAAGGCAGGGCGGAGCGCCACTTCACTTTCGATCCATGCTGGCCTGGTAACATGTTACATTCGAATGAACACCTCTATGCCGTCCAAAGGAAGACTAAAAAAAGTGCGACGGCGAGAAAACGCGGATATGTGCCTAGCACATCCTTGCAACAAAACTTTTGCTTGCCTCCTGCCCCCTTTTTTTACCCTTGCATTCGGTTAACAAAAAACCTAGTCAATGTGAACACTTCTCAAGGTCCCAATGATTTTGAATTACCGAAGTTTTACTGTCCACAAGAACAGCGGCAAAGTCTGCAGCTTAGAACCATCAATAAAGGCACTCACTCCATCGAGAATGATCAATCGTCAACAGACGGTGACAGACTGGAGGCGTTGCTTCACAAGCCCACACTGGTCACACCACTACACCTCTGGTGAAAAATTCAGGTCAGGCATTCTACTGAACTCAAGGTGCGATGAAGCAGACAACAGCGACAAAGGTGTGCGAGGATAAGACGAATGGATGGAAGCAAACGACAAGAAGCTCCATCAACAACGACACAAGACAGCACCCACGAGAACAGCACAAGCATCATTCATTCCAACCAATCACCACACACACCAAAATGGGAGATGACGGAACAGGGACATTCATAGCCGCATGCAAAGCCAGGAAGCAGGGAGAGCAACCAGTAATTATAGTAATGAAGTTCAATAAGTGACAAAGAAGCCAGCAAACGAGAGAGCTCTAACACACCACGAGCACGTGCTATGCAATCGCACAAATAACACTGCAAACAACAAAATAACTAGTAATAGCAGAAATACAATGAAGTAGCCAGCAATGGTGTGCAATACCATATCTAGCCAACACCCATCCCTGTTTAATGTAAACTTGTATCTGCTTTTCTAACCAGCAACAGGGAGTGTAAGGCAATGCAAAAGTAGAGAACGTAGCATGTTTTCCAATCTGCACGCCAAGTTCAAATTGACCAGTATGCTCCAAATTGAATGCCACAAGCAACTTGCCGCCAAAAAGTGAACAGCATCAGAAAATTTTCTGTTAATATCATGGTGAGAGAGAAAGAAAAAAAAAATTTGAAGATACAACATGATCCCGATTCATAAAATCTGAGCTTAAGAGGCAGGCCAGCCACGCGTGCTCAGATGGGAGCTCTCCACACAACTCCAACTCTAGAAAATTTGGTCCACGCTCCCAGGGCACCTCTAACTTATTTTTCGAGCTTATAGCCTCTCTGACAAACTCACGAACCTTTTATTCCCACTTTTTTCTTACATTCCTACTCATGCATAAGCTCATTTAAAACAAAACACTCACAGCAGCTCATGCATGCATACATGTAAGACATTGGAGACTGGTACAAGATGCACAAGGCACCTGACTGGCAACAAAATGGCCGACAACTGGGAAAAGAGAATGTAATGTCCTTGCCAAAATGCCAACAGGCAGAAGGGCCACAAGAAAAGATGGCTGCGATCCACATAGATAACAAAGGGCAATAAGTAAGACCATGCACGAAAAAAGCAGCAATACAAAAGATTCACTGAACAAGGCCATAGGCTGTTAAAACATTGCACAGTGTAAAGAAGGGAAGCAGGAAACATAAGGCACCAACTGTCCCGTCCTGTCTACTCCTTCGTTTTTGTTTTCTACTATGGCTGTCCCAAACATCGGTCTCTAGTAAAAAAAAAAAAAAAAGAATGAAGCACTAAACAAGGAAACTCTTATTCGTTATGAAACAGTATTGTGGTTCCTGGTTAAAATACGAGAAATCTGCTTGACTGCAAGAAATGCTGCATGATTAGCCCACTGCCACAAGTGAAGCATATTTCATGTCCCTAGTAATGGATAAGCAGCGCACCACAACAAAATACAGCCAGAATAAAAACTAACCAACACACTACACATCAATAACAACCATGCAAGCCGTAAAATTTCAGGTTAGCTGAACAGCCGAACTGGCATCCACGTGTCTTAGAGCTTTTCACGAAGCTTTTCACTCAAAATCAAGAGCACAAGCAAAGATTTCCAAGCAGCAGCTGTAAGCCTTGACAAGCAGACAAAAGAGAAAACTGCCCTCATAGCAGTGGGGTCCTCATGCAAGCAACCAGGGCCCTCAATCAGGTAATCGAATTAGGTAATCGAATCAGGCAAGAAGGCACCAAGAACACAATGCGCAAGCTGCGAGAGAAAAGGCAGGCAAGCAAGAGAGGCAAACTCGGGGGAGCAAAACACGATGCCAGAGGGAGGAGAGAGTGCCCTATTCACCGAGGACAGGCGTGTTGTCGTGGTCCCGGTCCAGCAGAGCGTCCACAATGCCCACCAGGTCGACACCGACGGCCTCATTCTGCAAAGAGCACCACCACACATCAACTGGACGTCTAAGCCATTTACACACCGCAGTGAGGTAGTCACCGTGGTACTTGGCAAACTGGCGTTAGCCGGCAACTGGTTGGTTTCAAAGGACACATGCTGCCGTCACTGCCCAATGGCACTGGGGCTTGTCACGCTTCAGCTAGTGCTTAGTGCCAAGGTCAATGAAACTGCTCACAGTAACCCTTGCTTCATTTACCGTCTTACCCCTCCAGCCTCACCGCGGTAGCTTTGTGGGTGCAACACTCAACTGCTGTTCCCAAGAATGCAGGTTTGATCCCGGCCACAGCAGTCTCGTTTCTACGGAAGCGAAAGCCACCGAATGCTGTGCGATGCAGTGCAGAGAACCACAGGCGGTTGAAACCACCAGAGCTTTCCACTAACAACATCCCAAATAGCCAATGCCGCTTTACAGCATTTAAACCCCACACAGTAAAACCATACAAACCCTCACCCAATCTATTTACATTTCCATTTTCCAAGCCGGGGTAATTAAAATTATTTTTCACAGCAAAAATGAAAGAAAAGAAAGACAGTTGCAACCATTCACAAGCCAAAGAGAAGGGTGAGAAGAAACAAAGCACAAGCGGCCACTCACCAGAACAGTGTCACTGTCCCTGCAAACGACAACTGCCTCTTCGGGAACAGCGTGGGCTGCACAAAGATTACACACAACAATGGAGCACCCACAGCTTCACACACAAGAGACAGATGTGGCTTAGCTATATACTGCCCAGATTCCACTGTTCCCAATTTCAGAAATAGTCAAATACCGTATTTACTCTCGTAATGAATCCACATTTTTTTCAAGAGAATCGACGTCTGTTTGGGGGCAGGGTTCATTACGTGGAAAAACTTTTTTTAAGGCGAGATAAAATCTTCCATTTCTCTATCCATCGGTCATCAATGAAAGCAAGCGGTCAGCTGCGATGACCATGATACCGACTCTCAGCATCCTTCACTTCGAAAGGTGTTTGCTGCTACCACGGGTTACGAAGATTTTGTTGCAGAGGACAGCGCCCACCCCAGTCGTGGTGGCGTGATAAAGAAAACCTACTGAAAACCAGGTTAGCGCAACCAACGAGCCCAGCAAGCCACGCCACCACCAACACCCCTGTGAAAGCTGCTGGCACTCTGCCAAATTCGCTCCCCACAACCCATCGCACCCAACCCCACCGTTACAGCTACCCTCAAAAGGCATCAAGAAATCGCTGTGGGCCGTAATCGCACAAAAGGAGAGAGCGCTAATAACTAATGGTCTTTTTTTTTAATTCAAATTTTCATGGGCAAAAGTGAAGAATAAATTCATTACGCAATTAAATGTGGTAAGCTAGGGACCTATTCAAAAGGCACGCTATGGAAGCGTTGCAAGCGCAACCATGGCAGAAATGCGTATTCAAATCCGTGATGTCGCACACTCAAGTCAATTATCGTAGGCCTTCAAGGACAGTTACACCATCTGAATGAAGGTCAAGAAAAGCTGCAGGGAGAGCTTGCTCAAGCCCACACTCACATTCGCTGTCCGTGTTGTCGTCAACTGTAACCTCCCCATAGGCGTTGGTGGCCTCAGACGAACTCATCTCCGCATTTCGACCCCCGACGGCTGCAAGCAAAAAGGAACACAAACGGGTGGAAGGGCATCAGTTCCTTCTGTTCACACAGCTGCTGGATCAGTGGTCATTGAATACACATGCCAGCAAAACAGTGGTAAAGGAAAAGTGACCCAACGGGAGCCTTTTCATGTTCCACCAAAACCCAAAAGCCCACAATCACACTTCTTTCCAAGATCATTAAGCTCAAAGAAAACCCTCCACATGTTGGATGCTCATGTCTAAAACACAGTATATAAAGAAAAAGTATACTGATTAGTGGCACTACTCCAGAACATGTTCTCTTCCCGTCTCTCTTTCTTTTCCTCTAGTGTTTTCAGACAAGTTTGCACCAGTGTAATTTGCCCATGCCAAGAATTTGGGAAGCCCTCCACAACAGTCTCAATGCAGCTGCTTACGCTCTAGCGGTGGTGGTACATCGTCATCACCATCCCGGTGCTCGTCATCGCCGACGGGCGCATGTGCCTCCTCTTCGTCCTCGCGGCCCTCATCGTGCGAGGTCAGCAGCAGCGGTGTGCGAGCAGAACCACCCACTCCTCCGCCCGGGCCTGCACCACTGCCAGGACCCGCTCCGCTCTGTGAAGACCCTGCTCCTTTACGCCCTCCCCGAGGGTGGCCAGAGCCGGGCGCGCCTTGCGAGGGCAAGTTGACAATGCGTGACAGTGTCTCCAGGGGCTTCAAGGCCGAGTTGACAGTGGCCGCCATGTGTGGTGAAGAGAGGTCCAGGCTGTGCGGGATGCGCGCCAGGTCCGTTAGCAGGCCTCGACGCAACAGCACTCGCACCTGTTGGAAGTGGCGGCAATGGGGAAGAAACTTAGCAAAGCACACATCCGAACTGCAAAGCTGCAAATGACTCGCATCCATACGGGAACATTGCACTCCTCTACTTGGCCACGCACTGCCAGCAACGTCAAAGCAGAGCCACACTAAAGCAGAACGACATGAATCTAAGAACCATGTGCACGGAAGGGAGAGAAACGTATCGGCACCAAATCAGCGAAAGATGGGGCACATTCTATTTTTAATCCCAGACTACATGACCAAAAACAAACAAAAGTAACCAAAATGGTCAAAAATGGCAGAGGAGCCAAAGTTCGCGTGCTGCCCGCTTCATTCTTTCTCGTTCGGTCAAGGCCATTGAGAAAACCCGCTTCCTCCGCTGTGGTTTGCTTGCTTGGGTGCCGCATACAATTGTGCGCAACCGCCCATTTCAAGCCTTTTCTAAAGCATGCTTTCAGGAAACCGATTGTCCTGCCTCGACTGCGGACAGCGCCCGCGACGCGAAGTGAGCATTCAGTTTCCTGGGACGTTTGTGGTCAGACTGACAGAGTGTAGTTGAGTCTAATTGAAGTAGACTCCCAGCACCACTAATGTATCGCGGGTTGGTCAGACTGACAGAGTGTAGTTGAGTCTAATTGGAGTAGACTCCCCGCACCACTATTGTATCGCGGGTAGGTCAGACTGACAGTGGAATAACATGGGAAGCATTAGATGCCCATGTGACCAGCCTAGCAGCACTGCGACCATGCCAACCATGCATGCTCTTCCCTAGCCAGGCAATGTTGCCTCAGACAGCACTGGGTACATTCAATGATCAGTCCAAAAGTGTCTGTGACTGCTTGCTGACAGCAGTCCTGTGTTCGATTTTCTCCAAACAGCTCACAAACCTCGCCCACCGGTACAGCTCCTGGGTTGGCGGCCATTTAGAGTTAAAGCCTGAGCACATTCTAAGCAGTTTTCATGTTCCTGCATTCGATATTGCGCGCTAAATATAGGGCCATTTCTTTAAAATACACAGTGTAGCGAAAAACCAGTGGAGGTACAGTCGAACCCGGATACAGTTGAATTCCGCCACAACGAATACCGCCACAACGAAATTTCCGCGACAACGAATAATTTTTTATTCCCCGCGAGTATCCTATAAGAATTAATGGCCTAAATTTCTCTGCACAACGAACCATTTTTGCAGAGCGTTTCCGCTTCAACGAAATTTTCCCGTTCAAAATCGAAACCGAAACTAGTTTTATTGGCGAGAAGTCCAAGTCAAATCCAAAGCCACATTAAGCATGAAATCACGTGATTGCAGTTCCGCCATTTTGGCTTTGTGTCGTGGTCGCGTTGTTCACTCGCTGCCTTTCTCTTCGACAACGACGAGTTTTCATCCGCAGGACACGATGGCAACGCAAGTGAAAAAACGCAAAACTCTTTCCCTTGAGCAAAAAGCTCAAATAATCGCCCAAGCAGAAAGCGGAAGGAAGAAAGCGGCAATTGCTGAAGACTTCGGAATTCCTGCAAGTTCGCTGTCAACGATTCTAGGCAATAAGGACAGCGTGAGAATGGCACTTGCTTCAGGCACATCCTCGAAGCACAAAAAGGTGACGCGGCCCCTCCATGAAGAGTTGGACAAAGCAGTGCATGCGTGGTTTGTGGAAGCACGAGCCAGCAACGTCCCCCTGTCCGGAAGCATCGTCCAGCAGAAAGCCTTGAACTATGCATGCCTACTTGGCATTGATGATTTTAAAGCCAGCATTGGCTGGCTAAACCGTTTCAAGGCCAGCCATAACATCGTTGGAAAAGTGTTGTGCGGCGAGTCAATGTCAGCAGACGTGGACGGAGCAGCTGCTTGGAAGGCGAGTAACATGGCCGGAATTTTAAGCAACTTCGCGCCTGCAGACATTTACAACGCCGACGAGACCGGGCTATTCTACGAGATGTTGCCGGCTAGGACGCTCGACTTCAAGGGGCAGCGCTGTCACGGCGGCAAACACAGCAAAAAACGCATCACAGTGCTGCTTTGCACAAACATGGATGGCTCGGACAAGCGTCCGCCGTTAGTCATAGGCAAAAGTGCCAAGCCGCGCTGTTTTAAGGGAACTCGTAGCCTACCTGTGCAGTACAAGGCGAACAACAAGTCATGGATGACCCGCGCTATTTTCACCGAGTGGATGATGGCATTCGACCGCGACATGAAGCGGCAGGGCCGTAAAGTTTGCTTGCTTTTGGACAATTGTTCAGCGCATCACTCCGACGAAGTCAAGCTCACTAACACGGAGCTGAGGTTTTTCCCTCCCAATTGCACGTCTGTCTTACAGCCTCTCGATCAGGGCGTGATTCTTAGCCTGAAGCGCGCTTACCGCGGGAGGTTAATTCAGCGGCTGCTTTTTAACACTGAAACCGGCCGAGACACGAAGGTGGACTTGTACGTGGCACTGCAGATTATGTCTGCTGCCTGGAGCACACTGGGGCGCTCAGTAATTGTGAACTGTTTCAGGCACGCCGGATTTGCCGAAGGTCGACCCGTACACTCTGCTGGCCTAACACCAGGCGTTACAGACGACGACGAAGAGGCGTCACCGGCTCCGGGGATCGCGGCCGCCTGGAAAACGCTGGGAGAAATAGGAACCGTGCCGCCTAATCTCGAGCTCGACGAATACATCGGCGCTGACGCTTGTGTTGTTGTTCACGAAGATGTGAGTGATGAGCAGATCATAAAAGCTGCCCGGAATGATAAGGACTCTTCCGATGAAGAAGACAACGTACAGGAAGCGCCGGCTGCGGCAACCGCCGTACAGGTGATGGACGCTTTTGATGTCATCAGGAATTTCGTTGCTGTCCGAGACGACGATGTTGCAATGGGTTTGCTGACCGAGTGCGAAAATCGCGTGACGGCGTTGCTCGCCGTGAAGCGTAAGCAAACCAAGCTTACAGATTTTTGGCATTAAACGCCTTTGCTGCTGCTTGGGCAATTCTTTCTGCGTTTCACGTCAAATTTTTGCGATAACGAAGTTCCGCGAGAACGAATTTTTTTTCGCGCACCGTGAATTTCGTTATAGCGGGATTCAACTGTATATCGAACTCGAAGGGGATCGCGAAATAGTTCGATATACAAAAATCGGCTTGTGACAGCACTTACGATGCGAAAAAAACAATACCGTATTTGTCGCGTAATCAACCCACTCGCATAGTGAACCCATCCTCCACTTTTGCACCCGTGAATTTGAAAAAAAAAAATGCGTTAAGGCCAGCTCGCTCACATGCAAGCGACTGAGCGATCTCAGCGACGAGCGGCAGCGACAGAGCGAACATTTTCAAACTTGCTGGAACTGCGTCCCTCTCGCTGCTGGAGCCACCGCCGCAGAAATCCCGGGCATTTTCGCTTGCATGTCGATGGCACGCGTCAGTCCGTTTCAGTCGTCTCAGCCACAGCTCATTGGCAGCGTGCCAAGATGCTTCGCAGCAATAACATCAGGGCGCGTTTATCTTTTGATAGCTCCTGCGGTGGCGGGGAGCGTACTTGGCAGAGTGCCCATGATGGCTTGATTGCACAAGCCTGGTTCGATTTACCACGCCGCGCTTGGGGCGAGCGTCATGATCACAGCAGCTGACCGCGTGCTTTCGCCGATTCATACATGCAAGGATAAACGATAAAAATAAATAAAATAAACATCCCCGTAAAAAAAATAAAAACACTGCCGCTTCTTAACGTCCGCAGCCGCCATATCTTACGCTACGCTGCACAACGATAAGAAAGGATAACTCTCGCAAAAAAATAAAAAAATAAATTAAAAAATAGTAATAATAATAAAAAACAGAGAGCTGCCGCTTCTTAAGGGGGGACATGGGTCTTGAGCAAAATTTTCTTAATATTTGTCCTGTCAGTATGAAATTTGCAGGGTTTATGTAAATTCTTGTGCTGGTTTCAAATATGTTGTTAGTTTTCTTCTACATAAATTTGCTGAGTAGTTACAGCAACTTTGCTGTTCCAGACTTGCGGGAAGCTTGTAAAAATATCTACAGAAGGGAAATTGCTAAAATGCACATGGATCTGTTCCTGAATGTCTAAGGAACACAATAAAGCAAGTTTTGCGCTCCTGCCTTACTACAAGCCAAAGTTATGGAAGTTTTAAGTTTCAGCTTCACAAGTGCAACCACCCCCTTTCTACATCTTCTTATGTTTAAAAATTTTTCATGCAGTTGAGACCTTGTATAATAGCTTTATTGTGTTCCTTTAACACTCACGAGCCAGTAAAAAAAAAAATCATTACAGTTGAATCCCGCTATAACGAAATTCACGGTGCACGAAAAAAAATTCGTTCTCGCGGAACTTCGTTATCGCAAAAATTTGACGTGAAACGCAGAAAGAATTGCCCAAGCAGCAGCAAAGGCGTTTAATGCCAAAAATCTGTAAGCTTGGTTTGCTTACGCTTCACGGCGAGCAACGCCGTCACGCGATTTTCGCACTCGGTCAGCAAACCCATTGCAACATCGTCGTCTCGGAAAGCAACGAAATTCCTGATGACATCAAAAGCGTCCATCACCTGTACGGCGGTTGCCGCAGCCGGCGCTTCCTGTACGTCGTCGTCTTCTTCATCGGAAGAGTCCTTATCATTCCGGGCAGCTTTTATGATCTGCTCATCACTCACATCTTCGTGAACAACAACACAAGCGTCAGCGCCGATGTATTCGTCGAGCTCGAGATTAGGCGGCACGGTTCCTATTTCTCCCAGCGTTTTCCAGGCGGCCGCGATCCCCGGAGCCGGTGACGCCTCTTCGTCGTCGTCTGTAACGCCTGGTGTTAGGCCAGCAGAGTGTACGGGTCGACCTTCGGCAAATCCGGCGTGCCTGAAACAGTTCACAATTACTGAGCGCCCCAGTGTGCTCCAGGCAGCAGACATAATCTGCAGTGCCACGTACAAGTCCACCTTCGTGTCTCGGCCGGTTTCAGTGTTAAAAAGCAGCCGCTGAATTAACCTCCCGCGGTAAGCGCGCTTCAGGCTAAGAATCACGCCCTGATCGAGAGGCTGTAAGACAGACGTGCAATTGGGAGGGAAAAACCTCAGCTCCGTGTTAGTGAGCTTGACTTCGTCGGAGTGATGCGCTGAACAATTGTCCAAAAGCAAGCAAACTTTACGGCCCTGCCGCTTCATGTCGCGGTCGAATGCCATCATCCACTCGGTGAAAATAGCGCGGGTCATCCATGACTTGTTGTTCGCCTTGTACTGCACAGGTAGGCTACGAGTTCCCTTAAAACAGCACGGCTTGGCACTTTTGCCTATGACTAACGGCGGACGCTTGTCCGAGCCATCCATGTTTGTGCAAAGCAGCACTGTGATGCGTTTTTTGCTGTGTTTGCCGCCGTGACAGCGCTGCCCCTTGAAGTCGAGCGTCCTAGCCGGCAACATCTCGTAGAATAGCCCGGTCTCGTCGGCGTTGTAAATGTCTGCAGGCGCGAAGTTGCTTAAAATTCCGGCCATGTTACTCGCCTTCCAAGCAGCTGCTCCGTCCACGTCTGCTGACATTGACTCGCCGCACAACACTTTTCCAACGATGTTATGGCGGGCCTTGAAACTGTTTAGCCAGCCAATGCTGGCTTTAAAATCATCAATGCCAAGTAGGCATGCATAGTTCAAGGCTTTCTGCTGGACGATGCTTCCGGACAGGGGGACGTTGCTGGCTCGTGCTTCCACAAACCACGCATGCACTGCTTTGTCCAACTCTTCATGGAGGGGCCGCGTCACCTTTTTGTGCTTCGAGGATGTGCCTGAAGCAAGTGCCATTCTCACGCTGTCCTTATTGCCTAGAATCGTTGACAGCGAACTTGCAGGAATTCCGAAGTCTTCAGCAATTGCCGCTTTCTTCCTTCCGCTTTCTGCTTGGGCGATTATTTGAGCTTTTTGCTCAAGGGAAAGAGTTTTGCGTTTTTTCACTTGCGTTGCCATCGTGTCCTGCGGATGAAAACTCGTCGTTGTCGAAGAGAAAGGCAGCGAGTGAACAACGCGACCACGACACAAAGCCAAAATGGCGGAACTGCAATCACGTGATTTCATGCTTAATGTGGCTTTGGATTTGACTTGGACTTCTCGCCAATAAAACTAGTTTCGGTTTCGATTTTGAACGCGAAAATTTCGTTGAAGCGGAAACGCTCTGCAAAAATGGTTCGTTGTGCAGAGAAACTTAGGCCATTAATTCTTATAGGATACTCGCGGGGAATAAAAAATTATTCGTTGTCGCGGAAATTTCGTTGTGGCGGTATTCGTTGTGGCGGGATTCAACTGTACAATCTAACGAGTAGGAGAGTCACAATGCCACCCGCAAAATAGAAGGGTAGGCAAAATTTTCATTTTGAGAAAAATGGAAAAAACGAATTGCAATGTCAAACACTAATTTAATCAAACAAAAACTGTAGAAATGCAGGCCACTGTGGCCTAGAAGGCTCCTGGACAGTAATCTGCATTGGGTTTGCCCTTCTGCTTTCGTTTTGCTGCAGTCTGAAAAGCTGCAGAGGAAGCACGCTTCCTCTCTGTTCTCAGACATTCACTGGTGCAATGCACACGTTTACAATTTAAAATGGCTATAAACCTCCAGGAATGTAGCCTCTTTGCTTTCCAACGTCCAAGTGTCGCCTCTTTCATTTTGATTTGCAGTTGCAGCACATTCAGTTGTCACTCTTTCGTTTTTTTTTTTTTTTTTTTTTTTTTTTTTTTTTTTTTTTTTTACGTACGTCGTTTTGCTACGTCCTCGCATCAAGACCGCGGTGAGGAACGTTTATTGCGGAAAAGAAATGTAATCTGGAGCTGTTTGCTGCTTCCCAGTGCTCTGCATTGCACTGGAAGCAAGTGAATTCCCTAAGGACTATGAACGAGGTCCGATCGGCGCAAACGCGCGGCGAGCTCTACGAAGACGACGTGTCCCGCAGTTTACGCATTGGAGAATAAGTTTGACGGCGATTCCTTATCCCCGTTCACTTTTTTAAATGCCAATATCGCCGCCGTATGTTTTACGCTTCGCCAATCTCGGCAAACTGTTTTGACGATCGTGAACTCCGCATCGCCAAGCGGACTGTCCGCCGCGCTGCCGTCATCGTTACGAACACAATCCGTCTACCGCTTCGTTGCTGGAGTTGGCGCGAGTTCAAGCTTTTCCTGTTTTGAGCTTATCTTTCTGCTCATCTGCGGCCTGCGTTATCACTGTCGCGGCGGGTGCGACCGCTGGCAGTAGCAGTCCCCCGTGCTGGGGAACACACTAGGCCTACTTCAGGCTCGTACACACGATCGTTCGGCGCACGATTTCCGTCGGCCTGAGCGCGCACAGCCGGGGCAGGGCATCACTTGAGATGATTATTCAACTATTTTTTTCACTTTTTTCACAAATTCTTGCCATGAACGCACCTCGCGGTTCGGAACCAAGCGCGGCCGGCGTCACGTCTCCGCCGTCTCCCCGCGGCTCGGGCGCGCCGAGCAGACGCCGTCAGCCAGCTCCACCAATGCGGGGATGCCTTATCGTCACGTGCACCCCGAAAGCCAATGGGATTGCAAATGCCACGTTTTCTTTTTTGCTATTTTTTATGCGACCAATGGGCGAATGTAAACAGCAGAGGCGGCAATTTGAAGACGAAAGGCGGCTCTTTCGAATGAGACCAAGATGGCTACGGTGCCGCGCACAAAATGGGAGCTACGCCTCGCGGAAAATGGTTGTTTCGGGGGTCGTTTTCGGCCCAAATTTGGGCGACATCGATTATATAAATTGGCATTGTGGCTAAAATACCGACCCTAGAGATGAAAAACTTAGCAGATAGGTAGATAAAGAGCTACTGATTTCGCAAATCACATTTTCTAAAAAGTGATTTTTTCGCGATTTTTTGGTCCGCAAGACCCGTGTCCCCCCTTAAAGTCCACAGGCGCCATAATCACGTCAGCCGCCGCACGCAGAGGGTTCGCAACACACGCTGGAGAAAGTGTCCGACGTCTGTCTGAAAACGGGCTGAGCTGGCTTGGCGCATGCGTTGCGCGTGCTGAAGGAGAAAGATAGCTCAGCAAAAGAATGGGCACACCCACGCACATGGCTTGCAAACGTCATGTGTTGGCGCACGAGAAATGATTTATTTATTTATTTATTTATAGGAAGGGAAAGGCGCGGTAACTGTCTCACTTGTTTTCTGTGAACACCGCAGCCACGCCGTAAGGGAAGGAAGGTGGGAGTGAAAGTGGAAAGAGAGAAAGAGGAGCCGTAGTGGAGGGCTACGGAGCAATTTCGACCACCTAGGGATCTTTAACGTGTGCTGACATCGCACAGCACACGGACGCCCAACTGTAGATGCGCGCGCCTTTGGGGAATGGGCACGGCGCTGCCCAGACCAGCCGTCACCGAACTGTCCCCTCTCATTCCTTCCGCGCGTGGCCTGAAAACGTCCCGCGGCAAACGGCCAAGGGTGATGCGATCGTCTTTGGGGAAGGCACACTTTCCATTGCGTGGTGCGGAGTTCGATATATCGAACGACCGGTGAAATTGAGTTCGATATATGACGCGGCTTTCCTATACATTTATATGGGATATTGAAGGGGATATTTCGTGAGTTCAATATAACCAAAATTCGATATATCCGGGTTCGATATAACCGGGTTCGACTGTATTGGAGATTTGCTACACTGGTGTAGCTGGTGTAAGTTAAAAAAATTATCCTAATGACATAATCAAAAGCAACTTAAGACGTTTGAATATTGCGTCTTCGATTTTTGTCTTGAATTTCACTACACACGGAAGTGCCCAGAGCCCTCAGCATGGACTGTTTTCTTGCTGCCTAAAAGCTCTTCACCTATTTCACGATGTTTTCATCGCGCAGTTTCTGAAAGCATTGCAAGTGAACCGCTTTGCACTAGAGCAGGAAACGCTTGCTTTAAATGCCTTTGCGAACAATTTCGTCTCCTTTCAATTGCAGTGGGCTGGTCGCTTGAAGATCTTCGCGAGAAGTGACGGCAAGGAAGCCCTGTCAAAACAAAAAGTCTGTATAATGCTTCATATTCAGGCATGTCACGCTTCGTTCACGAAGAGCACCGACTGGTTCGCGCCTCTGTTATCTATTACATATTACGTCACCTGCCAAAAAGAGGCGCCACTGTGAAAGAACCAATTTGTGGCGACTGATGGCTAGCATCAACTGCTAAGAGCAGCCAGCCAACAGCAAACTGATGGAGCTTGCAAGGTCATGTGACCATCACGCTACTTCCTGTCAGAGCAGAAGCCGTGACTTGTCAGCAAATAGTCCTGGACTGGAAAATCGAATGTACCCACCGAGGTACAGGTTGATTGAGCACCACTGTCATCACGGTGAAGGCCTCGTGAAAAGGGGGTGCACCTGTCAAAAAGTTGTTTCTCAGCTAAATCAAGCATACCCTGCACCCTTCCCAACCTTTCCAGTGGTTCCTTATCCCAGTCTGTCCAGTGAAGGAATAAAACGTGGGCTAGTCTCTTCAACTGGTCATCATGTCAAGACACAAAGCATGGCAGTGCTGCTTACCATGTTGTTCATGCTAGCATGGAGCTGTCTGAAGGAAGAGGCAGCCTGTGCGGGTGGACATGACTCAATCATGGTGCCCACCAGACCAGTCAGAGCCTGGATACGGGCGTGCTTCTCGGCCGTCTCTGGCAACGCCAGCGCCCTCTGCAGGGCCGCCTTTACCTGCACGACGGGGGAGCCACAAGTCAGCAGACCAAACTTTGCATCGCTTCAGACACACGATAAAAAAAAACGAAAGGGCCGAACGGTAGAGCGAAGGTAATCCCCATTAAAAAAAAATAAAAACAGAAATGCAATGGAGAAAACGGCACTGCATGTACTGCCTCGTGCACAATAACGAAAGCCTTAACCAGCATAGCAATGCTCAAACTAAGCTTCCTTAATTCCACCCCCACCATCACAGTAGCACGCACCCCTCACATGAGCGGCGCCACAAAAATGAAGACCTCACCTCGATGACCAAGGTGGTCTGGGTGTCGGGCGAATGGTTGGCCGAGGCCAGAGCAGCCACCAAGACGCGTGCCAGAGCGGGGCTGTCCTTGTCGCCAGCTTTCTGGCACTGTGGAAGCAGGTGGTCCAATAGGAAGCCCAGGGCACTGATCTCCTGTGCAAAGCAAGACCACACATTTGCATCATTGCCAGCCACGCACAAGTGAGGAAAGCTGGCAGCAAACACACCTCTTATCCTGTGCAAAAACCGCACTTTCTACGGCCTAACAACAATGACTGTCTGACTTATATTAGCTCATGCCTTACCTAGAGAATCTAATAATTCAGGAAGCTGTTATTGGATTCTTCGCTTATTAGAGCATTCACACATCCCTAGTGGCCCCTGTTTCAAGATCTTAAATATTCCCTTAGATATACATCTTACATACATACTTACATACATACTTACAGCTGTTACCCTTTGACTCCTGCCATTCTAAACTGGTGAAACGCGGGATTGCTTCGCTTAGCCTAGAATCGGCACTCAAAAAGTCATGCCTTCACAAAATGCGGAACAGTTTTAATCACCAATTGGCTAGGCTTTTTGCAGCCGGGCTCCCCCGTTCGCTCGTGACAGCAGTGGCTGAATGTCTCCAAAACAAGACAAAGACGGGTACTGGTAGAGCTAGGCCGGAGGTCCCTCAAGAAGAGGTAAGACCAGTGGTGGTGCCATACGTGCATCGTGTGGCCCATAATTTGAAAAAAGTTGCCAGCCGCCATGGTGTGCGGCTCGCCTTTTCTGCACCAAGAAAGCTAGGTGGTCTTTGCTCCCGTACCGATAAAGAAAATACCAAGGAACGAGGCTGTGGAACGAAGCACAAGAGACCGTTCATGGTTCGCTCGTGACAGCGGTGGCTGAATGTCTCCTAAACAAGACAAAGACGGGTACTGGTAGAGCTAGGCCGGAGGTCCCTCAAGAAGAGGTAAGACCAGTGGTGGTGCCATACGTGCATCGTGTGGCCCATAATTTGAAAAAAGTTGCCAGCCACCATGGTGTGCGGCTCGCCTTTTCTGCACCGAGAAAGCTAGGTGGTCTTTGCTCCCGTACCGATAAAGAAAATACCAAGGAACGAGGCTGCAGAACGAAGCACAGGAGACCGTTCATGAAATGTGCTGAAGGGGCTGTCTATGAAATCCCCGTCTTGCGGCCACTCCTACATAGGTCATACAGGCAGGTGCCTGAATGAGCGGACGAGGGAACACGAGAGAAACGTACAACAGAACAAGGAAGGCACCCATATAACTAAGCACATTAATGAATGCCCGTCCCGCAATTGTGAGCCATGCTTCACTGATGTGCGCATTCTGGGCGAAAGCAAAGATATTCTTGCCAGGGAGTTGATAGAAGCGTTTTATATCAAAAAGAAAGGCGACATGTGCGTAAGCGATACATCAATTGTTTTATATAACTGTGAAAAGATATTCCTGGAGCGCGCTTTATCAGGTCGTTCCTGAGCTTTAGGTGACACCTACGCATGTGACTACAAAACTATTTAAGAAAGTTTTCTTGCATGCAATAAAATCAGTTGGGAGTAGGCGCTTCGTCCCGTCACTTACCTTTGTGTTTGTCTGTTTTTTGCGCCTTATACTATTTTAAATATGAAACTTGCCTACACATGCACACAGATCTCTGAAGCCCTTCCCCATTGTGCAGCCACCCACCTCTGGAACCAGTTCGGTCTGGCCTGCAGTGTAGACATGCTCGGCCACCATGCGGGCACATGGCGCGTACGAGCGCACTAACTCGGCCAACAGCCGGCACACAGCAGACTTAGGAAGCAAGGGCAGGCTCTTGTCCTCCTTGGGGGTTGCACCAAAGGGGCGGGCCCCCGCTGGTCCCGTCCCTTTGTCCTCTGAGGTGCCCCCAGATGGATCCAGGTTGGGCACGGGCTCCTCATCCAGAAGGTCTGGCCCACTGCCCTCACGCACTAGGTCAACAGGAACGGCTGCTCCGTGGGACGAAGGTGGGCTCCCACTGGGCTCCGTCGTGGGACCCTCTGTCTGCCCTGTAAAGGCCCATCACAAAGCACGTTGCTCAGCAACTCATGAGACGTGTAAAGCTAGGGCACTATCGGTAGAGAACGGACAGTGTACCGTACACTACCATGTCCAGGATAATATAGATGTTGAAGCATGTGTGCGCTCCCTGTCATTAAAGAGTATGCACAAATGAGAACTCCTCGCTCACTTCAGTTCCTACTCAGTGACATGACACTACCGGTTATTATCAATTTTGAAACTGAAGACTTTACAAGTCCTTTCGAACCTGGAAACCTTATGAACCTTATGGTCTCGGTCTCTAATCTGAATTTCTGAGGTTCAAATACAAACCTTGCGAGTAGAAAATTTGTTCCAAATAACTGAGGCATGCCCTTAAGTTTTACAGCACAACACAAGAGAACGCTGAACAAAATAAGACCAGCTACTTCCGAGCCAAGGCATCCTTGCCAAAGTCGACAACAAGCCAAATGCCAGAGAACCGGGTCATCTGCCACCTTCTAGAGGGAAAGAGAAGAGAGAGAGAGACTCATCTCACCTTCCTGGGGTTGAGGTGCGGGCAGCGGGGTGGGCAGGACATTGAGGAGGTCACTCATCACTTGGGTGACCACGTCACCCACAGGGGGCGGACTCGTGGGCCCCTTGGCTGCCACGCACTTGAGGATCTGCACAGCATTGCTGCTGGTGTATCGGCTCTCTTCCTCTTCAGCTGCCGGAGAAGGACAGAGTCAGTTTCCACCCACCAAGTGACAGTATTAGCATCTGGGGCACATTGGTACTCAAAAGAACTGCACCCGCTCGGTGTGAAATTCTTTAAGGATAAGTGCGCTCCTTCACCTTCTACCTCGCAACACTGCCTTAGGTTCGGTGTGAAACGTCACCCGGTGACTAGCAAGGTAACACCTGATGCACAATACCGAAACGCAATGAGATTCTGGAAGAGGAATTGGGGCAACGCACAGGAAGCAGAAAAAAGGGCTAGGGGGAGAGAGATGGTGCAGTGGACGATGTGCGACTGTTTGACAGTCGAGAGTGACCGACAAAGTGACTGAACACTGGCAACAGCGTGGAAAAACCCCTTGAAAAACCCCACAGGCAACACCATGGAATAAACATGTTGTTGTATGTTTAACATTCCTTAATTTTGTCATTAAAGACATCTGGAAGGAGTTTTGCTACTGCTCCCACATCTGCGGAAACAAGGCTGTCTAACAAGCGTGTATGCGGAGCTACGCTCCGGCCACGAGCATACTGACTGAGCATATATTTAGTTTTCAGCAACTGTATATCGCGGTGCGCAGTGCATGGCGCCCATTGGTGTTACAACTGTTACCCCCAAGGCATGCGAGAGCCTGCAGGTACCCCCAATCAGCAAGCATCAGAGCAGAACAGCCTACCCTGTAGCAATGGCAGCCCAAATAGGTGCACCAATCATGTTACGATTAGAGGCGATCATTAAAAAACTGGCAGACAATTACGACACTTTGCAATACGCCAAGGTCAAGAATCTGAGAGGCACGTATAATAGAGAACTGGAGACAGCTTTCTATTTTTACAAATAGTCATCCTTCAACTGACACTCCTTTCACTGTTATGAAGGAGGCCTTGGGATCCTCGAAGTGGCAGAAGGAGTTTTCCAGGCATTGCAGTGCAACCCCTGGTTCTGAAAGACTACGTCTATGCATGCGTCACAGTAGCAGAAGGGGTTGCCGCACCTTGTGGACTTTTGTCTTGGGCGGCGGGTGGGCAATGCAGGAGCATTACTCCTCTTCGCACTTAGATTTGACTACAGCACATCGCGCATCTAGCAGCAAAACCTGAGCATAACCCCTCTTGCCTGCTCCCACAGTACCCCCTCATCCTCCACTTCCCACCTTCCCTTCTGCCTCACTTTACGTGGAGGAAGACGAGAACAAACACTTACCCCTCTTGGACATGGGCAGCAGGGAGATACGCAGCACGCCAGTGGCCACTTCCTGGAACAACTTGGGGTCACGACACGCAGCAGGACCCAGCACCCGCAGGACATAGTGCAGCTCCTTGGAACTCACAGGGCTGCCTCCAGCTGTGGCCATCGTGCGTGCAACCTGCAATCGAGAACACCAGGTGCTCAGCCCCTCAGGGACGCGAGTGCTAACTTGCCTGTGCACAAACTAATCCTGACTACACAGCCTTTGCATCCAAGAGAAGTGTGCACCGCACCGGAAAAATACCTTCAGCAGAACAGGCATCTGAACTACAGACGAACCTCATTAAAACTAGGTAGAAGTTTAAGCGAATATTCATTTGTTACATCCAATGTTCATCTTAAATGTACACACAGAAATCCCTGCAAACAAGCCTGCTAATAAAACCCAAGCAAAAGACACTCTATGAAGGGCAACACAAAGGTGCAAGAACGGGTTGTTTTTTAATTCAAAGTCAGGTATACATGCGAGTGGTCGCCTTTCTTTCACTGTTCGAGAACAAAAATGAAAACAAAGAAAGGGGTGCTTGCTTCACGCACAGACTTATTCAAAAGACAAAATAATCTTTCCACGGTGGTGCTCGGAGGAAATTATTGTGAAAACGAACTGCTGTGCTTTCTTGATGTCAGGCCACCAGTACCTTCTCCATATTGCTCAATTTTCTTGCCATTGCAGCACCTCTGCACTGTTTTAGAGCTCGCTCTTCACTTTCCAATTATAATCGCTATGTACATGCATAAATCAGCCGATCGGCAATTTCTTGGTCAGTTTGGGCGCCATGATAACAGCCAAGCTGCCTTCAGCAGAGGAAAAGTCCTCAAGCATAACGTTCAGAAATGCCAGGTGACAAGGTCTAACCCGCATCTACGGAGCGAGAAACCATTTAAGGGGGGGAGGCTACCTTTGAATACCAACTTTGTTGTTTCTTGAGATAATTGAATGAAATTTTTAGGGTAGACTCATGGCACAGCCATTTGAATAACTGCAAAGTTTCATGGAGCTGCGCACATTGGTACTCAAGTTAGAGAAATATATCAGAATGGTTCACATGGGTTCCTTATACCATGCCTGGTGAACTTGCAAAATGCGTTGGCACTATGAAATTCATTATGAAGGTTCCTGAATAGGTACCACAGGGCAAGACAGAGCCCTTTTTTTTAATTTCCCTGCCGAAAAATTTAGCAGTGCATTGAAGTTAGTGCCACTCATTGGACTTGCAATAGCCTAATTTTGATTGTTTATTATAAATTCCAGACTCAATACAGTCGCCGACCGTTTTTTCGGACTTGAAGGGACCCGAAAAATGGTCCGAATAATCGAACAGTCCGAAAAATCCGTGAAGCACAAAAAATCACTTTATTCAGAGGAAATCGGCTTAAAAAAGTCGCCGATTTTACCTTGCGGCAAATTTCTTTTGCTGGCGACGATTTGCGCTTGTATTTGCGCCAAAGTTGTCGTTTCGCTGTACACGCTAGACAGCAAGTTCACAGCGTTCGTAATTTGTGCAAGCGATGGCTGTGGTAGGCCGCCCGAGTCGTCGTCGGAGTCCGACTCGTCTTCAGGTTGAAGAACCTGGCGTACAAGTTCGTCGTCCGTGAGGTCCGCACACATATCGAGGCCGTCGTCCACTTCAACAAACTCGCGGAGCGTGGAGCCCGTTGGAATGTCCATTCCGTTCCCGCGAAGGTCAACGATGAGGTCTTCGCCACTGTCTGCAGTCAAATTCTCAGAATCGTTGCAGTCTTCTACGTCATCGACTTCAGCGGTGGAACCGCAGGACGCAATCACAAAACCGCAACCATGTCAAGCCAATCCAACTGCAGAGCCAATCCACCTCAATCCAAGATGGCGCTTGTTGCGCCGGCGAAAAGCCGATAAGATGGCAGATTTTGGCCTGCAGGGGACTAAAATTAGTCCGAAAAATCGAACTTTCGGACTTTTAAGTCCGAAATATCCGTCGCGAATATGTATGCGCTTCTATGGGGTGACTGACGGTGCCTCACTGAAGTCCGAAATATCCTACAAGTCCGAATTATTGGAGTCCGAATTACCCGTCGGCTACTGTAATTTGAAAAAATGAGCTTGTCTTGCCCTCGGAAATTTATTCAGGCACACAATAAAAAAAACCAGGTGCGAATCTGATTAGCGGTTCCAGAAATACTGCGGGAATAAGCATCCATACCATGAAAAAAATTCATTCTGAGAAATGGCCCTTGAAGTTTAAAACAGCATTTTCAAGTCTAAAGCTTGTTTTTCACTGCAGCACGTTGTGCCTCCGCCTCCCCGATTCCCTCGGAAAGTGCATTTTCATGCGAGCAGCGGACGATGCTGACGACGCGTTACCGCTTGCAATGACAGACGCGATACGGGAGGCCGAGATCGCAGAGGTTGATATGGTCGGTACAGCAGGCACGCTTCAAACGCCGGCTCCTTACGTTGACGCGAAAGATACGCAGTTGGAAGTGGCAGCGCAGTCGTTCTAGTAGTGATGTAGCAGAAGCAGCACTAATAGAAGCGTCTCCGCGCCCTTTGGCAACGCCCTTCGCTAACTTCGCGATTCGGACGGCATTCACAGAACGACAACGTATGCAGTGTTTTGAACTTCTTAGTGCGCATTGTGGCCGACCGTGCAATAATCCACAAAGTGCACATAACCGTTCAAAACACGCCACCAGAATTCGTAACGAGCGATGATCACGACGATCTCGAAATGGTGAAACGTGAAGCGATTTAGCGAGCGCACCAAGAACGCCAGCTCAGTAGGCAGCCGGAGCAGACGACGCGCCGGGGAGGGGTCACCGCGTCAGCGCGCGCAGCAGCCAATAGCAGTCGCACGATCCCCCGCGTTCTCGCGGAGCGTGCGCTTTGTCCAATCGCAGACCGAATTCGAGACGCGGGAAGCTCAACAATCCCTGTGAGGCCCCCAATCACAAGCGAGCCATGCTTCTGCTACGCCGCGGACGCCGCCGGCGAAGGCAATATGGAAAAGGGCAAGCATTCACAAACAAAACAAGACCAAGATGGCGGCGCTTGGTTCAGCGGCAGAGAAATGGCGCGCGTGCTAAGTTTGGGTACTTTTGCCGTTCGCTCGCGACTCTGGGGCTGCCGCGCCCAGTTGTATATTTAATTTAAAGCAGTTCCACGATGAATTAGGCGTTTATAATTATAGGAAAGGTAGTTTATAACATATACAGCAGAGATATGTACTTTTTGAAAAGCCGACTTTTTCGCTATTTTTCGACTTTCAAAGCCCGCGTGCCCCCCTAAGAGGTGAGACTCCCGTCAGCGCGAGCAAGCGCGGGTGACCAGATAAGGTCACAATTGTAGCGCCAACGACACTGAGCATGATGCGGCCGTATGCAGTGGCAGCGGCATGCGGCGCGTCGTAGAAGCCGCAACGACAAAAAAGAAACCTGGACAGATTGCCTTGACAACCGAAACGGAGGTAATTTCTTTCAACGCCGACAGGCACCGCCAGCATGATAGTGGCGCCGCGGGCTTGTGACCTTTCCTGGTCGCCAAAAACAGCATAGTTTCCACTCCTAAAGGTTTCTTGTTTCGTGCCCGCATCCCATCTTGCTACACAACACCCCTGGAGTGCAATAGTCTGCCTTGAAATTGAGGCTCCCCTAGATGGTGCAGCAAACAATCACGTGAGTAATTCAAACACTCATCTACTGCGGGCAAGTCGCACAATAAAGTTATCGCATTTTTTTCTTTGGCTCCTTTATGCACTTTGAGCTATGTAAGTGCAAAAAATTGCTTTGTTACAACCGATCAAACACCGAAGTCTGAATTTCGTTTCATTAAACGGACTGTGCTCCAATAGAAAACGAAGCATGAAACAATAAATCTTTGCTTTTATTTCACTTTATCCGATAACTAGCCCTAGGCATGTTCATTATAGTGAGGTTCGACTGGATCTGCTGAGGTGCACTGACTGTTTCTGTAGTGCATAAAAAAATGACACACAGCTATAGACAGTAGCACTGTGCACTGTCTTTTGATTCCCATTTGTAGTACCACAGGAGTAGATAAGCGCAAGATCAGAGTGTCTGCCTGCGTACAACAGCCCCTTCACACCGCACATGGTATGGCACTTTTGACGTAAACAGCAGCGGCTCGCAAGCCCCTCACAAGCAAGTGTCCCAAGAAAAACAAGGGCCACCCAAAGAGGACGCCCCTTGACACCCCCTCACCTTATCCATGGCATGTGCCAGGGTTGGCGGCTCCTCAACCACATGCCGCACCAGCAGGGAAGCCAGGGAGGCAAAGCCCGAGAAGGCCGAAGCCTGCGTCAAGCCCAGCAGCAGCCGGGGACCCCCGAGGGCCGCAAACGCCTGAGCTGCCTCGTGGCATCGTGTCAGTCGCAACGACAGCCTCAGCACCCCGTGTAGGGTGTCCGGCTCCACTGGGATGCTCAGCAGGCCCACACACGCCCTGAGCCCACAGAAAAAACACTCTCAAGTCACCCCGAACAGGGCATGCAGCAAGTTTCTGCACTGGAAGAGCACATTTATTCGTTAATTTCACTAGAATTTAGCAATTCTGTGCCTGCAAACTTCATTTCGTAGGCGGAAAATAATCTCGTGGATACAAATATGACAATTTAAAATTTTCTTTTCCCTGCTGTTTTCGGCTTGAAAGAGGCGTGTGCCCACCTTAAGACACAATATATCATAACAAAACAAAAATCTGCAGTGCCATGAACGACGTGTGTTCAAAGGTGGCATGCACAATTGATGACTATTGGATTCCTCCTTATGTACATCATCATGAGGTTCTATTTTCCTTGCATTACCTGCTCGGTATGGCAGGAAGTGAGAGCAGTGCTCAGCGCCATATATGCAAGAACAAGAAGCGAAGCTCTGAAGCTTATCCAGCACACTATCATCTTTTTATTCATGAACGAAGCCAATGACTGAACGAGGTGCACTCCACTGCATGTCAAACATACCAGCAAAACGAGAAAAAGCCTTCTCTAACACCCAACCCGTTCAGTCTTAAAGTTAGACCAATGGCAGCACTTGTGCAAGCATGCAGTCGGTCTCACCTACCCGATCAATGTGGAACACTGGTGCGGACTCAGGCCCTTCACGGTTGTTGGTGTCACGGGCGTCGTGGATGACGCCGAGGCATTCCCAGAGTCAGCTCCGACAGTCGCTGTTGCGCCGGCTGCATCGGCTGAGGCCGACGACAGAGTCGGCACCGAAGCCGACGGTGCCGGAGTAGCAGCTGACGGGGCAGCCGATCCAGCTGCACTGGCTATGGCAGCGTCACTCGCGGCTGACAGGCCAGCCGCTGCCGCAGAGTTGGTGGATGCTGGTGGCTTGCCATCCCAGGCGAGCATGACTGGGCGCCAGTTGCCCGTCTCTTCATTGATCTGCACCATGGTGGAGAACTGGACTGTGTACTTGCGTCGGCCGGCCGTGAAGTGGACGCTGGGCTCAACGGCACAGTATGCGTCATCAATAGCCTTGTTGTTGAGGGCTGTGTACGCATTCCAGCGCCCCGTCCGGTCGTCAAACCACTTCCACTGTCGTTTCGGCAGCTGCAACAAGGTGCAAAGCAATCATGATTACAGAATGGCTTTTTGGGAGGAAAAGCACCTTTTGTTTTTTCTTGAGCACCTTAGACTTATATGCCCCGCTCTAAAGAAACAAGCACAACCTACATCCACCTCGATGTTCTACCATGGCTCAAAACAGGACATGTGAAACCACGCTAGCCTCAAGTCGCCACCAGTGTACACTAAACATCAATAGACACACTATAAAGCTCAGCACAAAAAAAAACATTAGCGTGGGTTTGTGGTAAGACTCATAAGAATTATAGGACAAGGCTTCACCATTGCAGCCTGTTGACACTAGATACAGTGTTGTGAGGGTCTAGGATTAATTCAAATCATGCTTCACGATGGAAAGCAGCAAGATAAACACAATAATACCACAGCCAACAAATGTGAAAGTCCTTATAATAGCTTTTCATTGTTTTTGGAAGAGTGAGAAGAGCTCTCTTCCAGTGGCTATGCCACAAAGAAGCCTCGAAAACTCGAAGTGGAACTACAATCCACGAACCATTACTAGTACACAAAACACATGATGCATTTTGTATAAACAGAGGCAAACCACATTCATGAAGAGGTGGGAAACGGAGGGTAATGGTGGGCGCAGCTCACCGACTGTTTACTTATATTAGTTTCACTAGCCTGCCCCTGCTCGTTTTGATACATGCCCAGGTAGTATACATGAGCTTTTTTGAGGCTGCCCACAAATCAAATGAGCCATTTCGCCACCGGCAGCAACAGGAAGACATTGGACATTCATCAATTTGATGCACAACTGCAGCCTTCAATGGAAAATAAACGATTCTCAGTGCTGCATTTTATAGTTATGTAGTACCCAGGGAACCCTGATACAGCAATGACACAGAAGTGGGAGACAGCATCACGAAGTGGCAAGGGCCAATCTGTGACTGCGCTAACCTGTAGAAGAGGAGCCCTCCTTTTTGATGCAACCGAAGCCTTCTCGTAGAGGTCAATGAGTAGGATCAGAGACACCAGCCACCTGCAAAAATCACAATGGGGGAAGCATGAGCATGGCACCGTTCTACACTGAATGCGCAATGCTGAATCTGCAGCTGTCTGAATATTTGGAAGCTATCAAAAGTAAGTTTCCTCAACCAAGTAGCCGGCACAAGTGAGGACTTCGTGTACAGCCTGTTTCATTTCTGTGGCACCATCAGCGATAAAATTTAATTTCTTACCGCACAGCTGCATCCAGGGTTAATTCTCTGCACAGCAATGTACAGGGTGGCCCACTCAGTATGAACACATGAGCAGGTGGCCACTACTTTTAAGGGGGGACGCGGGTCTTAAACTGGTCAAAAATGGGCGAAAAATTGATTTTGAGAAAAATGCATTTTCGGAATGTCTGTACCTTTGAGCACTAGCCTTCAAAATATAAACACTAAATTCGATCGGAAAATACGGTAAAATCGACTTTTAAAACGCCACGGGAGCCTCAAAATGGCCAAAAAAGGGGTGAAAATTGTTCGAACTTCCCGCGCGCGCCACGGGTGAAGCAGCCGACTGGCCGCCGCCATCTTGGACTTGTCTTGAAGCTTGTTTCTTTGTGCGCATTTTGCGACATCTCCAAATGACGTCGCTCAAACAGAACGACCACCGTCGCGGGTTTTCCGAAAGCCATTTCCGGTCCGCTGATTGGCTGAAGCGCGCGCTCGCGAAGCGAGCCCCTCGTCTCGCGCTTCCCATTGGCCAGCGCGACTGACTTGCCATATTTTTTTGTTTTGTTTTTAACGTTCTTCGTTGCGGCTGCTGCTTCGCTCGTTTTTGTGATGCGCTTTTGCGATCGTTATCAGTCGTTCCCGCAGCCGGTGCTGACGTAGCTCGGTAGACGTAGCCGTATCAGGAGTATTGAAAACGGAAGCGCCTAGCGAGTGCGCGTCCAAGAACGAGTGCGGCGGCGCGCTGCCAGGGTCGTGCGGCGTGTTCTCAACCTAGCTGCAGCACGTCCGGCGGCATATAATCACTTGCGAGCGGTTCAGAGGCATCAAAGATAGCATCGATAGATTTAACTGTTCAGCTGATACTCATGGTCCTCACCGACGCTACCACTTCGTTGCTTTTTTATCGCATCGCTACAGACGACAGGCGAGCCTGACATCGCGCCGTTGCCCGCGTTCATTTTCCGCGGACAATTTCATTTTCTTTTTCTTTTTTTTTTCTTTTTGCAGATTGTCTAAGTAATCGCGTCGCTGCGCTCAAGGGGTGTGAAAGTTCGAGCTTTAGCTTCAGCAAGGGACTCTGCGTGCGGCCCTGCATGCGCTGTACAGCAAAGTAGCAAAGTTTCATTCTGCAACATTAGCCAATTTATTAGGTCATTCCAGTATGCCGCTGTGCTTTAGCCTTAAGGGGAGACGCGGGTCTTAAAACGGTCGAAAATGGTCAAAAAGTCGATTTTGGGAAAAACTCATTTTCGGAAGGTTTATCCTTTCGAGCATCTACAGTAAAATTATTAACGCTGAATTCGGTCGGGAAATGCGATAAAATCGGCTTTCAAAACGCCACGGCAGCGACGAAATGGCCCCGAAAAGAGAGACTTTGTTCGAACTTCCCGCGCGCGCCGCCGGCGTTGCAGCCGGCCGATCGCCGCCATCTTGGGCTTGTTTTGAAGCTGGTTTCTTTGTGCGCAATTTGAGCTATCTCAAAATGGCGTCGCTCAAGCCGAGCGGCGGTTCGGGCCGGTTTCCCGAAGGCCGTTTTCGGGTCGCTGATTGGCTCGCACGCGGCGCGCTTCGCGCGCGCGCCGTTCTGCGCCTCCCATTGGCTGGTGTGACCGTCTACGTCATTTTTTTTTTTCTTTCTCTTGCGTTCGCCGCTGTGGCTGTCGCTTCGTGCGCGTCTGTTTTTGCGCTCATGTTTCTCTACACGCCGTGTTTCCGCCTTGTGCCGGGAGTTTCTCTTTGCGATCGAGATGCCGGGAGACAGTCGATTGAAACCGAGCACGCAACGAGCTTTTGGAAGCCGGAAGAAACGTCCGTGGAACAAAAAGCAGCGGGCAGCGGCCACCAGTGCGTCGCCGGGGCCTGCAGTGCCGGACTCGTTGGATCCGCCGGGTACATCAAGCACGCTGCCCGATGACGACACCGCGGGACCAAGTTGCAGCACGAATCGTATCTCGGATCGTGGTACACTTCATGTTGATGCTGTGTACTATTCGTCGACCGAGCAGGCGCAGCGTGTTGAGCGATCGGTGCAAGCAAAGTCCGTTCTGTCGGAAAAGTCGGCAACCCAGCGCAAGTTTGATCTTCTTGGCGTCAGTGCGGATTACCAGACAGCTGATGCCGGTACCCAATTCGTGATTGTGGACTTGAAGGTTTTGAACAATTTTTTCGCGCAAGCGAAGTGCGGAACCTGCGGCGCAGGAAGTCTGCGTTTGAGCAAGGCAACAGATAATGAGTACGGCCTTGCTGTAAAGCTTCTGCTTGTCTGCGAAAACTGCGATTTCGAACAGAAGCAGTTCTCTTCCCCAAGAATAAGCGAAGCAGTTCTCTTCCCCAACTGTTTGCCTTGGCTCCGGTCCTCACTTTCACCTCAAAAAAAAAAAAAAAAAAAAAAAAAAAAAGTCAGCCCCTAATTTCTCGAAAGTAACCTCTATAATTTCATCACACTTACACATTCGACATTTTTTTTTTAATGTTTCCTTGGATGGAATAAGACACTTTTTGTTTTGTTTTGTAGGGAAACTGATAGGGAACATCTGAGTAACATCCGTTGTCGAAGATTCTTCCCAATATTTTCTGCACTCAGTGTCAAAACTTCAAATGAGTTTTTCTCAGCTTCATGTTTTTTGGTGACATGACTAGCCTTACGGAACTTTTCATTGGGTTTTTGTGGTGCAATTTTAATAAATCTTATACCGTTGAATTCAGAAAGGTTTGAACTGTGGAGCTATGCTATTTTTATATTGCTAAGTTGAACATATCAAATTTATTGAACAATAATGTCAGCTAATTATATTTTCGAATTGTGGGGCATCTACATAATTGAATATTTTTATACTGTGATGTACATCAATGATAATATAAATAGCATAGCTCCACATGGCAGGTCTTTGGCTACAACTACATTTTAATCGGAACGAAAAAATATTGAGGGAAACTGTCCTAACGACCCGTAAGAAATTACCAAATTAGGCTTTGATTATTTCCCAATAACATTAGAACTAATTGAGATAGAGTGAAACTAATTACATTTTTGAAAACAGGAGGAAGAAATACATATACACACCCAATTTCGTTATTATATCTCTAAAAATAAAAATTTTCATTTTAAGACCAGTGTCTCCCCTTAAACTTTGTGCAGGTTTATTAATATTGCAAGACCGTTTTATCGTAATTTTGAGTATCTGTTTGCCTTGAAGGGCACTGCCACAGGCATATGAAGTTGTAAATAAAGCTTCTCCCGCTGGTTCTAGTGGCGGTATATTTAGACTTTGTGGCAAGCTTTTACCAGTATTTGGGGAGAGTACTGTTATATGTTTAGTATATAGCCTTCCTCATAAAGAACAAAGCCTCACAACAATTCCATTTATATTACCATAGCTGCAGTGTAGCAAAAGTTAAAGGTTGTCTCAAAATGCAAATACGTTTTTCTCAGTGCTGTTTCTGGACACTGCACTCCACCTTACTGTGCTTTTTCTCTACATTGTCGCCGAGTGACAATGACACTTACATCACTCTATCGAGATTTTTTCAAATTGCCATTAAAATAATATCGCATGTCAAAAAATTTTGCTGATTTCCTAATGGCATACACTACCTTGCCCATGGGTAATGGTGATAGTTTCAGTTTCAGTTGACATATTCAAAATCCAAAGACAGTTTTGGAAATGGGAAGAGCATGACATTTTTGGTGAGAAATATCACAGTGAGGCTACTGATTGTTCAAGTTATAATATGTGGTCAAACTTCAAATGCCGTTTTCTCAGTTTCATATTTTTGGTCGATCTCTACAGTCTTACGCAGGGTTTTGATAACTTCTTTTTAGTTCACACAAATAACTTTGGTACCATTTTCTTCAGAGAGAAATGAAGTACCCGATGACATTTTTAGTTTTTTAGTTTAGGCAATGGATAAATGTCAATTTGAGATTAGCTTAATGAGTTCGTTTCAAATAATGCAGCCTTTTACTCTCACCATAATATGTGAGAATGACATGCCTTTTTGAGGAAAACGAAGGATGTCATCGGGTATGGGAAGACTTTGGCTATCAATCTATGTAATTAAAAGCAACGAAATGCAATGAGAAAGTTCATTAAAGCTGCGTAAGAAATTCACTAATTATGCTCTGGACTTTGTTAGATAACTTTTGATCTAATACCACCAGCTCAATTATAATTACATTTTTGAAATCACGAGAGAAAACCACATCTGTGTGCAAAGTTTCGCGAGATTCTAGCCATAACTAAAAAAGTTAGTTTTAAGACCCTCGTCCCCCCTTAAGTGTCCTGTACGATGTAAGCGCACGTTAAAAATCCCCAGGTGATCGAAATTACTCAGTAGTCCAATATCACAGATTTCTCGCTCTGAATTTGCAGTATTTGAACTGCATTGCAAAATAAATTATTAGAGAATCGCTCAACCATTACTCACTTAGGGGTGGCTGGAGGCTCTTTAGGCGGACCAGGCAGCACCAGCACAGACTGAGCTGCATCTACCAGCTGCACCAGCAGGTCCACTAGACTCTGTTCTTCCAGCAGGGTGGCACAGGGGAGGCGCATTTCCTGCAACCAGATGATATAGTACTTGCATCAGAGTGGCAATGGCACCAGTTCGCAAGAAACTCTTGCCCAGGTCTTGCTATGCAACGTTCAGTCAATCCAGCATCATTCGAACAGATACCGAAACAGAGACTGCAATCAGCGCCACACAGAGAGATGGCTTTAAGGGGAGATGCTCCTCGAAAACACTTTTTCTTTAATATTGAACGTAAGGTTATGAAACATTGGCCATTTATGGAGTTTTTAATGCTGATTCCAAATATGTTTTTACTTTCTACATATCTTTATTAGTTTTTGTGTAGAAGTGTCTGCAAAAGCACAATATAGGGCCTTTTGTGCACACTTTTTTGATAATGAAATGCATGTTTAGACCAGCTTGCAATAGCTCATTCTGTTGCTTTGGTAATATAGTATGTCGAAAGCTACTTCAAATTTATTCATTTTATCCTATAATTGTAAAAAAAATTCAGGAACACCAATGTGTATATTTTGGGCACCATGTGTCAACATTCTGAATTTTTTTCAAAAAAAGTTGAAGGGATTTTTTATAACCAGGTAAATAACAACATTCTACACACTTTGAAGAGGCTGTGTGCAAAATTTCATCCAAATCTGACTACTGAAAGTACTCAAAACTTGTTGCACAAAACGTAAAAAAGGGTGAAAACTACTAATGGAGAAAATTGCATTTGAAAGTTTCAAACATCTGTATTTTTTCATAAACACAACAAAAGCATTTGAAACTTCTTGCCACTGCTTTCATGGCCGCACCATGAACTTTCTTGCCGATCGCAGCAAAGTTCTTGCGGTGTAATGGGTTCGACAGGTCAAGAATTGCACAAAATCGCGACAGCTGTTCGTGTCCGATGCCAATCGCGCGCGCAGCCACCACCACCTTCACGTTGACGGCGAAGCTGTCGTGAGAGCTTCCACTCCGATAGTCCCGATTTCCACTGGCGCTATCTGCAAGTCCACCGGGCACAACACGGCTCGAGGTGTGCACAGCAGAAAGTACTGATGCTGGGCACTCACTACTTTCACAGTGCAGCTCAAAAAAAGCCGAAAGCCCCTTTCGCTTTTCCACCGGTTCGCGTACCGCAAGGGTACAGGTGCGGCACGTAGGACAAGCAGCACCGCTTACCAGCACCGTAAGCGTGCTAATCTCGCATATCGCAGCACTCGTAGAATATCGATGACCGCATGCTGCCCTATCTTCCTTGAAGAGTCCAATCTTCACCTCCGAGGCGCTCACAAAGTTCACCGCGGCAGCGATCTCGTCCGAGTGCACGTTGGCCTGGTTAGGACTAGCTTGCGTCTCCCGCTGCAGTTTTCCGGTGAGGTTCGCGACGGCGTCCTCAGTACGGGTTCTTCGACCGAGACTTTCGAGCTCGGAAGTTGCGCTTCTGCGTGTCGTTCATCGCGAACTCAACAAATGCTAAAAGGCCGCTAAAAAGAACTAGCAGAGCACGACGTAGCGCGATCCAGACGCAGCACAAAACGAAAGCAGGAGGTAGGCTTCGCCACAGCGTCGTATCAGTCCAGGCCAATGGCGGCCTCTCTAGAGCACCACGTGATTTAAAAGGTCCAGTAGGGACGCTCGAAGCGTGCGCGGAAAACGTTTTTTTTATTATTTGCAGCCGAGATACGAAACTGCGAGAGATGCTATCTACAAGAGAAAGGCTTACTCAACCTCTCGCAGCAAACGGCAATGGCGGGCGACGCGGCGTTCTCGATGTATAGGCGCACGAAAATTGACGATTTGCGCGGAAAATAGCACTTTCTTGAGCCACCGTGGTTGAATAAAATGGACTTTTTACTAACTTCACGATTGAATTTTGCCTTGATCTTTTAGAAAGTTGTAGCTAAATGTTCAAAGATAATTTTACAGGCAAAAACTCAAAACTGAAAAATTACTCGGAAAACTCGCTTTTTCGACGCGCATCTCCCCTTAAGCTAACCTCAACTGTCGATAACCCGCGTTTCAAAGAAGGCCAAAATCATGAACCACTAAAAAGAACTACAATTCAAGCTAGTGAAAATTAACCCCAGTCCTTTGCTTCACAGAGCCCGTAGACTTCAGCGTGCACACGCAAATATGGCAGGACAACATCGCAGTAGTGTTCATTTGGTTCCTCCCTCACCTCAAACAGCAAGGTGAACAGATGAATACGGACGGCAGCCATGTTGGCGACCGGGAGGGTCGCTAGCTGGGATGCCCGTTCCGCCTGGGGCACATCATCCCGCGCCACCTCGAGCAGCGACGTCACCGTGCTCCGCACCTACCGCAAGGCAAAGCACGCAGATGTAACACTCGAATAACGCTCCCCACCTTGGTGACAAATCCCTTTCCTTTATAGTTAAAAGGGTCAAATCACATGCTATACTACTAAGGTTTTCTAGTTCAAACTAAGGTTATCCATTCATCTGCTCAGAGCAGCAAATAGGGTTAATCTCTCGGCTGGAACTCCACCTAGCAGGAACAGCCAACCCCCTTCTTGTGAACACACCTCTTGGAGCAGACTAGCAAGCATCGTGTCGCGCCAGGCTACCCCATTGCGCGCAACTACGGCCCCGAGGAGGTCGCAGACACGGTAGACAGTCTCGGGCAGTGCATCCAGCAGCCGCAGGCAGCCCGGCAGCATGTTCTCCGTGAAGCTGTCCATCACTTCCGGGTCGGCCGGTTCCTCTTCCGGCTGGACCTTTTCATCATCCTCCTCCTCGTCACGCATCACCTTCTCGCCTTCTTTGCCCTGGAACAGGGATGAAGACCACCGAAAATGTCACAAGAGCCTCCATGCATTTTCCTTTCTAGGCAAACAATGAAATACACACAGGAAAGGTTGTCACCAGTGCTCTTTGTACCAACGAGAAAGTAACAGAGGGAAGAAAGACACCAGAGTTTACTTGATTATAATTTGATTATAACAGGAAAATATGCACCATGTTCGCATAGAAGCAATGACCAATTAGCAAATGATGTGACCCTACATGCTTGTCAACAGGGGAAGGTTCCTACAATGAGTGGCCTTTGTTAAAGTAGGCCGTTCTGCAGTTCTGAACACAAGCATGCATGTAAGCAATCCACCAGTCCACTACAGACTACAAAGTGGCACCAATTTACAGCAAAGCAGTTGCGTTCACAACAACACAGTCACAAAAAAGACCCAGAACACATACGAGCTATGCTGGCTAACGAACACCGTGCCAAGGTGACACAGCACAGATAGATGATGGCAGTCAATGTAGGAAAACTGGCCCCAACCTGGCCTCCAGCTATGTTTTCCCCCAGGGACATGGCGATGGCCCGCATCATCTGATCTTCTTCAGACATCTCCAGGTCAGAACCGGGAAGGTCCTGAAATCGAGAGAACGCAACTTTCAAGTCCCCTCCCCCAACTTGCAGTTGGCACAAACCCAGAGGCACGTCACCCACCAATTTGGCTACCTATGCCTTGACGATCAGTGACATTAGGTTGAAATATTCTGAGTCATCGAGACTTCTGTGCCACCACATCTAGCACGCTTAAAGTCCGCAACTTGCATGTTTAACATACCAATGAGAGACGCCGTAGTGGAGGACTCCGGAAAAGTTTCGATCCCCTGCGGTTCTTTACCAGTTAACAGGCAAGTTGTGTGACGTCACGAGACCGCATGACACGGCCGAGCTGGCAGACACTGCTAACTCAGGCGATCGTAGGCGTGCGAATATGGAAATTTTCAAATATCCATCAAATACGAATGTGGAAAGAAAAAATGCCTTCGAATATCGAACATCTGATTAGTGAAAAAGAGAGTTTATTATAGAGCACTTTTCGTCTTGTTCATAATCACGGTTCACATGCTATTTGCAAATTACATCAAACTAAAATTCCCCAGAAGCGTATACCCTAAATTTTATACAAAACTCCACATACCAGTTTGCTGTGCGGTAAGAAGCTGCATGTAACCAAATGAAGCTGTCATACTGATGCTGAATACAGAAAACTCTCGTTAATTCTGCCTTCAAGAGACCAAGAAAAAATGTTCGAATTAACCGAAAGCTACAATTTTCACCATTATTGATACAAACCACCATTCATGACTAAGGTGTCAAAAACGCAGTATGTACAACACCCCCTGAAATGGCACAACTGGGTTCGTGGAGCTGTTTCCAAGCTTCCATCCCTAAGAAAGCCGAGGACAAGGCTGGTGGACGCTGGTAGCCGTCCTTTTCTGGCTGTCATTTTAAAACCAGCCTTAGCCTTTTAGCCATTAGGCTATCTGTTGCATTCCCCTCTCCTCTAAAAATGGAAGGGACTCCGCCCCCACCAATCGGCCATATGCCTTCGAACACCAACGGAGCAAGACGAGAGTGAATACTTTAATATCTCGCCAATCATTCGATTATAGGACCTTAAACAGTCCACTAATGCTTAAGAGGGGACCCTGGTCTTAAGACAATATTTTTTATTTACTGGTAGATTTTGATGAAAGTTGTACCATTTATGCAGCTTTTTGTGCTGATTTCAAATATGCACATTAATTTTATGTAAGCCAATTAGTTCTGAGATATTGAGCACTTTATGTTCTTTGTTTGGAGGTGAGCTGTCAATAAAACTACAGGAGTTATAATAAAAACTGACATATCAAATCAACTTAGAACACACAGAGAATGCAAAAATCAAGATTGAATGTCCTGTTTCCATTTTAACCAAAGTTGCAGCTTGTCAAAGTTCAGAGACCAAAAAGCCACCTTGACACTCCAGAAAACATGAAATTTTTAAAACCTTTCCTCATTAAGCAACATGGTAGGAGAGCTATTGGGTACCACTTCCCGCAAAATGAAAATTACCGTCAGTGAGCAAAGCCCAATGGCGTCGTAGAAAGCAAAACGAAGGGTAACTGCATTGCAGTGCCATTGTAGATGCAACATTTATTTCAATTTCTTGCATGATGAAGTGACCACGATGGCCTAAATCTTTTGTCGACGATGCGTATGCATACCTGCCAACACAGCAAGATCAAAAATCAGGAGATTTTATTCAGAACATGAAGGGGGGGGGGGGGGGGGGGGGGGCAGCGTTAACTTTTCATGTAGTGCCAGAAGAGTCCTTTCGCAGGGCTTTTGCGGTGGCAGATTTAGCGAGCTTCAAAAATTCATCAGAATAGTTTTGTTCAAAGCATGGCTGAGACTGCTTGTGGCCCTTCACCAACAGCAATTGTTCGAGCGTTGTGTTGCACATCGATGAACGGAATTCAGTTCTTGTTTTCCTCACTGAGCTAAAAATCCTCTCGCACTGTGCATTGCTGTGTGGTATTACAAGAAAATCAAGTACCACCTTTGCAACTCGGCCAAACAGGAGTTTTCCATCACTGTTTTGCATTTTACCGACTTTTGCCCACTGGACATCACACCTTTCTTCCTTCAGAATATGCTCCGGAAGATTGTACGCCTGCAGCACAGCAAACTCAGCTTCCAGGGAATCCAACGCATCTTCAGCAGTCTCACTGCAGTCGTGAGGCAGCAGCTGGGGGAAGCTTTGAACAAAAAAACCAAGACTTGAGAAAGATGCTTCAGAAATAAGATTCAGGTTGGCAACTTCAGCATGCTTCGCAGCTTGGTTCTCAAAAGGAAATTTGTGCCTGATGTAGTCGCACGCAGTGCTGAAATAACTGCGCACAGAAGCAAAAAATTCTGTATTATCATTTAAATTAAGTTTCTCGACCAACGCTGTGGTGCGACTTCCGATGACCAGGTCATTGTCTCCTTTCTGGCAGCTAATATCTTGATGTAGAACATCAAGCGGAGAAGCAGCAGCCTTTACAGCTGTCGGCAGCACAAACCTTGCCAAAAGCTCTGTGAGGAGCTGCAGTAAAACAGGCCGCAGAATATGTATTTGTGGTGCCTGCGACTGCAGCTGGCAGTTAGCTTTCTCAAAAAGCGGGACCACACTATTCAAAAAATATTCAAAAGCCAAGTTGATGTCACATGTCAAAAAATGGAGCAGTCTTTCTTCGCGAGATAAAGCAGCTTCTCTTGCAGTTTCAGACATAACTTTGGCTTTTTTTGCAGGTAGAACATCTTTCTTCTCTGTTATTGCTTTACGCTTGTGACTCACACCATCGGGATTTTCACCTCCTGTTGATGTGGGCCTTCGAGGAATATGATAAGAATCTAAGAAGGATGGGCATCACTTTTTTGTTTTTACCTCATTCAAGAAAAAGCTGACCAGAGGTTTCCATTGGTCAAGCATTCTAGTGAGGCACTTGCCTAAAGACAACCAACGAGTTGGCACATGTTTCAAAATTTTTCGCACCTCCGTATTGTGCATGTCTTGAAATTCTGAAAGTTTGTCTTTGCGTTTGGCACTTTTCTCCAAGTAATAAAATACATCAACGAGGACCTCGTCGAACTTCACTGGCAAGCACGCTGCTCCTTTCTCAGCAGCCAGATTAATCGGATGACACGGGCAGCCAACAACAACTAAGTTTTCTTGAGCTTCCTTTAAGACTGCAGCGACGCCGTTTTTTTTCCCTAACATAACGTTTGCATTGTCGGCGCAAAACGCAATGCAGTTGGATACAGGCACGTCAACATTTTTCAATGCCTCCAACACGAAGTTACCTATTTTTCGTCCAGTTGCCTCCCCATGAAGTTCTTGAAGGCTCATTAGCCTACTGTCGATCTTCGAGCATTCTTCTACGTAGTAGGTCACTACAATCGGGTATATCTGTGCAGCACTGTCATTGCTACCGTCCACAGCAACAGCAAAAGCACGATGTTCCACGATTGCAGTCGCCTTGGTGCGTCCGCATCCATACCACTTTGCTTCCTCAGACCGCGGAAACATTTTTCGTAAAAGAGGCCCAACATGGTCGCTGACACTTAGCGGCAGGTTATGTTCGATTAGGAAACCTGTAAAAAAGCACTCCGCACATATCACACTTTTGTCGCAGTCCTTTTGCAGAAAGTTTGCTATGTTCCCTTGCTGGTCAGTGGCGCGAACGTTGCTCACATGCTTCGCTGTGGAAACGTGATGTTTCAAGTCACCTTTGCCGCCGTGACACACACTGACGTCGCATCCACACGTTGTGCAAAATGCGAAATGTTCGCCTTTTCTTGACGTCACAAAACAAGGAAAGTCAGAAGTATACGATCTCAAAAACTTCTGCAAATATTTCTTTTTCGGCTTTGAGAGCGCCATGATGTCGCGAACAACACAAGGATGTCGATCGTCACACAGTGGACCGCAGACACGCTAAGCCTACACACAGCAAGCGACAGCAACGGTGCACACAAGGGAAGGCCTGAGAAAACATGTGCAGCCAAACGGCACCACTGGCTTTAGCTTTGATTTGGCTTCGGCTCGCTGCTAGCCAATGATGCTGATGGCGTTGCTGCTGCCGTTAACTTTGATGGGGGCATTACGACGCGGCTGCAGATTCTGCGCCGAGATTTTTGCAAAAATGATTTCCGCGCGGGCTGAGGCAACTTTTCAGGAGATTTAGGCTAGTGATCGTACAATCGGAAGGTGCAGTGAAAAATCGGGAGTCCCCCGACTGAATCAGGAGAGTTGGCAGGTATGCGTATGTTATTATCCTGGATAGCCTCGAGTGTGGAAAATGAAATGAAAAAAAAAAAAAAAAAAAAGTAATGACTTTCGTCTATTAATTTTACTTTTGTCAACACTCAATCATCATCACGGCCACTTCTCAGTGCTTCGAGAATTAGCATACATAAGGACAGGTGTATTTATGTTGCTTGTAAGCCTCTGACTATAGTTGCTGCTCTAACGAAATGGTGTTCGAACACAGACACCAGTAGTATTAACAAAAGCCATTCCTGTATTCCTGTGAACTAACATTTCGCAATCACTTTGCCCCATGAGAAGCCTAGAGGATTTAGCAGCCTGCACTCACAGTCTGTCAGAATGATGCATTCAAGGTCCAGTTAAACTTCAAATAGATTTACATCGATCTACATCGGCTTACAAAACCATCAATTTACATCGTAACAATAAAATTTTATAGTGAAATCCAGCCTCCCAGCAAACCAAAACTCTCCCAGGACAAACTAAGGGTCACTCACAGGAAATACCTTTTTCTTTTTTTCTTTTTTTTTTTTTTTTTTTGGGGGGGGGGGGGGGGGGGTGAAAGCATTGAAAGCAGTCTATTAACTTCAGCTCCTTTCTTTTTCCTTCCGATCAGCAACAGCGCTATGTGTGGTTCAAAGCCAACTGGGAATGCACTGTATCTTGCTCGTACCGTGATTTCGCGAGCCACCTCAGCAAGTGGATTGTGCCAAACTCCTCACTAAAGATTGGGATGAGACGTACATCGAGTTTGGTTTTGCTGTCCTCCCCACCACCACCTCCATCATGACTAAGCACTCTATTATCACTGCTGACTCGTCGGAGGGTGGTACGGAAAAAAAGAATGTCCGTCGGTCGTGGTGGTGCAGTTAAACCTCGATATAATGAAGTCGGTAAAACCCACGGTTTACTTCGTAAAACTAAAATTTCACAATTCTGAAAATTTTCTCTGCCCACGCAGACAACCCTCTACAACATTTTACTGCACATTCGGAAGGAAAGCCTTTAATTGTGGCGGAAGGGGACATAATGTGTGCAATAGAAACAATGCATCCGTTTAGTTTTGGTTTCACTACCATCATTGCCCTTTTATACGAAAAGCCTCTGATCCCGCCTAGCTTTCTTCACATTGGTGACGGCGCCCTCCATCCCCAATGAACTGAGACCCAGTTCACAATGATTGTTGCTTTGCACCACAAGCGTGAGCGTGCAGCGTCCGAGTTGGAAGTGAGGTTGCCAGGCGGATAGGTGTGGCTACCTTTCCAGTTTGCAGCCCCTTTGAGCACAAGTGCCACGCTGCATTTGGCAGCCGTTTCAGACAAGATTTGTGACCGACTGCGCCATAGAGCTGTGTCTGGTCTTGCTGGCTGCGCATGCCACCTAGTTAACTCCCCAGACACCAGGCTCGCAAACCTCACAGCAGGTGACACGCTCCACCGCCACCCGCATTTAAAATCAGCCATGCGTGCTCTTCACCTGCTTTCTGGGTGGCTTCCACGTTCACATTCATGTACACGCGCGTTCCGGTGCGTGGTTTGGTACATGCCCTGATCATCGTCCCTTCTAGCTCGCGTTACCATTTTGCATCAGGACTCGTTTAGAACCAACCACAAAATTTCCCTTAATTGAAAGTGCGATAAAATTTGCTTCATTTTACCGCGGCTAAAAATGTACAATGTTCTAAGAACACGAAGTTGTGATGACGGACTTCATTACGTCCAGAATTTCGTTGCCCCGAAGTTCGTTACATCAGGTTTAACTGTACCTACCCTCGAGACAGGCCCTGCAAGTGTGGGGCAGAATAAGAAGAGAGGATACGTGGAGCAGATAAAAGATAGTAGCACTGGGTGCCCGCTCACCGCAAGGGGCTGCCCTGCTGCCCCCGAAGGTGAGCCTGCGCCCCCCGGGGCAATGGCAGATACACTCGGTGCCAGGGGTGCTGGGTGGCTGAGCAGGTAGTCCGTGGCCTGCTCCAGGGAAGCCGAGTGTGCCAGGGCTTCGGTGGCCAGTTCCCGGCAGAATCCCATGTCCATCAGCTGCAAGCCACACAGCAATCAGCCAAACGTCAACAAGTTCCGATGAAATAACTCTAAAACCATCTTTTTCCAACGCTCGCCCATGGCCCAACAACCCACCTGTTGCAGGTGGTCCTGGTTGATGTCCTCGTGAGATGGTGCACCCAAGGCCCCTCTGGAGCTGCGGCCACTGCCGTGCAACAGTGGACCCTCCACTGCTCCTCCCGAAGAGGCCGCGGCCCCTGTGACAGATGCTGCTGAGGCTGCCTCCTTCTCCTTGGCCAGCTTTTCCTGTCACCCAAGGATGGACAAGTAAAGAGTTTACAGCAACAATCGCCCTCAAGAACTTTAGGCGAAAGCATCGTTCCACATTTTAAGCCACTTATCCTCGCACATCCCTCAGAGGAAGAAGCTTCTGGAGGCAAGCTCTAGGCTCAATTCACACAAAGCACATCAGCGAACCCTTACCCGGCTTTTTTGTCTTGCTGCATCATGTAACAATGTAATGTACTAGACTCCTGCAACTCTCGGGTGGCTCCGTGGAATGACTATGCCTGCAGAAAACATTTGTGACCTACGTTCTAACGAAAGTAACCACTTTCTGAGAGCTAAGTTTGGACACTAAGAAAAAATGTACAGCCATATGAAATTTTATTGCATTCAATATGAAAGAAAATTGAGGGGTCTTAAAATTTCCTTTATTTCTGAATTAAATGTAACCAAATGCAGTTTTCTAAGTTTTTTGCGCTGATTTCAATTTTCTGATATGACGATTAATTTCAAAAACGAACAATCAAAAGAAAAGAAAACTGATCAGAAAACTATTACCATACAGCCGCGCCTGCTGTACTGGATCACACTCGCGCATACACTGATCACAGCAGAAGATCGCGCTGTGCTAAAACTCCCTATTATCAACATAGAGACGAAATATAGTGAGCGGCAAAAATAGTGATTTGTATTGCTGATTTTTCGCAGAAAAGTTTTTATCAAGTTCATCGATTTTCTGGACTGTTCAATTATTTGCACCATTTCCCAGGTCCTGCCAAGTCCGAAAAAAAAAAAGGCCAACAAATGTACTGACCAAGAGAATGAATAAATCTATACATATGGAGCTGGGCAGCAGACTTCACTTTCAACGTCTGCAAGCATCACTTTCAGAGAGTTTATTTCATTTTTTTTTTCCAAGTTTTTGGACCCTTAGACCCCTGTACCCACCAAGATAACCTTTGTGAAATCATCTTGTGACAAATTTCCGCTTGGGCTTTAATACCAGTGCTATGCCAATAAAAAATGAAGCCAACTGAAATCTGAACTGCTAGAAGGCCAGGGAACTGCTCACCCGTATGAGCCCCTCGCCCCGCAGCAGGTGACAGAGGATGGCCAGCATGGACTCTGACATGCGATCCCCATACACCTTCAGGGGCTTGCGGTCCCACAGCTGCATGATGGCGTCGAAGGCCCGCTTATGCGTGTGTATCAGGTAGAGGACCGGGCTGAAAGCCGGCACCCCGGGAGCTGCCGACCTGGCGGGCAGGGTGTGGGGTGACTCGAGCACCATTCGTGGGTTCACCATCTTCTCGAGGAGCATGAGCCAGGCGTCAAGAAACTCGCCAGTACCCTCCGGCAGCTCGGGGCTCTCCAGCCCTTCCTCCAGGTGCACCTTGCCACCGCACGTCAATGCCCACCGGAACGTCCTGGTTGGGTTTGGTTAAAGGTGGGTTAAAGGCGGCAGAACGAGGAGCGCGGGCACAAATTAGCGGAGGTTTAGCACCACGTGGTATTCAGAGAAAACTTCACAACATGGTTAAGCTTGGTAGAACCAGACATGGCTTCAATCTGTGGTGCTCCTTGGTTTTAGGCGGCCTTGGATGGCGCGATGTTATGTCACACGACCACCACAGAATGAGTAAACGAGGCTGCGCCTTCACCACTTTCTAAAGGAGCACTCAAAAACAAAGAGATTGCAGAGTCACAAACACAAAACAGCTCAACAGAAACACATAACCAATACAAAATGGCCAACTGGTGCAAGTAGATTCAAACACATTTACTTTGCTAAACCGTGGCAGAACGTACCAAGCTCGGGCTTAGTGGTAGCCTGTTCTAAGAAAGCCAAGCTAGGAACAGGCTCAAATATAAGAACCCTAATATATCACATGCAAGCGTACAAGGTTATGACTGCCGCAAGTAAACAAGGTTTGTCGCACACATCCCCTACAGGAAACACAGTCAAACTCTGAACATTCACACGCACTGACCATTCGAGCACGAAGGGACCTAATAACTTCACGTTAATGAGCTTCAGTCGTGCCAGCTTGACGGAAACAGCACTCACTCAAAGAAGGCGTCCTGTCCACCCGAGGAGAGGAAACGCTGCAGCATCAGGTGATAGGGGTACTTGCGCTCGTCGAACAGCATTGGCGACGTGAAGCCCACCGAGCAGATGTAGAACGTCAACCTGGAGAGAAGGCACATCCTCGAGTTAGTGTGAAGTGCACTTTCTGAAGCGGCCTCAGGTCAAAACCCGGCCGAAGCCAAGTCAGTTATGAACACAAGACAATGATGGGGAGAAAAAAAAAGAAACAGTGCGGCCACGTTTTCTGCAAGGATGCACAATGGGTAGGCTTGTGAAAATGCTCAAATGATTATGGATACAGAACTACGCTGATATGTTCCCATTTATTACGATTTCCCATTTCTTACGCTCAAAATCACGGGCACTAAAACATTTCCCATAAGGCTACATTATTTCTCTCTCAGTCAATGTTTCCTGATAATACAACTTCCTGGTTACATTCAGATTTCTACAAACCGTGGTTGTGTAATACATTTTGCAATCAATCGGACATGTGCTAACGAGCGCTCGAGACACGAAAAACTGATCACCGGCGCCATAGCTGCTTTCTTGCAGTCCCTAGATGCAAAGGGTGAACATCAAATAAAGCCAACAAACCAACATACGAGGTGCCCCTTCCTGTGGAAGCATGACTTTAGGAGAAATGCAGTGGTTTGTTTGCAGTGCCTTAGGGGCATAAAGAGGAACTACATTATAACTACAACTATTCGCTAGCATACGAGCGGGCTGCATCTGGGGAATGCAGCAAGAGCAAAAACATGGCTACTGTAAGCAATCGCAATGGCTTCTCCACATGACACTGGTGCAAGGGGGTGAAGCATCCGGAAACCAGGGAAGCGGTCCCAGCTCATCACTGCCTTCTACGAACCGTATTTGTTATTACGTTTCTTCCACATTTAGGACAACGCAAAGAAGGACTGAATTCTGCGAGAGCCTAAGAAAGGAGCGGTGCATACCTGACGTTTATAAATGCTAATGTGCTTTTATTCAGCGGAAGCCTCGATTCTAAATGCCTTTGTACTTCATTCGGCAGTTAAGTTTTTCCAAATCAGGCAGTTCGGATCATACGTTTCTCCTGCATTTTTTAAAAAGCATATCAAGGCATTACTGTATTTCAGTCGCATAGCTTTGGTTTCTTATTTCTCAAATTCACATCATCTCGCAGCTGAAATCGGGCATGCACATTGGCCAGCGGCACAGTTTCAGACTCTGCTTGGCGCATCACTGGACTTATTTTTGTTTTGGTACAATGCTACACTGATCTAACGCCTCCAAACATAGCCCCAGCTTGCATCCATGTGCTTCTCCCACTAAGCTGAAGCTGCATGCTGGTCCCGCACTGTTCACACTCCGTCTGAAGCATTTTCGAAACGCAATGGGGCCGTTTGTAACCAGACATTATTGCTACTACGTCACATTGCGAAAGGTGTTGCAGAGGCTTTTATGATTCTGGAGAAATTCTCTGACATTCCTGACTGTGTGCCCAAAGAAAACCATTCGAAGAACCCGGGAAAAACTCTCCCACTTGAGTCTCATCTAAAATGCAGACAACCATCATACAGGTGTTTGCGCACCCCCATTTATATCACCCACTGTGACACCGGAGAGGGGTCAAAAGATCAAAACATTGGCACGTTTTACATTGTGCACTTCAGCCAGGGAACTCCACAAATTCATATCACAACAAAATTCAGGTTAGTTGTGCTTATATCACCAACAGTCTACTGTATTTGCATAAGCCACGCAATTCGCTTATTTTTGTTTGTTTTGTTTTTTGCCATTTTCCAGCTCTCTCCAGGTGCATTAGTTTACTAGTAACACATGAACAGAGCCAGCCTTGCAAACCTGAATTTTGGCATCGGGGATGTTAGGGGCGGCTCCCAAGACAAGCCATTGGCCAGTAGCCGGGTCAGTGCAGAAGCCACTGCCCGTGCCGACGGAGATGGAGCTGTGGGTGATGGTGGTACCTGCTGGCCACGTCGCTGCCGCATTGGGGAGCCAACGCAGAGCTGGAACAGAGCACACACCACGCATGAGAACAGGCACCACATCAGAGCATGAAATACACAAGAAACAGATACAACTTTATAAAGAGCCCATGAAAAGCTATTTACGACAACTGGAAAACGCACACGAGCGGTAGTTATCCCATCAATCGGCACCGCAACGCAAACATTTTTAAACAGCTACCTTTATTAGCCCTGAAGGTGTGGGCAACCGAAAATGACGCTTCACCTCTGCCTCAGCCCACGGCAGCGCGGAAGAAAAAAAAGTAGACAAGTCACGATGGCACTCCATCACGCCTTGTCGTGCCCGTGTAAATTGGGAGCACCCAATAACCAGGAGCGGCGGGAATTTGTCACCTCAATATGTTGCGAGCATTCACCAGGAACACTTTAAAAATTAGTTCTAAAATATACGCTCCATTCAAAGCTCCCAAATTTGACTCGAATACAGTGAAAGCTCGTTAATTCACAACTCGTTAATTCGAAATTTTGGATAATTCGAAATAGTCATCGTGGTCCGGTCCGCAGTGCATAGAAGTCTATGCGCGTAACAGCTCGTTAATTCACTCAAAAATTGGCGCCGCCACCCATAATTCGAACTGCGCGCCGCCAAGCGGCGCTGTTAAAAACCATCGTTGGAAGCTTTCACGGCAGAACGATAGATGGCACAACCATCGGGGCGCCGCTAGGGTGCTGGAACAAGTACTAAACAGTCTTTCCTGCCGCGACTCCTTCGAGGAACGACGTTTTAGTGTTATCGACCACGGTTTCGTGTTGCATTTCGTGAGCCCTCGTTTTGCACGCCGCTTGTTGTGAGCTTGTGTCCGCGAGATGTGTTCGCGTGGGAAATACTGTGCCAAGACGGTGAAGGAGAAAGTGGCTATTTTATGCGAGGTGGATGAACGGAAGGCCAGCAAAGTGGAAATCGCGAAAAAGCACGAGATTCCACCAAGCACGTTGTCGACGTACGTCCGAAATAGGAAGGCCATCGAGGATGCCTATGAAGCCGAAGATTTCGCCAGCAACAGAAAAAGGCTTCGGTTAGCCAAGTATCCGGAAATTGAGACCGCTGTGATCACGTGGGTGAAAGAAATGAGAAGCGCTGACATTCCACTGAGCGGCCCAATTATCATGGCGAAGGCGGCCGATTTCGCCCTGCGCTTGAATGTGGAAGATTTTGTCGCCTCCGAAGGATGGTTTCACCGCTTTAGAGACAGACATAATCTTGTCTTCCGGGTGTTGTCTGGAGAAGCCAAAGAAGTGGATGCAGAAACTTGTGCCACGTGGCGAAGCGGTGCTCTGCAGCAGTACTTAGAAAGCTACTCGGCACATGATATATTCAATGCTGATGAGACGGCTTTGTTTTATAAGCTCCAGCCCGACAGAACAGTAACATTTAAAGGGGACAGCTGCGCTGGCGGCAAGCGAAGCAAAGAGCGGATTACTGTTCTGGTCGCCGCTAATATGACCGGGACGAAGAAGGTCCCTCTTTTTGTTGTCGGCAAGGCACATAAGCCTAGATGTTTCAAGAACATTAGGACGCTGCCGACGGAATACTCCGCCAACAGCAAGGCGTGGATGACGGGCGAATTGCTTAAAAAATGGCTCTTGAAATTCGATCGGAGGATGGAGCTAGGGAAGCGTCAAGTTCTCCTCATTGTGGATAACTGCTCGGCACACAAAGTCGACGCCGAGCTGAAAGCCACAAGGCTCGTCTTTTTGCCCGCCAACACGACTGCGGCCTTGCAGCCGATGGATCAGGGGGTGATCAGAAACATCAAATGTTTCTATAGGCGCCACATGATCGAGCGCATGACTTTGTGCACTGGAAACCAGAAGACCAGCACCATCACATTGCTCACAGCAATGCACATGTTGGTGCGTGCATGGGAGCAGGTCACGCCGTCCACAATTGCAAACTGCTTCCACCACTGTGGCTTTGCTGCCGGAAGTATGAAAGGAAGTGGCGACGATGGGAGTCCGGAGCCTCTGCCTGCGGCTGTGCGTGCTGTGCTGCAGGACGTCAGTTTTGATGATTACGTTGGAGTAGACAGCGATGCAGCAGTGTGCGGTGCCCTAAGTGATGAGGACATTGTCGCTGAAATTGTTGGGGAGCAGTCTGTCCCAGAAGAAGCAGAAGACGAGGACGACGACGAGGAGCAAGAGCCCGTGCGTCCATCCGCGGCAGAAGTTATGGGAGCGCTGAATGTCGCGCGCCTTTTCTTCAGCTTTGAAGAGGGGGAAGAAGACTCCCTGCGTCGCATTCGCATGCTAGAAGACCGAGTGAGTACGGTAGCCCTCAGAGAGAAGAAGCAGAAGATGATAACAGACTTTTTTGCTAAATAAATGTTTTTCGTGCCCTCCGGGCATCAAACGCCTTCATTTTTGCTCACTTTCATTAGTTCGAATTTTGGTTAATTCGAACTGGCCTGGCGGCCCCGTGGAATTTGAATTAACGAGCTTTTACTGTACTTGTAAGGACTACCTCTATAGATGTTTTGCAATAGAATATTGCAGCAAGTAGCGTTTTAATGGTCTTGCATGTTTGGAAAACTGTACAATGGCGCAGAGAGAACAACACAACCACTGCGGTAAGAACTAAAAAAAAACTCAAGGTGACACCTAAATGGAAGAACGCTGGCCCATCTTGACAATTGCATCATGATCCAGAGCTGTAAAAGTGTTTCTAACATCAATTCAGCTGACACAGACATTTAAGGTTCACTTCAATACAGGAGTTTCTCTAAAGGTACTGACGCTGACCACTTCACGCATGTCACAAGTACAACCACACATGATCTTCCATGGCATTCACTGGTGGACACACAAACAGTAAGAAGTCTCCCCTTTTTTTCCAGCTCAACTCCCCTTTCAAATATCTCCATCACTCCCGTCCCATGTTGCATGTCACAATGAAAGCGACCACAGACCAATAACAAGTGGGACAGGGGCCTACCTTGACAAGGAGGCCAAAGAGCTCGGCAAGCGCTCGTCCCAGTCGCGATGCCCCCGTCAGCAGGGGCTTGATCTGCTTGACTGCCGCTTGTGAGCGGGCCTTGCTGCTCTTTCCGTCGACCGAGGTGGCTGACGCCGCCCCACCGGGACTGTCTGCAATACCTACGTCCACCTCCATGCCGTTCTGTGGTGGCGAGTCATCCAGTGCCGTCCCCGAAGAGCTAGTTGCTGCTTCAGGCATGTTCTGCGAAAAAGAAGGGAGACAGGTCCATCAGGAAGTGCAGTGACCGAACCAGCAGTCAGTGTTGAAGATGAGGTGAACAGAAAAAGCTGCAGGAATGATGGATAAGGCGTTGGAAGGCAATATTAGCAAAAACAATTTAATTTCATCGCCCTCATTTCACCCTCATTTTTCGCATTCATGAATGGATATATATATCCTGACTCGAACAGTGCAAACTACAGTAAAACCTCGTTATAACGAACAGTTAAAAATCGGAAAATAGTTCACTCTATCCATAATTCGTAATATAAGATTTCATCGAAAATACATGCAAGAGCAGCAAAATTCAATCAGAGGAGAAGGCACAGCAACTCTGAGGGTGTCTACTTGGGTCACGTCCACTTATTTACGTGCAAAAAACTGCGTTATCGCGGCCTGCTTTTTGTGTTGATCGTGTTCCATATCACGCCCTGTTCCTTAGTTTGCAAACACTCAACAAGGGCAAACCCACTGCTCTCAATAGCACTGCAGTGGCGGCGCAGTAAATCCAATGCAGCAAGCGCTTCTTGTGAAGTTGGAATGTTCTCATCGTCTGCAGGGTCAGCCTGAGCTTCGTCCGAGTTTGTTCAGAAACTTCCACAGCGATTTCGACGTCCGTCAGTACAGCCGTGGTAGCCGTGATGTCGTCGCCGCCTACAAAGTCCTCTACAGTCATTGTTGCGGGCATATCGCCAACAAAACGCGAAAAATCGTTCCAGGCTCATTGAGCTCGCGGAGCTCTGCTTCTGCTTCGTCGGGATCGTCCCCATCGTCATTTGATGCACGGGCCTCTGCTGAAACATAACCTACATGCCGAAAGCAGTTGGCAATCGTTTCGCCTTTCAAGCTGTCCCATGCCGCTTTAATGCTCCCAGCAAGTCGACCAAGTCCTGCTTCACGAAAAGAGTGTCGATCAGTCTCCTCTTGTAAACTGCCTTGAAGGCCCTGATTTTATCTTGAGCTTGGTCTTTAACGTCAGTGCTGCTCTTTTTTTCATGTTCACCGCCATCACAGCACTACCAACACCCGCACACCACACTCAACACGACGACCGACGCAGCCTCCGCCGCAACGCTACGACGGCTACGCCGCAACGCCACGCCGCTGCTAACACTAAAACCAAAAGAACGCGAAAGACTCAAAAACCAAAAAGGCAAAAGCAACATTCGATAGCGCCACTGCCGCCACTGCTGAAACGGCGCTGTCAGCGATTGTGAGATGCAAACGATTTCTCATGAGGTGATCTCGGAGGCCATAGATTTTTTTGGTTGTCAACTCCTAATGCCGTTGTGGCATCTGTGGCGCTGTCAGCGCCTGCGAGGTAGTCCTGAACGTTTGCTGCGCTGCACAACACACATGTAGTGCAACGAAGCCTGCCTCCTGCGTCGCGAAATTCGTAATGTCCGTATTATGCCGAACCGCGTTCGCTATGGGAAGTTAAAAATACATGTGTTTGACAAAAATATTTAGGAAGAGTTCGATATATTCAATAATTCGTTATATGCGTGTTCGTAATATCGAGGTTTGACTGTATATGAAGCATCAATAAATCTCAAACATAAGACTTTGGATTCACAGAAATTAAAATTTTTTAATCAGATTCACTTTTCACTTACTTCTGACAGCCCCTGTACAATTGCAGAGAACTATCGTTGAAATAAACCCATTCATGCTAGTCCTGAAGCCATTTCTGCCAGGTGCTTGTACACGTGGCTTAATTTATAGTTTCACAAAAGCAAGTGAAGCAGTTCATCCATGCAACAAGCCCTTCCTTACCCATCGCAATGCAAAAATCAAACGCCCAGACAAGTATAGTGACGAGCAAACTATGCCTTACTTAAAACATAGACAAGAAATATCTCTGGTCCTCCAACCACAAGATTTCTGGTTTTGGATTTGTTTAACCAACCAGGTACCATCACAACGGGCTTACTAATGAACAATGCACACAGAAGAAAATGCAGTTTCTATCAAAATACAAGAGATCTTTATTGAGCAGACTATGCAATTTCTCCATCTCTGTCTTTGTTAGCTGCACGACTGCACTAAGCTGTAATAGTGCTATCAACAGACCTATGAATGGGCAGACCTCAATGAAGCCCAGCAATAAAGGATACATGCACTTTGGCCAAGCAATACTGCTTTACGCAGCGATTTTTCGCTTCTGGTGTTCTGTATTACAATGCATTCAGTTGCCACAGAGCCAAGGTGGCAATGCAGTCATTGCTGGCATGTTGCATGTTATTGTCGACGCAACTGTACTCGACAATCCATCGCACCTGCAGTGTGCCCTGCAGCCTCTGGAGCTGGTGGCGGCCAAAGGGGCAGCCCGGCGGGAGGGCAGAGTCATTGCAGAGTGCCAGCAGGACAGTGCTCTCCCAGACGAGCGACGTGTAGAGGCGCGAGAGGCCCCGCAGGACTCCCAGGCCTAGCTCAGAGCCCCAGTGGCTCATGGAGATGGACCGGATCTCACTCTGCACGTGTGACCACACCACATCCCGACACAAGCACGTCATCAGACACAGTGCAACTCCTTAACAACGAGCACGGCACTTCAGGAGCCACCAACACCACGTGAAGAACAAGGGGCTCAATTTTGCCTCTGTACCACACAAAACTACAGTAAAGCTCATTAATTCGACTCTCGTTAATTCAGAAATTCAGATAATTCGACCTTCATGTCTGGTCCCCACAATTATATATAGGAGTATTGGACAAAATACTTGTTAATTCCGACGGATTTGACCGCACATCAGATAATTCGAACTTCAGGCAGCTACCGAGGCTTGAAACCGAAAACAAAGCGAACACGGCACAAAAGCGCCACCCAAACGCAGCATCACCATAGACATTAATTAATCAACTTATGGCTGGATGGGCGCTTTTCCTTGTTTTTTCATGTGTCGATGTTATTTGCGGCGCCATTTTGTCGTCTTGTTGCTCTCCCTGCGCTACATCCTTGCACGCTGTTCTATCGGGGACCATTGGATTTCGTACTGCTCACTTATCGGTCTTAATTAATGGTGCTTTTCTGCTGCGCACCAGTGTCACCGCACTCTCAGTCGATGGCAATACCAGCGAAACAGCTGAAGTGTTATGAGGCCAAAGACTTGGCAAAGTGGAGATTTTTCAGGCCCTTAAAGACAAGAAGCCCTCTTACTCTCCCAACAAGAAGCCATGAAGAAACAGGCCGTTGTGTTATTAGAATTTTGTTCGGCACTGCAGACAAAAAAATAGTATCTGCGCGGGTTTCTGCGGGAAAGAAGACAAACATCCTCGATTTTGTTGTGCAATGAAGGTATGTCGATGGAAGTCATGCATTTATTGTGTTTTTGTCCTCCCAATAATTCAGACATAATTTATGGTCCCTAGAAATCCTAATTAACGAGCTTTTACTATACAACACATCCGCGTACATTCCACCTAAGCGCGACAATTTCGCAGCGACAGCATCAGGCACTGCCCACACAAAAGTGCAATGCAACCAATAGCTGCACTGTTAACGACTAAGCGAGTGTGCAAGACACAGCAGTGGCTGAGATGACTGCAGCGCTTTCAAGAGCCACTCCGTAAACCACAGGGTCAGAAGCAGAGGGCTTTGCATGAACACTACCAGGCCTTTTCTCCCGTCATAACAGACTCCTCACAATGATAAACGCACCCCAGTACAAGTGCCTGGGTACACAGCTGTGACCTCACTCATTAATGACTGAAAGCCTTGGCTGCACATCTGGATTTATTTATTTCAAAATACTGCGGGCCAATATTTTGGCCCACGCAGGAGACGGGAGATTCAGAAGCTGCACGCCATTCCCGCAAAAGAAAAAATTTCGCTACGGTTATGCAGTGACTTGACAACTGCATGTGCAAGTTCAGATGCAATACTTTAGTAGTACTCTCGTAATAATACTCTTGCATTTCTCAATTTCCTAAATTTGCCTGTCTCCTTTTCCCTGCCAAGCACCATTCTGTGAGGCCGTAGTTTTTTGGAAAACAATTTAATCTAAACAGCCTAGCTTTCATACCGAATCCAATACAAATGGTGTACCCAAGAGAGACTATAATACGAATCAAATAGTGAATATACATACAAATCGAATATTCATACATAAAATATCCCCACAAAATACTAATGCAAAGCGGCAAAACAATAATGGCAACAGTTAGCTAGTGAAAGACAACAAATGATCTCCAATGGGAGCATTTACCGTTTCACCGGCATTTTATATAAGGCATAGCAAAATTACCCTTTACAGTAAAAGCTCGTTAGTTTCTCGAGACGGGAGGAAAAAGTTCGAATTATCAAATGGCCTAGAAAAAACTGACAAGATCCATTTGCATTACGGTAAATGTAAGGTATTTATTCCCCGTAACGAACCCACTCGTATAATGAATTAACCCAACCCCAACTTTTGCCAAAGCAGCTGAAGGAAAAAAAAAAAAAGAAAGGCATCAGACGTTAGCGCATCGGGCCTCCCGCTGGCCCGAGACTCAATTCAGCACGCCCACCTGGCCCGTACGGCAGACGTGGACAAACATGACGATGTAGGCATGAGTGGCCGCCATGGCATGCAGGAGAGGCGACTGCTGCTGCGTTGTCGATGCAGCCACGCCGCCCTCGCCCCCTTCAGAACCACTGGCTGCTGCAGCAGCACCACCTGATGCGCTTGCAGAGGCCGCCAGGGCCCCCAGCAGTTCCTCGAGGAGCACCGACCCACCAGGGGGATCCAGTGGCTTGTGCAGGGGTTCCAGGCTGGCCAGCACAGCACCCAGGTGGGTCAGGCCCTGCTGCAGCACCTGAGCCTCATGCGCAAGGTTCTGCAAAGCGGAGCGGGAGAGAGCACGGAAAGTTCAAGCCGGAAGGCTTACACAAGAGGGTCTATAATTGAAACAAAGGCAGTAAGAAACAGGTACACATGCAACTTGAAAACGAACATTGCTATACCCACGCACATTCCAAAGTACAATAATGAAACTTCAGGATACATTACAATTCTACTGCCTCGTTTTTTACGAGAACGCAAAAAATAAGCACGCCAACATATTTCCCTGGAATTTCCAAGGCTTCCTTGTGGCTCTCGCAATCGCTAAATAAAAGGATTGTCCTAAACGTCAAGCGATGGCTACCTGTCTGCCTGCACAGATGTTTGCGAAAAGTATGCATTGGTGAGGCGATAGTGGATACAAAGTAGGCTGAACATGTGCCTTGCCCCTGTACTTACATGCTTTTCCTACACGAGCGATTTAATCCTGCACACTTTCGACTATTGGAACCTCCACACTTATTTTGTAAGCATCATTGTACATGCAAACAAATAACAAAAACAAAAGCCTTGAGCCAACACCTGCAACTGCATCTCATAACAATGCTGCCCATGCACAGCCTCTCCCGCCTAGTTTCATGTTTGTGCCTTTGAGCATACATACTCATGTCCTGTAATGATAGAACCACAGAAAGTTCACTAATGCTGTTCGAATATTCGGAAGCTTCAAATATACATAGAAGCGAATAATACATGCTTCAATTTGGGTGTCGAAGCAAATAGCGGTATTCTAAATCTCATTTTCGAAGTATTTCGAAGCTCCAGAATTTGGAAAAATAAACTTTTAGAGGAAGCAATTCAAAGTCTTACGGTCGCTCTGACACTGCGGCCTCTTTAATGTCAACACCCGTTGCGCAAATAGCGTGGCAGCTGCACTCAAAACTCTGCCTTCAACGGCTGCACCGTTTGGCACGTCGCCCAGAAGCACATGTCATGGGCACTCTTTCCATGAGCACATGTCATGGGGCAAAGCAGAGATGTGAAAGCGAGCATGCCACGATGGAAGGCCCTAAAAGACTAAGATGACGGAAAAGATAATATGCAACTACCACAATACAATGACTAAGGCGGGCGCTACTTTGGCACTGGCTCTCGCAGCTATAATTTTGCGGGAAACAAAGTTCGAAGCAGGCAACAGCTTGACCTTCACATCCCTCGGTGGTTGACATTAGAAGAGAGAATAAACGCCACTTATTGTAGGCAGCATGATAAGCTGGCACCACGAACTCTTTTGAAGTGGGTACACATTCTTTGTTATGAAGAAGACCATTGTTTTCTTTCGCTTAAGGTCGTGTATGAACGTGTCTTTTTCATGTAGTTAAGCACACGTACTCGCCTCAGAATACAATTTAAACCTGTTCTCAGAGGATAAGTGCACTTTATGCATTTGCACAACGGCACATGTGACTGCATTAGAGAATGCAGACGTCTCCAGGAGGCACCCTATCCTGGTGCCTTGTGCTGGTCCATGAAGACGGGGCACACCCCTACCCGGAGGAGCACTGTACGGAGCTATTCTAGTACACTAGACACTTTATTTGCCCACACACCCGTAAGTACTATAATATTTAAGTCCCACAATCATGCGATTCGTAAATGAAATGCAAGTGCTTTATTGATCAAATTGCTCTTCTCTATGCCGATCAATTTACTGTTCGGTTCTGGACTAAACCCATTTGATAGAAACTATTCTTGCTGTTACTCTTTTTTTTTATTAATTGCCACGGTCAGCCCTGCCTTCAATAACAGTGTGCGCTACGTTGCTGTCACTCATGGTGCCACAAGTCAACTCTACCAAAATAAGTGAACCCAGAGACACTGCTACAAATTATCATCCAAGAAACATTTCATTACATTGCCTCCAAATAGCACATTTACACGGTCACACAAAAACCCTCCACATCACAGTAGGCAAAGCGCAGAAAGAGAGAAGTGGCCAGCCACTGCCAACACTGACCAGGATGGACTTGCACACGGACGCCACCGCCTGACAGGCAGGCGACACTGGAAAGTCGACAGGCAGGTTGGGCAGGCCCAGGATGCTCATGAGGGGCACCAGGCCCTTCTGCTGGACAAACTCGCGGCAGTGGTCATCTGTCGAGTTGTTGCTCAGAATGGCGTCGACAAAGCGCATCACATTCAGGATGTAGTCCACGAGAGGCACCGGTGTCCTGGCCTCTGCGGCAGCCCCGGTGCCGGATGCTGCCTTTCCCTCTTCAGCTGCCTTGGGTGTCGACGGGACTGTAGGGGCCGGGTCCACGTCTTCCTCTTCCTCCTCTTCATCCGAAGAGCCAGCGTCATTGGCCAGACCCGAGCCCCGGCCGCCAGCCCCTCCTCCAGAGCCACCACCCCCATGACTGGAGGCTTGGGCCCCGCTTCCAGAAACGCCACCCGCTTCGCTCTTGGCCACGGGCCGCGAGCAGACAAAGGCTGGGTTGCGACCTACAGAGCACAGCTCTTCCAGAAGCTGCAGGGGAAGACAATGAAGAAAGAAGAGAAAATATGCACCCATTCGGCAGGAGCGCAGTGAAAACTAGAGCACGTAAGCATCACAGTTTGTACTGTTAAGCATGGTCCCACCAAGTTCAACAAATGGGTCGGCTGCAATTGTTGCAAACAGAAAAAAGCTTACAGTGAAACCACCTCGTTCTCGAGTGACATACGCAAGAAAAAGCCTCACCTTGATTATAGCAGCAGTGGCGTCGACCCTCAAGCTCGGCTGGTGCCTCATGAGTTCGTCCATGGCATTGCCAAGGTTTGACGCTGTGTCACCCATGGGGTCGGATGATCTACGCCTCCGCATGGCAGCCAGGTAATCTGGCGACAGCAGAACCTGGATGCACATACAATTCCCTATTTGCATGCCAGCCAACAGATGGGGGACATCGAAAATCGGAAGACTGTTTACTTGTGCCAAAGGGGAGGGGGGCGCAGTACGGCCAAACTTTCAGCAACTTTCAATTCAGTTCCAGTTTCAGTTTCGAATCACCTTTGCTGCTGAGACATGGCGACATCTTATTCGCAAAATGCAAAATGTTCATCTTTTCTCAATGTTACGGAACATGAAAATTCAGAACTGCAAGATGGCTAAAACTTCTGCATATCTGTCTTCTTGGCTTTGATAGCGTCGTGACTACCAAGCATGCAAGAATTACAATTTTACACTGTGCGCCGCACATAGCAGGCAGCCTAGCAAGCACAACACACACACACACACACCGGTGCAGCTGCAAACATGAAATGCAACCAGTCATAGCTACTTTCGCTTTGGCTTGCTTTGGCTTTGATCAACTACTTAGCCAATGGTCGATGGTGGCAAAGGTGCTAGTGCAGCTGCTGATGGTGGTGCTCGAGATTACGACGCAGCTGTAGATTCCGCGGTATGGGCTTCGCAAGAGCCATTCTTGCACTGGCAGAAGCTGCTGATCAGGAGATACAGGGTAGTAGTTGTACATGTGGAAAGCTTAAAGGTCCACGGAAACGGCCCCCAAGAAACCACTGATAAACGTGTTCAGTGTGTAGAACACATCCTTTTGAGCATTAACGCAAAGTATAACTCCTTGGAACAAAGCCAGCGATTTATTATTAATTTTTAAAAACAGCGTTTTTTGAAATTCGTGGGCAGAGGGAATGTCTCTTGGCGGTGTCGCATGGAACTATTTCCTAATCCCGTGACGTCACGGGTCGGTTGACTTGCAAGGCTTGCTAGAAGCTGCCATTCGCTGCAGTCACTGCAACCATGACGTCACGAACACACTTCCGGTAGCTGCGAAAGTCGTCTGCTCGTGCGCTGCTCGAACTCTGTGCGGGCTGTTACAGCTCGCCGCCCTTATCGGTTAGGTGGCCATTGCCCATTAAGTGCAACAACCGAAGCGACGCAGGGATCGGCAGAACAAAGCTGCATTTACAAATATCTTATTTATATAACGTGGTTTCAGGAGTATCGGAGTGTCGTCCGACGAGGCGTCAACAGCACGGTCAAGCACCGCACGATGGCAGCACCTCCTTGACCGCCGTAAACATCACCGCTGTGGCCCCTCCTCCCGCATACCGTTCGCGAACCACACGGCGGATCGTTAGCACCGATGTCCGAAATAAAGCGTGCTAAAATTTGTTGGCGTCTGGAATATTGAGCCGAATATCAAGTATGAAGCCCTCGCGAGGTTCGCTGACCAGCAGCAAATTGCTGGTAAGAGCGATAGCCGTGATACAAGCTAGTTTCTGCTCAAGCCAGCTGCCGCAGGTGCATTTCGGCTGATCCGATCTGCTCGTACTAGCTCTGCGATTAATGCGTCGGCAGAGTTAATCCTATAATTATTTTACTATGGCAGGATAGGAATCACTATAAGGCAGTTTCATAAGTGGACGATTTACGACAGCGTTGATCATGTTCCAAAGCGTCGACCGCCGCGGCTTCGAAGTGAAACAATAGGCCTAGCGACGACTAGGGACGGTCACGCATGGCGCCGGCGTTCGCCGCGCTCTCACGTTCCACCCCCGCGGTAATTGTGTAACGTACCTCAGCCTGCTCGCGGCATCCCGTGCTGCAAGCGTTGCAAACTCGTGTACTTTCATAGCTAAGGCCGCATATTTTTTGGCGTTCTGCTCAGCAACAAGCCGTTCAAACGATACTGTAGGCACAACAAGGCTTCAGTACGCAGTCGCTGCGCTGTGGGCCGTAATCGAAGACGTCGGGCGGCCCCATAATCTATACATCGATCTTTAAACGTGATACAGTGGGCAAATGAATAACTTTGTGAAGCAGACCCGCTCGTACGTTTCGCGCACTCGGGCGCCAACGAGTAGCTTCCGTCAACAGACGCCGTCATAACCTCAGTTAACAACGCAAACCAAAGTCGTCAAGCTCGGTTTGCGGTAACCGCGGTTAGTGGTGCAACCATGGCTTGGTCCGCCGTGTAACACAGGATAACCACGGGTTCGCGGTTACACTAACCGTCGCTGCGCGAACTGGCGAACTCCTCAGGCGTGTGCAAGCGAGGACGGGTTGGCGGAGTACGCCAGCGAGCGAGCGCGCGGCAACCGGAAGTTCGTCGAAGTGACGTATGTCTGGACGGAGCTTTGAACTTGCTTGTATTCTTTGTTTTTTTATGGCTCCCTTCGGCGTACGAGTTGAGAGGGAAAATTGGAAGGGTCATTTTTAATCGCCGATATCTCTGGCGTTGCAGAAGCTAGGTCGAAAATTTTTGCTGGAGAATGATGGGTATTTCAATAACTATCAGTGTTATGGCGTTGTTTACCCTTCTTGGTGACCCCTTTCTGGGGACCTTTAACAGGAAAAAACTGCGAGTGTCCGGGAAGAATTAGGAGGGTTCGCAGGTAAGCATTTGCCATGGCTGACCACTGTCCCAATCAACGCAGCTCAGAACCACGCAGATAAGTGGCTGGCTGCCTGATGCGCAGCTGATAGCAGTCGTCACAGGCTGGTTGAAACTCGCAACTATCTAAGCCTACTCTCGGAGACAAGGCCATCTATTTTTCATCACACTTGCCACTGCCGTGCGTGGTCGACTCCACTGCACGCAGTTAAGATCCGAGGAACGCCATTTCGATCCTCGGTTGTCATATCAATCATAGTTGAATGCAGCCTGCCTTATTACCCGTGAAAGGCTATCAACACCAGTCCAGCTTCATATTCATAGCCTCACATGGGCATTGTTGGCTGGGAGACCGTGCGGACAGTAAGACTTATCCGTACTTCCAAATCAGCGAAGGCTGAATTAGCCAGCTTCAAGCTGGAAGTCACAGGTCATGTGGAACAGAGCAGGCAGCCACCGCCACAGTCAGCACCCGCCCCTACCATCTTGCCTCTCCAGTCACCGTGGCAGTCATGGTGCTGGTCTGGCTTTACCTAGACTTCCATGGCTTTACCTTCTATCCTAGTTTATGAAGGTGACGCAGCCTCGTGAGTATGCCGCCCTATCCCGGGAGAAAATTCAAATTATCCATGGTAGAACCAACTCGTGTTCATATAAAAAGGCTCTCTTATATATAGACTTCAATGAAGCTGGGCCAGACCAAGCAGTGCAGTTTGAATTAAGGGGGGCACCCCTCTTAAAACTTTTTTCCTTATTTATGGGTGGATCTGACTGAAACTTGCACCATTAATGTACTTTTGCATGCTGATTTCAAATATCTGATTAGTTTTCTTGTAGATGAAATAGCTTTCAAAATATTACCTAATTCATGTTCTTCGTTTGGAGGTGAGTTAATTACTAAACACTTTATGGCATGATGAGAATAGCCCTACCAGAGTGATCTAGAAGGATCATAGAGTGCCGCTAGTCATGAATTAACGTGGTAGAAGAATTTGAACCAAAGTTACAATAAGTCAAACTTTTATGAATAAAAGCCCAGGTTGGCACCTAAGATTGATAATTAATTCTGTAAATGTTGCCGCATAATAACTGTACATATTTTTGTCCTACGGCACTGTCGAAGGTTTTCTGTTTCTAACAAGACAAGAATGAAAGCTATAGCACAAATAGACTAAGAGATATCTCTCCTCCAAAATTGCAGCACCCTCAAAATTGCAGTTTTGAGAAAACGAGGAAAAACACTTCACAGCATGTAGGTGTAAATTATGTCAATGATTGATATGTCAACAAGATCAGAAACAGGTGGAAAGTGATCTGAAGCGAAAATTAATGGCCTATGCCAATTTGAGCCAAAGTTACGCAATAGGAAACGTTTGAAAGGAAAATTCCATTTGGGTACCGAAGACAACATAACCTTCTCAGCAAATTTTCTTTTGTGGTCACTGCATTTACCTTGGTTTCATGAGACTCGCAGGATTCCCTTTCTAGAAAAAAATTTTTCAAAGCAATAGCAAGAACAGGACCAGAGATATTGATCTTTAAAAAATGCAACACTACCAAAATTGGGGGATTGTCGGAAGCACTCAAGCCTCACGGCATTTAATCAGGAAGGGCAACCCCAAAGACCTCATGCTATTAAAATGCACCAGGAGCATAGTCGGGGTGCATGCTGTCGCGGTGTTTTCTTTTTTCTGTTTTAGCAACGCCAAGCGAAGCCGCCCGCTTCTTTGCAGAACGTGCGCTACGGCGCAAGTCCTTTTCTTCAGCTCTCCTGGACCCAGTTGCTGTTACATTTGTACTGCATTCTTGCAGAATTGCTGCTGCTGTATGCTTGCAGCCGGCATTGAAGCGCAGCACAGCTTCTGCTGTGGCTGCTTCCACAGCAAACAGTGATGAGTGCCGCTCTTTGTGGATCAAGGTCCAGATGACCGAGTGGAAGCTTTCGTTCGAGTTCTGGGTCTTCCCCCGAATGCACCTCTGCAGCAGGCTCTTCTCTGATAAACGACTATAAACAGGCAAAAGAGCATCAGCCACATCTCTTGGCAGACTGTAATTGTGCTTTGGTGCAGGCTCCTCTTTTGCCTTTGCAGCGTTGTGGCGGCACCATGACTTATCACCGGTAGGACACAAACTGTGTTTGGGGCAGTCATCAGTAGATGTGATGTGGTAATATGTCGCCATCACAGCTCGCTGCATGGCATCCACATCACCTACATTTGATCGAAGCGCTCGGCCATAATATATTGCCAGCTTGTCAACTAGATCAGCTGTCAGCCTTCCTCTGCCGCCAAGACTTTGCTTCCCTGCACCCTTGTGTCTCTGCAAGAGGTTGCGCAAAGCTGCTCCCATACGCTTGTGCACGTGATTTATGCAGTCCTCTTTGACTATTTCAATGTAGCCATAGATTGCAGCATCTTTAAGAGCACTGAACGTGCGACTGTCCCCATCGCATAGCATGGTTGTGTAGCGCATGTTGTGGCGCTGCAGAGATCTTTCAAACAGAATTTTGCCAGCCTCTACCTCCATTTGACCAGCCTTGGAGTTGGTGTTTTTTTGGCACTGGTGGCGTGATTTCCAAAGTTCGTAGCCGTCAGTGTTTGGCTTAGGACCAATTTCGCAGCCCAGACAAAAGTTTGACAACACCACATAATCAAGCACGTAACCAGTGAAGAGTTCCACCACGGCACCGACGCCTATATGTGATGAGTGTCCGCGCGTCATCCATGTGCCGTCGTAGCACACGGCAATGTTCCCCCTATGCCCAAAACACAAGTCATCGTAGACCTTCGCCACTGCCTGCGCGGCTTGTGCCATAGCGGTCGTGGCGGCTCGGGTAGCAGCAAGTTGCAGTGTGTTCTTCAGATGCCGTTGAAACGTCTTGTGCATCCCACGCCGCGACAACCCCATCGCCGAAAAGATATCGTTCATTGCTGTCTGGCCGTTACCGGTCGACAGCATTGCTCGACTAGCCAGAATATTCAGCTCAAAAGGATTGCACCTTTTCTCGCCGTCAATCCTCCGCGAGTTCCACTCGGCCGCAATCTCACTGCAGTTGTCGCACAGCACGATCAGTTTTACGGCGAGGCCATAGCTCCGGTCGCTGGTAATTAAACGCACGCATCCACGACACGTTTTGCACCGCACGGCATCCAGAAGGATATTCACAATGCTGAGGTCAATTACCGCATAGGAGGCCGTTCCGTCCGCATCTAACTCTGCGGACGCACCACTTGCATCGGCGAACAGCGCGGTCTTTCGTGCCGTCGCCGGCGTCGATACCAGTCTATCAAGCGTAGCCTGCTCACGGGCACTCACTTGAGTTATGTCACTGTTAGTGACAGGCGCGGTATCAATACGTACACGACTGCAGTCGGCACGAAGAACGGCGCCGTTGTCCAGCGGAATCGGAGAAGCGTCGCCGCCCGCAACGTGATCGTCACACAATCCCGCAGCACTGGCACTTGCTTCTTGCACAGTATGCAACGAAGTCGCATTCTTAACGCGTTTCTTTGGTTGCTTTCGCCCGTACTTGTGCAAAGAGCGGTACTTCTTCGCGCCTGGCATGACTCTCGCGTTGCACTAGCGTGGTCGGCAGAAAGACAAAATGGCGTCACTGGGAGTCCACATTTCAGGGCTAGCTTGCCGGAACCAACCAAACGACGCCATTTTGATCACGTGCCTTAACCGGCCAATAGTAGCGCGCGCTGCATGCTATCTTTTTGTTTGTTTTTTATGGAGAAGGCGGAGCGCACAGGGTTGCTTTCCGAAAGAAAAAATAAGCCGAAAGCGCGCACTTTCGAACGAGACCAAAATCGCCGCGGTGGAGCGCGTAGTTCTCATGCGCCGGGCGATCGAAATTGGGTGTCGTTTGTCCACAATTTAAGGGGAGACGCGGGTCTTAAAACGGTCGAAAATGGTCAAAAAGTCGATTTTGGGAAAAACTCATTTTCGGAAGGTTTATCCTTTCGAGCATCTACAGTAAAATTATTAACGCTGAATTCGGTCGGGAAATGCGATAAAATCGGCTTTCAAAACACCACGGCAGCGACGAAATGGCCCCGAAAAGAGAGACTTTGTTCGAACTTCCCGCGCGCGCCGCCGGCGTTGCAGCTGGCCGATCGCCGCCATCTTGGGCTTGTTTTGAAGCTGGTTTCTTTGTGCGCAATTTGAGCTATCTCAAAATGGCGTCGCTCAAGCCGAGCGCCGGTTCGGGCCGGTTTCCCGAAGGCCGTTTTCGGGTCGCTGATTGGCTCGCACGCGGCGCGCTTCGCGCGCGCGCCGTTCTGCGCCTCCCATTGGCTGGTGTGACCGTCTACGTCATTTTTTTTTCTTTCTCTTGCGTTCGCCGCTGTGGCTGTCGCTTCGTGCGCGTCTGATTTTGCGCTCGTGTTTCTCTACACGCCGTGTTTCTGCCTTGTGCTGGGAGTTTCTCTTTGCGATCGAGATGCCGGGAGACAGTCGACTGAAACCGAGCACGCAACGAGCTTTTGGAAGCCAGAAGAAACGTCCGTGGAACAAAAAACAGCAGGCAGCGGCCACCAGTGCGTCGCCGGGGCCTGCAGTGCCGGACTCGTTGGATCCGCCGGGTACATCAAGCACGCTGCCCGATGACGGCACCGCGGGACCAAGTTGCAGCACGAATCGTATCTCGGATCGTGGTACACTTCGTGTTGATGCTGTGTACTATTCGTCGACCGAGCAGGCGCAGCGTGTTGAGCGATCGGCGCAAACAAAGTCCGTTCTGTCGGAAAAGTCGGCAACCCAGCGCAAGTTTGACCTTCTTGGCGTCAGTGTGGATTACCAGACAGCTGATGCCGGTACCCAGTTCGTGATTGTGGACTTGAAGGTTTTGAACAATTTTTTCGCGCAAGCGAAGTGCGGAACCTGCGGCGCAGGAAGTCTGCGTTTGAGCAAGGCAACAGATAAGGAGTACGGCCTTGCTGTAAAGCTTCTGCTTGTCTGCGAAAACTGCGATTTCGAACAGAAGCAGTTCTCTTCCCCAAGAATAAGCGAAGCAGTTCCCTTCCCCAACTGTTTGCCTGGTGGAGCTCTCGTCTCCTTGGCTCCAGTCCTCACTTTCACCTCCAAAAAAAAGAAAAAAAAAAAAAAAAACCCTAACTTCTGAAAGTAACCTCTATAATTTCATCACACTTACACATTCGACATTTTTTTTTTAAATGTTTCCTTGGATGGAATAAGACACTTTTTGTTTTGTTTTGTAGGGAAACTGATAGGGAACATCTGAGTAACATCCGTTGTCGAAGATTCTTCCCAATATTTTCTGCACTCAGTGTCAAAACTTCAAATGAGTTTTTCTCAGCTTCATGTTTTTTGGTGACATGACTAGCCTTACGGAACTTTTCATTGGGTTTTTGTGGTGCAATTTTAATAAATCTTATACCGTTGAATTCAGAAAGGTTTGAACTGTGGAGCTATGCTATTTTTATATTGCTAAGTTCAACATATCAAATTTATTGAACAATAATGTCAGCTAATTATATTTTCGAATTGTGGGGCATCTACATAATTGAATATTTTTATACTGTGATGTACATCAATGATAATATAAATAGCATAGCTCCACATGGCAGGTCTTTGGCTACAACTACATTTTAATCGGAACGAAAAAATATTGAGGGAAACTGTCCTAACGACCCGTAAGAAATTACCAAATTAGGCTTTGGTTATTTCCCAATAACATTAGAACTAATTGAGATAGAGTAAAACTAATTACATTTTTGAAAACAGGAGGAAGAAATACATATACACACCCAATTTCGTTATTATATCTCTAAAAATAAAAATTTTCATTTTAAGACCAGTGTCTCCCCTTAAAGGGCAGTGGGTGTGGTACTGCATTTTTTAATCGCTATAACTTCATAAATACGCGGGGTATAAGGATGAAAATTTGCGTGCAGATGCGGAATGGTGCGAGGAATACGAAAATGAAAAAATTGAAAATCCGATTTTCAGGCCGATTTTCGGTGCCAAAGAGCCGTGTCCCCCCTTAATAAGCTGTCACTGTGCAAGGCCAAAACAGCAATTGACAAGTTCATCTACAATGTAAACAAAGCAACACAACAAATGCAAAGGCTCCCACCAAAGTTGCCTGCAAGGCATAATTCAAAGGGAGTAAGCAAATGTGGTAAAATTAGACGAGTACATGACTAAGTACAGGCGTGATAATTCAAAGGGAGTAAGCAAATGTGGTAAAATTAGACGAGTACATGACTAAGTACAAGACTAACTAACCTTGAAGAGACGCTCAAAGGGTCGGCAGGCCACGAAAGCTTGGAGGCCTCGTGCGTTGAGACAGAGTGCACTGAACACATTGGGTAAGGATGCCAGGACTTCCCTCGTTGCTGGAACCTGCCACAAAGTGGACACAACACGTGTGAGAGAAAAAAAAACAAAAGCGTAGTTGCCAAGTACCCAAAAACTGAGCAACTCTTAATGCACACCCTACAGAACACTATCAATCATCTTGTGCATGCAATTAGGGACTAAATCTGCCACATCTGCCCTTCGTTTCAAGCAAAGAAAGGACACTGGGTGCATAAATGCTAGGGGGTGCACAAGCACTCCCAATTTCAAACCGAATAGTACTAACTGGTTAAGTAATTCCATTCAGACTTCAAACAGACAGCACTTCATTTGTCAATCATTTGAGCCATAAACAGTCAGTCGTGCGAAATCTCACAGACAACGCAATGCTAGCCGCAGTGTGCCCCAAATGGTACTATTTCCAATATACTTGAGTACAACACTTCATGTCACCATAAACCACCGGCCATTCACGGCAGCAAAAGCAGAATTGCTTCGCTGTGCTTTGGCCAGCACCAGATGTTCGCTTCGCATTCCAGAAAATGCACCGAGGCGAAGCACCATTCGGTACCTGGCTTCTTTCCACCTGTGCTTTGTCTGCAACAGGTTTAGAACAGGGCCGTGGTGGAGCATTAGTGCTAAGCATCACGAGGTGAATAAGTGAACAAAGAGATGTGCGGCGGATGGAATAAACCAAGCTTGTCTGCAACTCTTGTGGAAGCAGCACCTCCTTCTACACTGGCGACCCGGACGTGACCCAGTGTAGAACATGTTACTTCCACAAAAGCCGCAGGAAAGTTCCAGCCACTGCGCATCTCTTCCTTCACTTCACCTCACAGCACACGGTGCTAAAGAGCCACCACAGGGCAACCCCCTAAAAGGATGGAGGCAGGAGGAGGTAGGGAACCCACCTCTTTGACAAGGAGGGCGTGTAAGACAACGTCCGTGAGGCCGTTGTCCTGCAACGAGGACAGCAGCGACGGCTCCTGGAAGACGTACACTGTGACCACGTCAGTGGCTGCAAGGGGGAGAGACCGAAGGCAGGGCAACATGAGAGCACGGAACTTCAACTCACCTCCTGCTTCAGAAGAAAACAGAGGAAAAACGAGGAAAGGAGCATGCTCACCCAGCAGGAACAGAGAGGGACCATAGTACTCTGAGTTGCTGATGATGTGCTTCAAGGACCGTGGCAAGGAACCATCCATTACTGCGCAAAAAGAACATCACGAAGTTAGCATGTTTCTTTTAACACTGTTCCAATAAAAGAGGAAAAAGCAGACCATAACCAAACAAAAAAGCTTCATGGCTGCAAACCTTAATCGTCTTAATCGAAAACCTTAAAACCTTCCAATGCTTTCGTCCCGTTTGTGAAAGTGCTACCCATTATTCTACCATTAAATGTTTGGTTTGGTTTGTAGGGTTTAAGGGGGGACGCGACCTTTGAAAACCGAAAAATCGCGAAACAGTCGATTTTCGGAAGATTATATATTCCGGTAGTATGTCTTATAAACTACCATTTCTGTAATTATCAATTCCCAACTCGCCGTAGAAATACTCGAAATTAATTATTTAACAAGCGGCGGCAGCCGCGGAGCAGCGAGCAAGCGCCGAAAATTCCCAAACTTCGCGCGCGCGCCATTCCTCTCCCACCGAACTGAGCGCCGCCATCTTGGTCTTGTTTTGTTTGTGAATTCTTGCGCTTTCTGCTGCCACCCTCGGCGGCGGCGACGGCGGCGCGGTCGAGGCGTGGCTTGCTACCGATTGAGAGCCCCGTGGCGGCTTTCAAGTTTCCCGCGCTCGAATTCAAGGCTGCAATTGGACAAAGCGCGCGCTCCGCGAGAACGCGGGGGATCGGGCGACTACTATTGGCTGCTGCGGCCGCTGACGCGTCGGTCTCCGCCTCCCCGCGTCGTCTGCTACGGCTCTTTGCTTGCTGTCGTTGTTGGCTGTCTTTGTACTTCGTACTATAGTGAAAGTATTCTAGTTCACTATACTTCGTACGTTCTGTTCGCCTTTCGCCATTTTTGCGATTGCCGGATTTACGATCTCTCGTCGTGCCCTCTGAACGGTTTCGTGCAACGTGTTAAACGTTGCGTGGTCGCTCACGATGCCTCGAGATGCGACACGCATTCAGTGCAGACTTGGCTAGCTTTTTTTTTTTTTTTTTCATTTCGGCGCTTATGCCACGGAAGATAACCCGGGAAGTCGCTTGTCGCGTTTGGGCCGCTCCTCGTTCCTCCGGCGAGATGCGGCGATAGATAAACCGGGAAGCCGCCTGCTGCGTCTGCGCCGCCCATCATGCTAGGGCGAAATGCTGCGGGGGAATCGGGAATGACGATTGTCGTGGCTTGCAGAGCACAGGATTGACGGATCTCAGCATGTGGAAAGTGGTCTGCGGCACCAAGGCGTTCGCTGTAGCCGATCGGCTAGTCGCACAGATGTTCGCTGTAGCAGAGGTCGACGGAGCGCCATAGCCCTAATGTATATTTTGACGGTCGCACCGGACTTGTTCGTGATAATTGCGAGTGTTCGTCTTAAGTGGGGCCGTTATAAGTGGGCTTAACTGTACCTGAATAAAGTTTTGAGGGCAAGGCAAGCCCATGTATTCAAAATATTATGTCTGGAATTTGTAATAATTAATTTGGTTAATCAACATAGGTCTAATTGATAACAAAAAATCCAATTCTATGCTATTTTTCAGCAAGAAAATTTAGAAAAAGGGCTTTGTCTTGCCCTGAGGAACCTATCTAGGAATCAGCATGACAAATTGCACAATGCCAGTGCCTTTCACAATTTCTCCAGGCTTGATATAAAGGACCTATTCGAACCAGTTTGATATGCTTCTGTGACTTGAGAACTAGCGTGCACAATTCTATGAAACTTTGTGGTTTTTCATTTGTTAATGTCAAGAGCCTGTCTTGAAAATTTCATCATGATAACTTGAGAAACAAAAAAGTTATTGTTCTCTCAACCTTTGAGAGCCGTTTTCTCAGAATCAATTTTTTGCACGGTGTGGCTGCTAGGGAAAGTCATAGCTCAAGAACCGCTTATTGGATTTTCATGAGGTTTTTTTTGTTATATACCCAAGTAAAATTCTGAGGGCAAGACAATTCGTTTTTTTCAAAATATTTCATGTGTAATTAGGCGCAGTCAATTAAAATATCGTTAAGTCAGGTGTAAATTTGAACACTAAATTTGGGGCTGTACTAAAATTTTTCAGAGAGGAAATTTGGAAAAAGGGAATTGTCTTGACCTGGGGAAACTATCCAGGGAATGACCATAACAAATTTCAGACTGCTAGCACATTTTGCAAATTCTCCAGGCCCGCCCTTAGGGACCTATGTAAACTATTTTGATATACTCCTCTAACTTGAGAACCGATGAGCCCAGCTCCATGAAACTTGGTAGTTCTTCAAATGTGTGTACTATGAGCATACCCTGAAAATTTCATTCAAAAACCTCAAGAAATAAAAAAAGTTGGTGTTCAAGGGTAGCCTCCCCCCTTAACATCCCAGAGCGACTCAGGCTATGAGAGACTCCGGAGTGAAGGAAAGGTTCCGGAACTCTAGGCCACCTGGGGTTCTTTAAGGGGGGAGGTGGCGATCAGAGCTCTTTTTTGTTCTTTGACCTAGAGCAATGAAATTTGGTAGCCACACTCAAAAGTGCCTTAAATAAAGAAATATGGAGTTTCATTATGATACCTTGAATAGTTTTCAAGTTACAAAATGTTGCATGTGTGCCGCTGGTGGAAAACCTGGCACTGTAATGCAACATGCCAGGGAGCTGCCTTCAGTTTTAATCTTTGCTTAAAAGAGCCTTACAGGGTACAACAGTTCCAAAATTTTTTTAAACCCTTTATTTTTTTTTACACAGAACATCATGTTCATCTTTACTAATTGTGGCAGAACTTGTCATTCAAAAATTAGCTGTAGAAAAGAAAACTAAGCCCTCAACCAGATATTGAAGACTGTCATACCCTCAAGCACACTTCAGGGAATACAGTCGCCGACCGTTTTTTCGGACTTGAAGGGACCCGAAAAATGGTCCGAATAATCGAACAGTCCGAAAAATCCGTGAAGCACAAAAAATCACTTTATTCAGAGGAAATCGGCTTAAAAAAGTCGCCGATTTTACCTTGCGGCAAATTTCTTTTGCTGGCGACGATTTGCGCTTGTATTTGCGCCAAAGTTGTCGTTTCGCTGTACACGCTAGACAGCAAGTTCACAGCGTTCGTAATTTGTGCAAGCGATGGCTGTGGTAGGCCGCCCGAGTCGTCGTCGGAGTCCGACTCGTCTTCAGGTTGAAGAACCTGGCGTACAAGTTCGTCGTCCGTGAGGTCCGCACACATATCGAGGCCGTCGTCCACTTCAACAAACTCGCGGAACGTGGAGCCCGTTGGAATGTCCATTCCGTTCCCGCGAAGGTCAACGATGAGGTCTTCGCCACTGTCTGCAGTCACTGTCTGCAGTCTGCAGACCGCCGGACGCAATCACAAAACGGCCAAAGGATTGATGGCGCGCCACTCGGTTGACGCGGTCGGAGAAACTCGTGTGACAACACGGCGGACGTATGAGACAAAGCACAAAGAGATAGCTGCCCGCGTCAGCGTTGGCGACAAAAGCAGGTTGACGGCGATGACAATCCGACTGCCACCTCAAAGTGGCAGAGATTGCAGGGGCCTCTCCTGGCAAAAATGGGGCACCGAAACCATGTCAAGCCAATCCAACTGCAGAGCCAATCCACCTCAATCCAAGATGGCGCTTGTTGCGCCGGCGAAAAGCAGATAAGATGGCAGATTTTGGCCTGCAGGGAACTGAAATTAGTCCGAAAAATCGAACAGTCCGAAATATCCGTCGCGAATATGTATGCGCTTCTATGGGGTGACTGACGGTGCCTCACTGAAGTCCGAAATATCCTACAAGTCCGAATTATTGGAGTCCGAATTACCCGTCGGCTACTGTACATAAAAACAAACAGAATCAAAATTGGTCCAGGCATTCCCACGCTACCCTCTCCACAGACAAAACAGAATGCCCAAAACACACTTTTGAGAAAACGGCTCTCAAAGTTTTCGGAGCAGTTCACGACTCTCAAAAGGAACCAGGACTGTAGTTTTCACTGTCTTTGGTTACACGTGACTTTTTGGGTCTCTGCCCTTTGAGTTCATGCACACGAGATGATTTTTTGGCTCGCTGTTGGTCTTTTTCCGCAGCCCTCCGAAGGGCAAGGGCACCAGGTTTTACGCCCAGTGTAGTGCAAAGCTCGGTATAGGCTCGCAAGTTGCCTGCATTGTACCTAGCAACTGCCTCGTATACTGCTGCTTCTACAGTGAAGAGGGAGGCATGCTGCTGCTTTGATATCAATGTCCAAATCACTGAATGAAGACTTTCAGCAGCGTTCTGTGTCTTTTTGCCACTACACCGAGCCAGTAAATGAGGGTCGGACAAACGTTGGTAGACTGGTAGCAGCGCTTGCACAACTCTGCTTGAAATACTGTACTTGTGTGGAGGTTGTGGCTTGCCTTCTGCCTCAGCTGCACGGTGCCTGCACCAGCTGGGCACAGATCGTGATGGGGCTCAGCATCTGTGGATGCGATGTGATGTAGTGTTGCCATCACTGCCCTCTGCATTTCTTCCACATTTGTACTGCTTCTCAGGGCTAGGCCATAATAAGTAGTCAGTCTCTTTATCAGCTCCTGTGTCAAGCCACCTTTCCCACCGAGTGCCTCTCCCTTCTTGGCTTTGCTCACAAGAGAGCGGAGTGCTGTGCCCATCCTTTTTTGAACAAGGTTCACACAGTCCTCCTTTGTGAGAGGTATGAAACCATATGTTTGTTCATTGCACAAGGCCAGGTAGGTGCGGCTGTCTCCATCACAGATTACATTTGTATACCTGAGGTCGTTTCTGTCAAGGGAGCGCCCAAAAAGCTGCAGTGCGGCTTAAACTTCCATTCGTCCTGCGCTGACAGTCATGTTTTTTTGGCACTGGTGAGTCTTCTTCCATTCATGGAATGCAGGGTCATTTTCAGGTGGCCCTATTTCACACCCAAGGCAGAAGTTTGATAAAACTGTACAGTCAAGCACAAGTCCCATGTAAAATTCTATTACACAGCCTACACCAATGTGCGAGCTGTGCCCACGCGTCAGCCACGTGCCATCGTATACAACTGTAATGTTCTTAGTGAAGTTGACTTCCATTTCTTCATATACATTCTTGACAGCTTTTACAGCACCTGCAAAAACTGTTTGTGCAGCCACTTCAGCAGCTGGCTTGAGCACTTTCTTCAAATGCTTTTGGTATGTCTTCTGGTGCAGTCCTCGGTGTGATACATTCATCACTGCCCAGAAGTCATTCAGAGAAGTGGGCCCTTTGCCAATGCTCCTGATTGCTTGCATTGGTTGGTTTGTGGGGTTTAACGTCCCAAAGCAACTCAGGCTATGAGAGACGCCGTAGTGGAGGACTCCAGAAATTTCGACCACCTGGGGTTCTTTAACGTGTGCTGACATCGCACAGCACACGGATGCCTTGCTTTTCGCCTCCACCGAAAAGCTGCCGCCGAGGCCGGGATTCGATCCCGCGTCCTTGGGAACAGTAGTCGAGCGTCGTAACCACTGCGCCACCCCGGCGGGGTCCTGATTGCTTGCATTGATCTGAGGTTTACGTCGAAAACCCTCGCACCTTGCTTTCTTTGCGAGGACCACTGAGAACTGATAACACCGCAAGAACACTTCAGCACCATTTTCACAGCAAGTCCAAGTCTGGTGTCCCGGTCTACTGCTAGGCTTGGCTTCCGGCAAATCGGGCAGAGGGCATCCCTAATCAGCGAATTAGAGCGCCCATGTGAATTACTACGAACTCATCTTCTGATGCCGGCGTTGTATCGGATTCCGGCAGCGCGGTTAGCGTGAACTTCCGCTCAGTTGCCGACATCGCACCGGGCGACTCATGAACAGTGGTTGCGCGCGCTTGCGCTGTTTCCGCGGGCACAAAACTTGGCTCTCGGTGTTCTAGAATGGTATGACGACCACCGCATGGAACGTCGGCACAGCTGCGCTGATTGAAGGCATCCGCTGACGCGCCGTTTGTCACTTCCGAAATGGCTTGAGTGTCGCGTCGAAGAGCCTCACGCTGAGCACTAGCATCAAGAAAACAGTCCTCTTCTGATAAATCTGACCTGCGTCGCAACTCCGTTGCATTGTCCGGTAAGCTGCCGTAGCTTGTCGATGTCCCAGGATCCAGGGCGACATCGCTGTCACTGCTTGGCGGCTGACTTGATGAGGCACCGTACGGCACGCTGGCGTCCGATGCCGGCGCCCGCATACCACCATTCGACGAGTCCGGCTCTTCGGCGATCACTTTCAGTGACTTCCGTGACTTCCGTGCAGTAGGGGGTCGGCGCTTTCGCTTTCCGAACGCAGTCTCAGTCTTGCGTTTCTTTGGAAACGTGCGACCCATGACTACTGACCATGTGCAATGTGCACGACTTGCGCAACAAAACCGGCCTCGGTATCGAGAGCAGCGTTGGTCCTCTGCCCGGCAGCCCGCAACTGTTCAAGCAGAAGACGTAGCGACGGATCGTAAAAGCTAGGACTCCACGACAAAGAACAATGAACGATAGCAAAAATGGCGAAAGGCAAAAACGAAACACAAAGACGTCCGCGACGATGAAGCCGCGGCAGACGACAAGCCTGGCAGCAGCCGGAGGTGACCACGTGACCGCATGCGCAGCAGCCAATAGTAGACGCGCGACCTCCCGCGCGCAAGCCTTGTCCAATCGCAGCTGCGCTTTTGAGCCGCGGGCAATTCGAAAGGTATCGCGAGCCTTCCATACACAAGCAAGCCACGCCTATACCGCGCCGCCTCCGCTGCCGGTGGCGCCGGGAAAAAAAAGCGCAAGAATTCACAAACAAAACAAGGCCAAGATGGCGGCGCTCGCTTCAGCGACTGGGAAATGGCACTCGCGCGAAATACAGTTGTTTTCAGCTCTCGCTCGCTGCGCAGGAGCTGCCGCGGTGTGTTATATATTTAATTTGAAGCACTTTTACGATGAATTACGCGCTGATAATTACAGGAAAGATAGTTTATAACACGTTCTACCCAAATACGTGATTTTCCAAAACGCGATTTTTTCGCGATTTTTGGGCTTTCGAAGGCCGCGTCCCCCCTTAACGTATACTGACATCGCACAGCACACGGGTGCCTTGCTTTTCACATCCATCAAAAAGATATGAAATATGAAACAGAAGGGGGTGCTTAGATTTCTAAAATGAACCATCCTAACCAGCCAGAAAAAAAAAATTAGCTAAAGTAACTCAAGGTGGACTCCGAAACCAATGAACTTAGCACAGAACTCCTATTACAGCCGTGTAGACATAGTACCGTATTTACTCGCATAATGATCGCACTTTTTTTTTAAAATACTGACGCAAATTTCGGGGTGCGATCATAACGCGGGGTAAATTTTCTACAAAAAATTTTTGAGCACCGAAAACGCAAACAAGTTGCAGGTCAGACGTCTGAGAACATATATCTCGATTACAACCAAAAATAAAAGCTGAGTAAGGCTTACCTTCGCAATAAACACGCACATTAAGCATCACATGGAGTGCACAATGCCCATTTATTTTTTTTCGTCAGTACTCTAATCAAAGTCTGAATCCTCGCCATCCTCGCTTTCACTGCTGCACGACTCATCGGAAACGGCAGTGTCGTCGCTGGGAGCATCTTCACAATCCCACAGGAAGTCATCTTCCGTTCCATCCAAAGCGTTAGATATGCCTGTCTTCTTAAAACTCTTAGCCACTACCTCGTCGGGGATACTGCTCCACGCTTCTGTGATCCACGAGCACAGCATCTCCACGGATGGCCTTCTAATCTTTCCGCTCGGCGTCAAATCATGCTGGCCCATCGCCATCCACTCAGCATAAAGTCGTCGAACGTTGTCCTTGAACGGTTTGTTCAAAGACACGTCGAGAGGCTGCAGCAGCGAAGTCAGGCCGCCAGGAATGACTGCAATGTCCGTGCACAGCTCTTTTAGCTTGGCACGCACGGTGTCCACAAGGTGGCCCCTAAAACTGTCCAAAACCAGAAGCGAGGGAAGCAGAAATGCTCCTGGTCTTCTTCCCCAAACAGTCTTGATCCAGTCGACCATCAGGTCTGCAGTCATCCACCCTTTCATCTGTGCACGTATATGGATGCCACGGGGAAAGTTTCCCTTCGGAATAGTCTTCCGTTCGAAGATCACGTATGGTGGCAGCTTCCGCCTGTTGGCCGTCACAGCAAGCATGACTGTGCATCGCTGTTTTTCTGCGCCAAACGTCTTAACGAGGACGCTCTGAGCACCCTTCTCGTTCACAGTTGTATTCCGGGGCATGTCGAACGTCAGTGGAGTTTGATCGGCGTTTCCAATTTGCGACATGAGGTAACCGCATTTTTCGCGAAGCCTAGTGACGAAATGATGGAAATCTATCACTTTGCTTTCATACGCGGCTGGGAGCCGCTGGCACAACGACGTCCGCCGCCTCAGGGAAAGTCCATTCCGTCGCATAAAGCGAGTCGTCCAACCGGAGCTAGCGCGGAAATCCTTTGCGGCGATTCCCAGCTTCCTGGCAGTTGTGTGCACCTGCGTCTGTATCATTTCTAATGACACTGCACAACCATCCTTGCGCAGGTCCCTCACGTATTCTAGGACCGCCTCCTCAACACGAGGGAACTTGCCCGTTTTGGGTCCACGGAAAGCCCGCCGTGTCTTGTTCGTAGCCATCAGCTTCTCGCTCTGCTTCTTCCAATAGCATATCCTCATTTCGTCCACGCCGAAATGCCTACCAGCAGTGCGGTTGCCATGCTCCAGTGCATAGTCGACAGCCTTGAGCTTGAACGCGGCGGTGTAACTGGCATACCGCCCCATGGTGAAATGGCGTAAACTCGCACAAAAACACAAAGCACGCTACGACGCTGCCGAATTGCAAAATGGCGAACGCCGCAAAGCATGGAATCATGGGAACTCCAACTTTACTAGACTAGGTTGGGAACTCGTCGGAATGCATTCGCTGCGGGATGACTGCAGATCAACCACCAGGCGGCTCCATGTTTGGGGTGCGATCATTACGCGGGGAATTTAAAAAATAGAATTTTGACCTCAAAATTCAGGGGTGCGATCATTACGCAAGTGCGATCATTATGCGAGTAAATACGGTACCTCCTGATGGGAGCAAGTTAGAGAGAAACCCCGTCATGGCAGAATTACTGGATACTTACAATGCCGTATGCTATCTGCAAAGGACGGGTCCTGAATTGCCTTCTTGAGGAAGTTGAGCATGGACTTGAGAAGGGCTGCTCGCTGGGGGAAGCACTGGACACCTGCAGGGAAAAACAAAAATGTAAAAAGAGCAAAAGAAAAAAAAAAAAAAAACAAAAAACAAAAAAAAAAAAGAGGGCAAATTTATGGCGCTGAGCAGAACCAAACATCTAGATGCAACCGGAAACCTCCAGGTACACAAAAGAAAAAAGAAACAACACACGCTGCATTCCAAGCCTGACCGCACATAAGAGGATCTTTTGTTCAAAAGAATACAGAGAACATCCACGCATTTCAGCCTGTTTAATCTTACCCAGAGATTTAGGTAAGGTATTCTTAAGCAGAACGTCTTTTGTTGCTTCAGTCCAAGAAGATGACACCTGTTTGCTAGTTCAGTGCCAGCTGAGGAGGAGGAATCCACATGTGCTACAGCCCTACGTGGGCTGCCATCTTATAAAGAACACTCTACATTCGTACAAAAGCTCAGAGTCACACCCAATTTCTAGAATAAAGCAGCAGAGATTTCGGACAATATCACTCTCCTCTGCTTGGCTCACGTTAGCTGCACCGCCCTGCGCACAACACTGATATTCACAAGCATTAACTACTGCGTGATGACAAAAAACGCGTGCAACCTCGCAGCACTTTCACAGCCGTGCAAAAAAAAATGCGTCCAACTCACCCCTGCGAATTTCGGGCTCGTCGTCAGCGTCGCTGGGCATGGCCGCCGCCGTCTGCACCACACCCTCAATGCTGTCCACACCTACGTCCCCCCTGGCAGATGTAGAACTGCATATAAGCATCTCGTAAGCCTCCACTTCCTGGACACAACGTCAAAACCTAGCCCTCATGTTTTCTTGCATAGCACGAGCATGTGTGCAAAGGAAGAAAATTAAGAGGGACACTTAAGCTCTGAGATGAGCACTTACTTCACTCAACGTCAACACCAGCAGTCAGAACCAGGTTTTCGGTGCGGCGTTTCCTTTACACGATCGCATTCAAATCTAGAGCATGCAACACTTTAGACAGAGGCCTTGTTGCAATCAAGGGGATAAAGACAGTGATGTTGACAACAAAACACAGCTTACTTTCATTTGTTTGGTATAACTTCGTTGCTGCTGCTCTAGAACTAACTCGTCAAGAAGAATAATTTATGCTTCAAATGCAAAAATGCAAGCTAACTCCCTCAAGGCATTCAAAGGAAAACAATATTTGCCCAACGGGAGAATTTCACGCACTTCTGGAGTCGGCACATCGAAATACCCGAGCACTTGCAAATCAGGTACACTCACTCCATAATATTTAACTCGCACCTCAATGTCGTGTACGGGACCAGTAAATTTGGGAATGCATCACCCAGAACTTCTGTTAAAACTGCCCCACATAAACCAACTTTTAACTTTTTTTTTTTTTTATTTTTCCAAAAATGGCCATCTGAAATTGGGTGGTCGGCCTACGCATGCAAGACGACAATTTACAGGGCCCAAAGGAGTTGCACAAAGCCCCGTGTCAACCTCAAACTTGAACTACTTGTTGTTCACCTGACTAACTCACACTGGGTGGTCATATTTCCAGACATGCGATAGACCATCAGGGAGAAAACGCACGCATCGCGTGAAAATTCGAACCAGCGAGTTAGCAGTTCGTTTTGCTGCTAGCTGCCGGCCTCACTCAAATGCGTATGGACGGCATGATGGAGAGCAGTTATTCCCCTTGACCTCCAGCGTGCGACTGCAATCTGGCATAGCGTAGGCCAAGTTAGAAACTAAGGTTCCCAGGGCTGAATTACAGAGTCTAGATGACAACCACAAGCAATAACTCTTTCCTAGCGCTGAGCACCAGTTCCATTACCATCATCGTGTGCTGCCCGATAATAAGGAAGGCAGAACGAGCCACTCACACCAGAGACTCGCTTCGTGGAGATTGGTCCACATCCATGGGAGTGGGCTCCTGGGCACCACCGTCATCAGTCGAGGCCACGGATGGCTCCCGGTGCCGAGGCCGGATTGCAAATGGCTGCTCCTTCCGACAGTGCTCCACTTCCAGCTGCAATGGACACGAGAGAGCGTCTGGCTAGCCCAGCTACAACAGAAAGACATCAGCCGAGTGGTGTCTCAAATTTTTCCTCTTCCAGAATCATATGACTCGAGAATCAACAACAAAAACAGAACCCAACCAAGACATGCAAATCTAAAGTAAGCACAGCAAGCTATAGCATATAAGCGCTTAGTTAAAGCACTAAAAAGGAAACGTGCAGTTTTTTGCATTTTCACACCCCTTCATCGATAAACTTTTACTGGCAACAAGTGGGAGTATTGGGTAGTATTGGGACTTTTCATTACATACCGTATTTACTCGCATAATGCTAGCACTTCGAACCTCGCACACTGGCTATCAAAAATTGTAATTTTTTTCCTCCTTGCATAATCATTGCACCACCAATATTCTGCTAGTAGAAGAAAGCGCCATCTTTGAAGCCCTACTGAACCTAGCTGGCCTCGTGTGCGCGCTACAAGACGGCGATAGCATGCTCGGGTAGGTCATCGTCGTCATCATAAGCTCGTCATCTTTTTTTGTTTATTGCCTTTTTTTTTTACCTCCATGATGCTCGAAGTCATCACCATTTTGAGAGGTGTCTCCGCGTCTCCTTATCATAGTTCCTTCATTCCGTCCATGTTACTTTGGCGTCAACAAGTTTTGCGTAGTATGTTACTGGAAGCAGCGATTGCATTGCCGATATGGACTCGAATCAAGTCTCTGATCAAGAGTAAAACTGTATGGTCTGCTGTGAACATTATACCACGAAACGCGGGGAGTGATGATGAGGCTGCCGGCAAATAAAGTGCTTTAGCAATTCACGCTTCTGGAGACCCTGTACTTTTATAACAAAGGTAAGGTCTGCTTGAAAGTAATGTTTTGGTTATATTTACAATAGCTGGCCCAAGAATTCCGATTCACACCTATTTAAATTTGCTTTCAGCGCTCCAAAACATCTGCTTGAAAATTTTTCCCGCATAATTATCGCGGCCCCCACCTGGCATCAATCTTCCCGAACAAAAGTGCGAGCATTATGCAAGTAAATACGGTAAAGTGCAGTGGCGGGACATAGTGGGAAGGGCTACGCACAGCGCTTTCTCAGAATAATTTTTTTTTCTAGACCCAATTTATTTGCTGCGTCCAGTTAATTTGACCACCTTTTGCAGTCCTGACGACTTCGAATTACCCAGATTTCACTGCACACATATTTAGCGAAGACTGTATAACATGTTACTGCAGCAAATGACGAGTGACTATGCTAATTATTCATCGGGAACTTCAATTTAACCAGAGACCACTGTAAGAAAAAGCAGTGGAACAGGTTAGAACTTTCTTATTGAATTACCATTTCACTCCCATCGAGTGCAACTGCTACTAGGCCAGCCAAGATGAGTCAACATTACCTCAAGCCTGCGGATGAAGCTGTTGAGGCCACCGTGCGCTTGGAAGGTCTGCATGTCGAGGCCCGTGATGAGGTCAATGACACGAACAGCCCTGGTCACAAACTGCACCAAACGAGAGCACCAATGAGACCCCAGAACAAATCAGGTCATGCCGACAGCTGGACGTCATTCCTTTCTTTAAGACTGAAAAACTTATGCAGCTGAATGACCTGGCACAGATTCAATATGTTGCAAAAAAAAAAACAAATATAAATTATCTTTAGTAAAACCTTGTCAATAAAGACTGCAAAGGAGGTAAAAAAAATTATCGAAAAGCACCCCCCCAATACTGCCAAAGCCGCTCACGTAAAAATAAAATTTATATGGTGAATACGAAGGCAGTGGTCACCACTGCAAAGCCGCTCACGTAAAAATAAAATTTATATGGTGAATACGAAGGCAGTGGTCACCGACATTTAGGATAAAAACCCTGCAATAATTTTTCGCAGTTCCGTGCACTGCTTTATTTGCGCACACTATCTGCAGTGCGTGAAGAACTACACCATAATGGCAAAGGTCTCCGCATCTCGTGCAGTGTAATATGCAGTAAGGCTGAAGTTTCTTCACAAGTGCCATCACATGAGGAGGCTTCATCTTGCAAATGACAAACAAGACACCCCTAGTGCGGAGTTTCTGCACACTGAAAAACAGAAATGTCATACAATGACAGCAGCAAGAGAAGTATTCTTCTGCCGGGACTTGTTCGATAAAAAAAAATCAGCGACAATGCAATTATTGTTCTGAACAGCACGCAGCTTCTAGGCTCTGTTGGCAGGCTGATCCGTGCCGCATGCCAGAGCCAAAGCCTTGAAAATGGAACAACGCGGCTGGAGGCTCCTTCAACCTGTCGAAAGCTAACGCATCTACCAGTGAGCACACAACAGATGTGTCTAATGACCATGCAGAGCATTCTCTTCCAACAAGCAGCCTATCTGAGCTTCCACCCATTCGCAATGCTCCCGTGTGAACTGCGCACATGACCTGAGGCAAGAGTGAACAGAGCAGTGAGACTGCTGCGAGTACTCACCGTGATGTGCTCGGGTTCAGTGCCATGCCAGCCAATGACTTTCAGGAGAGATTCCACCATTCCGCACGACACCAACGCTTCCCCACCTGCATAGGCACAAAGAGTTTCACAGATCTCTCTCAGTTTCACGCAGGACTCCGTGACCAATCCCCAAGATTTCCCAGGTTCTGGTGCTGGCACCAAGTGTGCAAGCATACTATCACCTCGAATGTCCACACTTGCCCTGCCGAGTTTGTACACAGTTTGTACTCCGAAACAGCACAGCAGTCCTGCCTTCCTCGCAAATATGGCACAGGAGCCAGTCTGTAGCACAAGCAGCACACTGGGAGTTTGCCCCCAGACGCCCAGAGAACTATTTCGCACACTTATGACACACCCTCAGACAAAAGGCTACATTTGCTATGCCTCTAACTCCTGTGTCTGCCTATGTCCACTTTTACACTAACAAGGCCCTTTTAAACTAACTTGCGTAATCTTGTACCTTTTGTTTTTTCTTACAACGGCTTATGGCTACTAAACCCATCCTCAATCACACAGGTCAATGCACTCACCACTCTCGTAGCTGGCCAAGTGGTACAGGAATGAGAACAGTGCCGTAGCGAAGGGCAAAGGAAATGGGTCTGCACCAGGTTCTGCAAAGAAAAAATATATATTCTGCTTTCCGACCAGCCCTAGAGCAACACAAAGCCCTCCATCAACTGCACCCAAAGGAGTAATCAAACAACAAGGAAGCAGGTGTTCTCGATGTTTACATTTTAAATGTGAGCAACTTTCACGACCACAACGTCCCAGCAAAGTCTCAGCTGCGCAAGATTTAAAAATCACTCCACCAAATGCAAAAGCAATGCAAGAACAGCGACCATCCAAGAAGGCAAGCTGGAGCAATGCACCTTACTGTCGGCAGCACAGGAAGAATAACGTACAAAGTAACGACACAAGCCTGTAGGACAGCACCTCTTGACCTCCATTAGCTTAAATTTTAACTGCACTGCATCAAAGGGAAGAAAAAATCACAAGACTGAGCTTGGGTCTTAGGAGTGGAAATGGCAAAAGCCACTATACAGACCTGTTTTCACTGCCTGCATCGTCATTTTCATCGCTATATCATCCCTACGCTAGACAAGATTCGGTTTTGTTTGGTTTGTGAAGTTTATCGTTCCAAAGCGACTCAGGCTAAGAGGCGCCGTAGTGGAGGGCTCCGGAAATTTCGGCCGCTAGGGTTCCTTTATGTGCACTGACATCGCACAGCACTTTGGCACCTTGCTTTTTGCCTCCAACAAAAAGCAGCTGCCGCGACTGGGATTTTATGCTAGACAAGGAGAATTGCAACCAGTTTCTCACGAACCCAGCATGAATGGACATGAATGTCACCATCAGCCTGGAAAAGCCTTCACCTCGAAACAAAAGCTGCCCTTAAACCTAACTGCCGATACACTTAAATCTCGTTATAGCGAAACGGTTTATAACGAAATAATGGATATAACAAAAGAATCGTAATTCCCCTTGAAAGTCCCCATAGAAACCAATGTGTTTAAAATTTCGTTTTAACGAAAAAAACTCGCCGATCGACGGATATAACGAAAATTTTTTAATCCAAAATGACAACTGACCGGCCACTTTGCACACAAAATAATATATTTGATAAACTGCACGGCGCGTTGTGGACCTCCGATGCGGCAGTTCGAATCTCCCGCGGCAGCCCCTTACCATCCGGCAACGCTCCGAGCCAGGCCAGGCCAGGCTGGCCAAGTAGCCAAGCGTCTCTGTCCGTTCCGTTCCGCACTTCCGCACGCCATAACTCGCTTTGTTCCGTACACAGTACGCCTGTTCACGGTCTGTAGGGCTAGGTCAGCTAGGTTTAACCACCGCGTAGGGCAGTCGGTTCGCTTTCTTCGCCGAGTTGGCCAAGTCACCAGTTTCGTGACAGAAAAATGAACGGCGGCGCCGGCAGCAGCAACTTGAAGCGAAAACGAAAAGTCATCGACCTGGAGCAGAAGGCAGCAATAATTAAGGCTGTTGCATCAGGCAAGAAGAAATCCCAAGTGGCCTGTGAGTTCGGCATCGCGCCGAGCACCCTTTTTACCATCCTCAGCAAGAAAGAAGCCGTCGCTGGCGCTGTTGCACATGGAGTGAAAGGTAGCCGCAAGAAGCTGCGGCCTCCCGCCTTTGAGAGCGTGGAAGAGGCGCTTTTCAAGTGGTTCTTAAACGCAAGGGCTTCTAATTTGCCCGTGAGTGGGGCATTGCTGCAAAGAAAAGCGAGAGACTTTGCTTGCATCATGAGTCATGGCAGTTTTGTTGCAAGCGATGGCTGGCTGCAGCGTTTTAAGGAGCGCCGCAATATCGTTGGCAGGGTCATAACTGGAGAGTCCCAGGCCGTCGACACAGAATCTGCAACGGCGTGGGTGAAAGCCAACGTTAGTCCTCTCCTTGAGAAATATGAAGAGAAGGATGTGTTTAACGCTGACGAGACTGCTCTGTTTTATCAAATGTTGCCCCAGAAGACCCTGCCCTTAAAAGGCGAGCTTTGTCGCGGCGGGAAACATAGTAAGGTCCGCATCACTGTGCTTCTTTGTGCGAATATGGATGGTTCCGAGAAATTGCCACCTTTGGTAATAGGAAAAAGTGCGTCGCCACGATGCTTTAAAGGAAAGAGGCGACTTCAGCCGCAGTACCATTCAAACAGGAAGGCCTGGATGACCAGGGAAATTTTTGCTGGTTGGCTACGTGACTGGGACGCGAAGTTGGGAATCGCAAGATATGCCTTTTCTTGGACAACTGCGCTGCTCACCACACAACTGTGGGGCTAAAAAACATTGAACTTCGGTTCTTGCTCCCGAACTGCACGGCAGTTATACAGCCCCTTGACCAAGGTGTCATAATGTCATTTAAGGCTGGGTACCGGAAGCGGGTTATAGACCGACTTTTGATCAACATGAAGTTGAGCCGCGACACGAAGGTCGATTTGTATAGAGATGCTTCACGCAGCATGGATGGATGTGACAGCCAGCACCATCACCAACTGCTTTCGACGAGCATCATTTGCTGCCAACGGAAGTAACCATGACAGCGACGACTCAGCAGACGAAACAGCCGCACCCAGTGGTACTACGGCTGCTGCCACTGCTGCCGCCGCATCAGACGAAGCTGTAGCGTTATGGAAGGAGCTCAATGACGCTGGCATCGTGTGTGAATGCGAAACCTTCTGCGACTACGTGGGCGTAGACGCCGACGTTGTGGCAACGGAGCAGCCGGCTGACGACGACTTTATGCTTTCTGCCCTGGAGCCTGAAGGAAGCGACGATGAAGGTGTCACTCGGGATAACGACACTCCGCCCTCTGCTTGTGATGTACCGACATCGTCCCAGGCGCTGGACGCGGTGGACCTGCTCCGCCGCTTCTTCGGCGGCCACAAAAACGGAGAAGATGGGCTCCAGATAGCTGCTGCTGCCGAGAAGGCCGTGCCTCGGTTAAGAAAGACACAGCAGCGAAGCATCACGGATTTTTTTGCTCCGTCAACATGAAATGTTGGGGCCATCGACATGAAAGGCAATAAAATCTGTACTTATGTGTTTGATTCTAGTTCTTGCTGTATGCGATACAGGCAAGAACGATAGCTCTTGCCGCGGACGTAGCCACTCGGCCGCAGCGGGAAGCTGATACCTCGGCTACGGCTTACTTGCAGTAAGTGCACCCTCGTATGCAATATTTAATTGCATATATATTAGTTAGTGGCTATAACGAACTAATGCTTATAACCAAAAAAATTCGGCGCCCTTTCAAATTCGTTATAACGAGATTTAAGTGTAATGCCGAAAAGCTCCCGACGCAGCTTTGAACAGGGTATCCTGCCATACACTGGCGCCACGTGGCTAGACCCTGAACCCCAAAGTGCGCCCAGTGCTGCTCCTTGTTACCTACCTGTAAGTGACTGTATGCAGCTCCTGACCAGCACGGGAAGAAATCCGTGATACGACGCTGCACCTGTTGCATCCACGATGGCACCAAGCCTAGGTGAAAGAAGCAGCGTGACAGGGAAAATTTGTAAGACCACAGCAGAACCAAAGGCAAAGAAAAAAACTGAACAGAAATTTCAACTTGAACTAAAAAATGCAGAAGTTGAGATTATTCCCTGTACCACTGAAGAACGGGAAATTTCAACAGGCAAAAACAATTAGCACCCTCTCCGGCATAAAAGGAACATGTAGATGAAAAGAAAAACTACCAGCTATGCAACGATCTTGCAGTCAACTTCCACATGCTAGCTATGCCTTCTCCACTTAATGCTACTATGTGAAACCTTGTTACCTTGACCCCATCAATTCAGAAATTCAGATAATTCGAACTATAAGCGCAGTCCCAGATGATGCCCGTGTAAGGTTATGGCGTTGAGGCACTAATTCGGACACAGGTGGGCTTGCTCAAGTTAATCTGGACTTTGGGATCGTATCAAGGAAAGACCCGCACATGTCACAGGTACTAATAACAGCCCAGAAGCAGCCATAGTTAAGGATCGCAACTTCACCGCAATTCCCTCTGGCAAGCAGTCACTAGCTTAAGAATGTTTGTAGCTAGGCAGTTTTTTAACACCAGAATACCATGCAATGCCCTGTCACTCCTTTCCAAAAACAGTTACAATTCCTTGAGATTTTGGCTTGCATCAAGACCTTCCAGGTTAAGAACACACAAACATATAAACAAACAAAAACTGCAAAGAAAAGAAGAAAGAAGGGACAGCATGTCGACCGACCAACCTGAAGTACAGCTTGAGATCTATGCTGGACAAGCCAGCAGGAGAGAAATGAGAAAGACAAGAGAAACAAAAGAAAAAAAAAGAAAACAAAACAAGCCAAGTCAACACATATCAAGCAGAAAAAGAACGCGCACAGCACCGTGCAACATGCAACAGCAATGCAGCAAAGTCGAAGAAGCCGCTTACTTTGGATTCCGGTCCAGGTGAATAATAGACGTCAGTGTTCTAAGAGATGCTGCCTTGATTTCCTGTAGCAAAAAAAGGCAAAAAGATATACAGTCATGCCTCGTTAATATGAACAACTCGAATTATAGACAATATTTGTGAGGATCAAACTTTTTCAATGTAGTTGAACCCCTTTGTAAGAGACACGTACGGGAGAGCAGTTTTTGTCTCTTATATAAGAGGTCTCTTATAAGCAGGGTACCATGTTTTTATTTTCTGATCAGCCCTTATTTCAAAGTAGGTACTTTTAGTAGGAACAGGACACCTGTGATTCTTGATTGGGAGCTAGGCGAACGAGAGTGCCCACCTCACGCTCCCAGTATTGCTGCCTCGGGCAGACGCCCGCATGTGCGGTCGCACTGGAACCCTTGGCGGTAAGTTTGAAGTGCTTTCCTACGTTGCATTCCCATTGCAGGGGCTTCTCGTCAGTATTTTATAGCTGACCGACCCACTCTGGCTTTGCTGAAGTTAAAATAAATAGTGACTGCGCACTTCTATTGTCCCCCTTTGCTTCCACAATGGGCGCAACTGCGATTAGCGACCGATGGCACTGCATCGAAGGTTAAAATGTCTGCTACAAGCGAGATTGTTGACCAGAATGCAAGGATAACTTGTCCTTTATAACCAATTGTCTTCTATGTCCGATGTCTGTTACAAAAGAGGTCAAATTAATGGGAGAGATAGGGCAACCAACCAAGTGGGTGAAGAGTGTCTCCTATACACGATTGTCTCTTACATCCGTGCCTCTTATAACGGGGTTCAACTGTATTTGCGCCTCGTTAATATGGAAACTCGCTGTCCGGACAATGGACAAGGGAAAAATGCACAGATACCATTGGGGCCTGTGTAGTCTTGTCGCATTAACGTGCACAGAAATGAGAACCAATTCTCTATGTCTCCGTCTAAAATGTTTCATTTCCACACTATGAGTACATGCTACCTGGACGTATTTAGCAAGTGCAAATCACCAAGTAACGCCCCTTTTCTTTACTGGTTTCATGAGTCAGAGCACAGTTGCTAGCCAGTGCACATTACCATTTTTCGTATTGTATGAATGTCTGGAAAGAAAATTCTCTCGACAGCTTGTGCAGAGTAGAAAGCCAAATTAAGCAGCTTTCAGCCAACTGAATGCTGATATCATGTAGAAGCAATTCGAGGGATGTGAACAGTTGCAATAGAAGTTGTCATTTATCCATGAGAAGTCATAAAGCATATCTATACTGCTAGATTCATCAAGATACGCTACTTCAGTCCCAGCATAAATTATGGTGAGCGAGATAATGGGGTTGTAGTTTCCCATATTAATGACTAGTTTCAACTTCAGTGCCCACCACTATCAACAAAAGCAGACAGTAATTATAGCTTGTTATTTTTAATATTTTCTCCGGGATTCATTATTATGGCCAACTCAGATTATCGACAGTTTTGATCGGAAACCAAAGTGTCCATATTAACGAGGCACGACTGTGTATATATTAGTAGATGCCAGAATACATCGCATCAACACGTTCACATGACTCTTTCAGCCACCTATTAACATGCGCTGAGTACTCAACAGCTACTTAACTCCTAGCTTCATTTACTAGCTCGTACACATTGACTTGTAATAAACGGGAGCAATGAAATCCCAATTCACTGCAACGCCTATAAATGTATTCAATTTTTAACAAAAATAACTAGACATTTAAGAACAACTTTTACAGTATCATTACAAGTCGTCGGAACACGGAAGCAACACAAACAGATGTTCCTCGGAATGTGAAAGCATCACCAAAACTCTAAACATGCACTACACAGAAGACTGCACATGCCCGGTCCACTTACTGCAGTGCTGCATGCCGAGGATGCAAAGAAACTGAGTGTTTCGCATTCGAGACCCTTCCAATTACGTTTGCACGCAACTTAATGCTTGAAAAATGCGTTCTCTCCAAGAAGCACCAGCATGACAGAGTAACGGACTAAATATTCATCAAAGGCCTATAACCACAAAGCAGTGTCTAACCACCAAGAAATGACAAGGGCCAAGCACTTACAATAAGGCTGGGGTCCTTGAGTTCAAGAACATCCACAAGCTCTTCGATGAGACCATTGTAGAGGAGACTGTTGATGTTATCTTGGATTGCGCTGCAGTACACTGTCCAAGACGAGAGAAGAAAAGAGGAACGGTCATTGCTTTTCATGTTTACAGAGTTTTAACGTCCCAAAGCAACTCAGACTGTAGGAGATGCCGTAGTGAAGGGCTCCGGAAATTTTTCTTGCTTTCTTTCCATGGAAATGCTGCAAGGGGACGTGTAGCATTTCCGTGGAAAGCATAGCTTCGGCATCGGAAATGCGCTTCTGCAAAGCTATTCCTACTTCACAGTATCTCGCATTCACCAACAGCACTGCACATGATACAGCAGCTTTGAGTGTTGTTAACCTGGTGGCCAGCGCAAGTCAACACTCCCTCAAACCCGTCGACAGATTGTCTGGAAGAAAAAATGCAAATGGTTGCAGCTCCATAGCCATCATACATTCATATCAGCTTATGTGGAGATGGTGAAAACAGCGATAGTTTTCGATCTGATGCACGCTTCTCCACAATACACAGCTGTGGTACGGGAAAAGTGCCTTCACCCCCTCTCAGGTCACTGAGCCAAACCGCGCAACGGGCATCACCACCAGTGTGCGTGCAGCCAACTCACCAAGTATGGAGAGTGCTTGCAGGCGGGCCTGAACACACTGCAGCCGCTTGGGATAACTGGAAAAACTGTGTGCTAACCGGACGTGCGTTAGCAACAGCATCTGCACGAACAGAGAGAGAGAGAGAGTGCACTATTATCAGACCAAAAAATGGCACCTACTACACAAGTAAACTTCGAATACTCCCAACCAAACTCACAAGCCATCAGGACTACAAGACCAAAAGGCACACACACACACAAAAGGCCACTGCGACTGTTTGACTGTTCGGTGGGGGAGGGAGTGTCACGGTGGGAGGGAGACATTCTCCGCAGCAGCAGGAAATGTTAGTTTTTTGTTTACTATGTGGCAAAGTTTGCAGCGCTCCCTTGTTCACTCTAACTGAGAGGTGTGGTGATGGCTGTTCTTTGAGACACAAAGCCACAGCTCTAAAACATATTCAGACATCAAAACAATCCTCGCTAGGTATAAACGAACATTTGTTATAAACTGCAAAGAATGGGTCGACGCAGATGATACAAACGCAGCTGCCTCAGAAAGCAAAACAACAACACGAAATTTCGCCACACAAAAAAAATGCAACGGCATCCGAACAGGAAAAACTGGAAGGCACTCACATGTTTGGTCGGTGGCACGGCGTACGTCTCCAGCAGCTCTTCCATAATCTGCGAGGGGTTCTTGTTTGTGATCTGCACACACAGAAAAAAAGATTCACGCACAGCACGCACCTCACACCCACAAACTCTCTCTCTCTCAAATCTTTTACTCTCACCACATTGAGGTGAGAAAAAAAAATGTTCCTCAAATAGTTACAAAACAATTTGCAATTTCTTGTCTCAAGAGGCAATGTTTAATGTTACCAAAGACAACTTCCAATCTTCTTGATACAATGCCCTGGGGGCATGCAGGTGACAGCTTGTGTAAACATGGCACTTAGTCATGCTTCGCTAGTTTGCCTAAAAAATCTTTCAGAGATGATCATCTGCAGGAACCGTCTTATGCTGCCACTACCTACTGCGATGTCAAACAAAGCATAAAAGTCTACAAATCCTAACCCATGGCGGCAGAAAAAAAAAAAAAAAAAAAAAAAAAGAAAAAAAAAGGAGGCTTGCCACACCAAAATATCAGTAAACAAAAGCAAGCATGAAAGGGGATGCAAACTATCTCACCTTGTCAACATTCTCCATATGAATGATAGAGACTGTGTTTGAGGGTTGCTTCTTGGTTCCCGTCGAGTCTGCCGGCTCGATGTAAAACTCAAAGTGTAGAGTTGTAGCACTAGCCGGAAATTGCTGTGTGAAAGAACAAAAAGAAAGACATGACACGAGTAATGAGCAGCTGTGAACTGAAAGTCTGAAGCATCCTTATATGAAACTGAAAAAAAATCTAGAAAAAAAAAAAGAAAAGATTCACCCTGCTATGTGTAGGAATATGAAATGTAATAACCTAAATATGTGAATTTTTCATTTCTTCTTATATATACTTATGTGAACTGCAGTCATTCTTGAAGTAACAACCTTCTCGAGCATATTTATCAATGCAAGACTGCCAGGGATGAAGGTAACATGCAAAAGAAAAAAATTTGTGCCAAAGGTTATCCCAATGGTTAAAAAGCTTAAAATTTCTAAGCATGTTATGCTGCATTCCGCGGATGGAGAAGTTTAGAATTTCGTACTTTATTTGATGTAGGCACCTGCACATATTTCAAAATTGGCTCAGTTCAATCGAGCTATAACCTTTTTTCTCAAGAATTTCCCACTTTATCCATCTGTGCATTCATGGGTCCACCAGTTACGAAACGCCACAGTCTACGAATGTTCGAAACTGTGCTATGAAGGACGTCACTGCCACCGGTCAAAATCGACACAGCACACCTCACCCCTCCTTTTTTATGCAGCCAATTACTACAGTTCCAGCTACGTTGGTTTTGGCTCAAATTGCACTTGACCGGCTGCTTAATCGATGATGTCAGCAGTGCTAGTGTGGCCACTGATGGTGATGCTGGTGATTACTATGTGGCTGCAGATTTCTCAGCGTCAGTTTTGCAAAAACCATTCTTGCGTGGGCCTCTTATAGGAAGATTTAGGGCAACAGTCGTACAATCGGAAAGCTCAGTAAAAAATCTGGAGTCTCTGGGGCAAACCGGGAAGGGTTGACAGGTATTACCGAGCATGCAAAGAATTACACACCTGGATATTGCACGCATGTAGCTAGCACCCAGAAACAGCAGTGGACGCACAATTGCAGAATGCTTAACCCTTCAAACACTCAAATATTGAAGTTCACGACCAATGAAAGACCAGAGCACGAACCAGGATGACACCTCTGGCACAGAGCAAGTGGTTCAAGAGATAGCGCACTTACACTCATTGGCAGGTCCCTACAACACTCAGCCAGGCCAAAGCCATTCTCCTTGCCTCCCCAGTTCTGGAATAAAAAGGGAACAGGCAGAGATCAATTTCAGTTGCAAATGCATCCATCCTGATCAAGGCAGCCTTCAGAAGCCCTGAGCAAGGTCATAAAACAGGAGAAATCAACATTGCCATATAAATGCCTAACCATACAAACAGACTTGGCAAATTTTAGGGCACCCCAGTGAAACATGTACATAATCTTGTACAGACCCTGTGGTGTTGCAAAATTCGATTTGCTGAACTAAACCCCCACCAATGCTGTTGGGAGTTTTTCACAACCAAAAATTTGTATTTCACCCCAATATAGACATGCCGCCATAAACAAGAGGAGCGTGATACATACATTCTACTGCATGTAGTTGGGTTAGAGTGGAGCAATTTTATGAGCCCTTATTGTACCGATCATACCTGGCAGCATTTTTATTTATTTCACCAGTACAACTGGAGGGAACTCCTGGCAAAAAGCTGCTTTAGCGCCTTGACGGAGCCCGGGAAACCTTTACAAAGTGTTACAAAGCAGTCGAATCGACATGTAAGAGAATTACTACATCAGAATAATGCATGTAAAAAAGAAAAACGCTACAGGATACATAAAATTACCACTCGATAAATGTAATTGTTTGATGTAAACTATGCAGGTTTTAGGGTCACCTACAACTCAGTGTGAGAACTGCAGCGTCAGCATTACAGATTGGTCTTGTCTGGTTTATGGAGGTTAACATCCCAAAGCGACTCCAGCTATGAGAGACGCCATAGTGGAGGGCTCCGGAAATTTCGATCACCTGTGGTCCTTTGACGTGCACTGCAATCACACAGCACACGGGCGTCTTGCTTTTCGCCTCCACCGAAAAGTGGCTGCCGCAGCCGGAATTCGATCCCACATTCTTGGGCACACAAGTCTAGCACCCAAACCACTGTACCACCGCATACAACACCCAAAGCCGTAGCCTTACCTGGAAGTTGACCAGCCCCTCGCAGACAGAATTATCTATCTCTCAGATAACAGGGGTCAAAATTAATGAACTTTTAACTGCAGGCCTCGGAGGTGATTTGGAATAGAGCAGGGGCAGCCCTTACCCTTCCATCGGCAGTCATGGGAGTTTATCTAGCCATGTGCCAGGCGCACGGTTCAAATTATCCATGTCAAAACTGCCTTACACTCAAATTGCCAGGCTGTTTTGTATATACAAACTTCTATGAAGCTTAGCTGGAACATGTTGTACTCTTTTAATCATGCAAAAATATGAATTACCGAAGTTCGAATGAACAAGCTTTCACTGTATGCGATTGCATTTTCACACTGTCCCTTAGTTCTCAAGGTATTGCACACATATCGCTTGTAAAGGCTAAAAAAAGAATAAAAAATTTCCCTCGGTATAAAACTATTGTTAACATGTGGCTAGATGACATAGTACAAAAAACCCAATGCCAGAAACCCTTTGCAAAGTAAGCAATCAGTTATTTTATAGTATGCGGCAGTACAGTGAAAGCTCGTTAATTCACAACTCGTTAATTCGAAATTTTGGATAATTCGAAATAGTCATCGTGGTCCGGTCCGCAGTGCATAGAAGTCTATGCGCGTAACAGCTCGTTAATTCACTCAAAAATTGGCGCCGCCACCCATAATTCGAACTGCGCGCCGCCAAGCGGCGCTGTTAAAAACCATCGTTGGAAGCTTTCACGGCAGAACGATAGATGGCACAACCATCGGGGCGCCGCTAGGGTGCTAGAACAAGCACTAAACAGTCTTTCCTGCCGCGACTCCTTCGAGGAACGACGTTTTAGTGTTATCGACCACGGTTTCATGTTGCATTTCGTGAGCCCTCGTTTTTGCACGCCGCTTGTTGTGAGCTTGTGTCCGCGAGATGTGTTCGCGTGGGAAATACTGTGCCAAGACTGTGAAGGAGAAAGTGGCTATTTTACGCGAGGTGGATGAACGGAAGGCCAGCAAAGTGGAAATCGCGAAAAAGCACGGGATTCCACCAAGCACGTTGTCGACGTATGTCCGAAATAGGAAGGCCATCGAGGATGCCTATGAAGCCGAAGATTTCGCCAGCAACAGAAAAAGGCTTCGGTTAGCCAAGTATCCGGAAATTGAGACCGCTGTGATCACGTGAGTGAAAGAAATGAGAAGCGCTGACATTCCACTGAGCGGCCCAATTATCATGGCGAAGGCGGCCGATTTCGCCCTGCGCTTGAATGTGGAAGATTTTGTCGCCTCCGAAGGATGGTTTCACCGCTTTAGAGACAGACATAATCTTGTCTTCCGGGTGTTGTCTGGAGAAGCCAAAGAAGTGGATGCAGAAACTTGTGCCACGTGGCGAAGCAGTGCTCTGCAGCAGTACTTAGAAAGCTACTCGGCACATGATATATTCAATGCTGATGAGACGGCTTTGTTTTATAAGCTCCAGCCCGACAGAACAGTAACATTTAAAGGGGACAGCTGCGCTGGCGGCAAGCGAAGCAAAGAGCGGATTACTGTTCTGGTCGCTGCTAATATGACCGAGACGGAGAAGGTCCCTCTTTTTGTTGTCGGCAAGGCACATAAGCCTAGATGTTTCGAGAACATTAGGACGCTGCCGACGGAATACTCCGCCAACAGCAAGGCGTGGATGACGGGCGAATTGTTTAAAAAATGGCTCTTGAAATTCGATCGGAGGATGGAGCTAGGGAAGCGTCAAGTTCTCCTCATTGTGGATAACTGCTCGGCACACAAAGTCGACGCCGAGCTGAAAGCCACAAGGCTCGTCTTTTTGCCCGCCAACACGACTGCGGCCTTGCAGCCGATGGATCAGGGGGTGATCAGAAACATCAAATGTTTCTATAGGCGCCACATGATCGAGCGCATGACTTTGTGCACTGGAAACCAGAAAACCAGCACCATCACATTGCTCACAGCAATGCACATGTTGGTGCGTGCATGGGAGCAGGTCACGCCGTCCACAATTGGAAACTGCTTCCACCACTGTGGCTTTGCTGCCGGAAGTATGAAAGAAAGTGGCGACGATGGGAGTCCGGAGCCTCTGCCTGCGGCTGTGCGTGCTGTGCTGCAGGACGTCAGTTTTGATGATTACGTTGGAGTAGACAGCGATGCAGCAGTGTGCGGTGCCCTAAGTGATGAGGACATTGTCGCTGAAATTGTTGGGGAGCAGTCTGTCCCAGTAGAGGCAGAAGACGAGGACGACGACGAGGAGCAAGAGCCCGTGCGTCCATCCGCGGCAGAAGTTATGGGAGCGCTGAATGTCGCGCGCCTTTTCTTCAGCTTTGAAGAGGGGGAAGAAGACTCCCTGCGTCGCATTCGCATGCTAGAAGACCGAGTGAGTACGGTAGCCCTCAGAGAGAAGAAGCAGAAGATGATAACAGACTTTTTTGCTAAATAAATGTTTTTCGTGCCCTCCGGGCATCAAACGCCTTCATTTTTGCTCACTTTCATTAGTTCGAATTTTGGTTAATTCGAACTGGCCTGGCGGCCCCGTGGAATTTGAATTAACGAGCTTTTACTGTACAGTGTTGATAAGCGTCGTAAAAGGGGGATAAGGTCTAAATTAGAGAACGCAAAAAAAATTGAGCATAAAAATCTGTTCTTAACACTGCACATCATTTAGCAGCTTTATACAACACATCTTACTGGTCTACCTGCTGTAGATGCCGATATCATCCCCATAAACTTGAAAATGGCAGAAAACATTTTCATGCTTTTTTTCAGGACTGGAAGCCCCTGCCCTTCCCTCGTGGTAACTGGTTCAATCTGTCCAACCCTTCTTGGCAGCTACTTATCAGAGGTATGCCCATGCCAGATGAATAAAGGCCGAGTGCAAGACAAAAATGAAGCCAACCTCAGCCAGGTATGTAAGCCGTGTCAGGAGGGCCTGCCGCCTGTCCGGGTTTAACCTCGTGATGAAGTTGGAACGCTTGCTGAAGAGAAAGAAAAACAGCGATTGAATCCAGATATTGCACATCGCTTACAAAGCATGAAAAAAAAAAAAAAGGAACCTGCAAACACCCGCTGTCACACAAAGAAATTTCGGTGTTCAACTTTGCTGCCTTTAGTTTCAATACAAACTGAGAGCATGATCAAAAGAACTTTCGCAACAACAGAAAATGAACCTGCAACTCATTTCAAAACTCGTTAGGTTAGCGATGTTCTCTCTCATGCATAGCATGTGTGCATGACAGAGACTAACAGTGGTGGCCATGTAATGATGGAAGAAAGATTGGTTGATTGGTTTGTGGGGTTTAACGTCCCAAAGCGACTAATACCCTCTTTACACGAGCAGAGTTAACCGCGGTTAGCGTAACTGCGGTTACGCGAAACCGTGGTTAGCCCGTTTACATGGCAGACCAAACCAGTTACACCCCTAACCGTGGTTATCGCAAACAGAGTTTGGCGACCTCGGGTTGCGTCGTTAACCGAGGTTATGGCGGCGTCTGTTGACGGAGGCTGCTCGTTGGCACTTGAGTGCGCGAAACGCACGAGCGTGTCTGCTTCAGCAGTGTACTCGTTTGCCTGTATTGAATATCCGGTGTCTACTGTGCCGCCCGGCGTCTTCGGTTACGACCTACAGTCGAGCGTCTGCGTACTGAAACCCCGTCCTGTGTTTGCAGTATCGTTTGTGCGGCTTAGTGCTGAGCGCAGAACGTCAAAAAATATGCGGTCTTAGCTTTATAATGAAAGTGCACAAGTTCGCGACGCTTGCTGTGCGGGATGCTGCGAGCAGGCTGAGGTATGTTACACTTACCGCGGCGGTGAAGCGAGCGAGCGCGGCGAACTACGGCGGGGTGCGTAACCCCCTAGTCGTCGATAGGCCTAAATTATTTCTCTTCGAAGCCACGGCGATCGGCGCTTTGGAACTGATCAACGCTGTCGAAATGGTGTACTCATGAAACATCTTTATTGTGAATCCTATTTTGCCGCCGTAAAATAATGATATGATAAACTTTGGCGATACATTAATCGCAGAGCTAGTATAAGCAGAACGGTGAGCCGCAATGTACCGGCGGCAGCTGTCTTGAACAGAAACTTGATAGTATCGCGGTTATCGGTCTTGCCAGCAATTTGCCACTGGTCAGTGATAAGGAGTGATTCAATTCTGATATTCGGCTCAGTATTCCAGATGCCAATAAATTTAGCACGCTTTGTTTGACGTCGGCGCTAGTGAACCGCCGCGTCGTTCGCATACGGTCTGCGGGAGGAGGGACCAACGCGGCGGTGTTTACGATGGTTGATGAGGTGCTGCCATCGTGCGGTGCTTCACCACGTTGTTGACGCCTTGCCGGACGGCACTCCGGAAACTACATTATAAATACAATATTTGCGTCGCTTCGGTTGTACTTTATGGGCAATGGCGGCCGTAACCAAGAACGGCGGCGAGCTGTGTAAGCACAGCTAACCGCGATTGGCGGTTAACCGGGGTTAAGTTCGGTAACCTCGGTTAAGCGTAACCGTGGTTAAGCCGGCCGTGTAAAGAGGGTATAAGGACGCCGTAGTGGAGGACTCCGGAAATTTCGACCACCTGGGGTTCTTTAACGTTAACTGACCAAGTAACTTTGCTGCCTTTAGCTTCAACACAAACTGAGAGCGTGATCAAAAAAAACTTTCGCAACAACAGAAAATGAACCTCAAACTCGTTTCAAAACTCATTAGGTTACCGATGTTCTCCCTCATGCACAGCATGTGCGCATGACAGAGGCTAACAGTGGTGGCCATGTAATGATGGAAGAAAGATTGGTTGGTTGGTTTGTGGGGTTTAACGTCCCAAAGCAAGTCAGGTTATCAGAGACGCCGTAGTGGAGGACTCAGGAAATTTCGACCACCTGGGGTTCTTTAATGTGCACTGACATCGTCCGTGAAAGCTGGCCGCTCACCTGAATACGTAGAGGAGGTTCAGGACACCCAACACCACCTGCATGTCACTTGATGACAGCAACGCAGTGAGGTGCTGCGCAGACAGAAAGAACTCAGATCAGCTCTGAGTCGCCCAAAAATGCCACCGAGACAAGCGTTCTACAACCACCAGATGAACAATCAGCTTCTGAAGCAAACACGATGACAACACACATTCGCCCTTTTCTCCAAACGCTGTCACACTTCAAGAGGTGACACACCCCCGCACATCTCCAACCAGACTTCCTGCAACGCCAACAACCTTTATTCCCCAAAGACTTCCACCCACCATGTCTCTCCTGGAGCCCCCCTCCCAACACGCTCGATGCTAACGCTGCCACACCATCCCAATGGTGCTATTCTTTTCAGCAGAAATTTTGACACCAGCAAGGTAACCTAAGTTGCAAGCAATACACTCTCCCATGTTAAAAATGCTATTGTATGATGACAGAAAATTAGTGCTCATTCTCGACTCACCTCCATGGAGTTGTACAAGTGACGCGAAAAGCTGTGTTCAATGAGAAGGGCTGTGAACTGGAGAATATTCAGCAGTAGCTCCTTGTCCTGTTGGAGAAGACAAGAGGAAAATGGTAGCCGGGTGCCTCCTATCGGCAGCCAATACAATGAAGCTGAGGCAAAATGTGACGAAGACCTTTGGGAGCGTCAGGCCAAACAGCCACTTACAGGTTCGCACAGAGAGGGGCCAAAGAGAAATAGGGCTCACCTTTTCGCGACCTGGGCTGTCGCACGGCAGGCACCACTGGCCTTCGTGCGTCGTCTGGCAGGCTGCCTCAAGCAGCGAGTCAAACAGGTCGAGCACATCGATCCAGTGGTAGAGCTCACACTGCAAGCAATACAGTGAGAGGGGGCGGTTAAAAAGAGACTCATTGGCCAGCAAAGAAAAGACAAACGCAACCCAAAATACCGTCCCGATGAAGCAAACAACAACGGCAACAGTGATGGCCAATGCTCTTACACTTTCTATCCACGGAGCGAGATTCAGCTTCTACTGTGCCCATTTATCAAGGCCCTTGCGTTTGGTTTAATCCCCACATCTGACATTGTTCAAAAGTAATCTTATATTAACCTGTTGTCACTTCTATCTATAAACCCTCTACAGCAAACAGTTGTCACCGAGTTGCTCTGCAAACAGACATCCCGTGCACCACTGCTTCCCACTTCCACTGTACAGATATTTCCCTTCCACACTAAACCGATCTCACACCAGCTGGCTGTACCTCAAACAACATGATATGAGGCCTTGTTGCACTGTCACCTGCAAATGCGCCTCCACAGCAGCAGCTCCAGAGACAGAAACGAGGCCGGAGGTTGCACGCACCTTGCCCCAGTTCCAGCTCTTGACTGCCTGGAGCTCCTGGAGCAGCTCCTCCTGGGAGCAGCTCTTGAGCCGCTCCACCAGGAGCTTGCAGTCCAGCGGCACCTCCGAGGAGCTTTTCTTGAGGCGGCTCCGGTCTATCTTCATGGTGGCCACGCAGGGGCCGAGCCCCTGGCTGCTGCCGGCAAGGCACAATCACCAGGGCAGGGGTCAGAGGGCACAGGGCTCACACAGCACTACTCATGGCCCCCTCCTCCTCCTCCTCCGCACCACACTGCTGCTGCTGAAAAGAGAAACGGTTCGTGTCGTATGAGAGGTCAGTTACAGCCCAGCAAGCACTACATTCTGACCCTTCCTCGCTGTAAGCGAGGCCACAAAAAAAATAAAAAGAGAAAGAAAGAAAGAAAACGCATGAACTTGCGTGCTGAACAAAGTTAAAACTAAAAAAAAAAAAGGCCACAAACTTAGATTGGAAAGAAATATGCGCACTAAGAACAAGGGGCAGTGAGTGCGAACAGACTGCGAGTGAGCAGTCAAGGCCTTTTGTCCATATATGCACCTTCTAACCACCCCCTCTTTTGTTGCACCACTGGATTTTTCAAACCCCTGTGATGAATTTTTTAGACTTCACATTTCAAACTTTATACAGAACACTTTTCTGAGGGGCCAGCCAGCTGAAACTCGCCTCATCTCATGGTACTTCGTGCCATTCGCAATGGGCACTGGGAAAACTTGACAGTAACGGTTACTCCTCAGCACAGACTTCGCTGCTGCCACCACCATCTGGGAACTGTCACTAATGCACAATGAACTACTTGACACACTTTGAACATGTGCACACCTGTCAAAACAAACTACAGTGGCTCCCCACGTGGGTGGACAAAGAACCATTAATGCGGATAATTCCACAAGTTGTCCTCCCACTTTTACAAACAAATAGGATCCCAATGTCATGACGCAATGGCACTCACTGCAGTGTCCCTTTGCATCAAGTTACGCAGATGTGCAAAGCCTGAAGAAAAATAAGATTGTCCATGTGAATATGGCAGGGACTAAATTTCGAATGTCAATCTGAAATGAGGATCAAAAATGCTTAGAAAGGGCTAAGCTCAAAAAGAAACCCAAAGCCTCAGGACCCGCAAGTGTCTTGTGAGCTCTTATGACGAACTCTCATTGCAGAGTAAGAAATCTCTACAACATACTGTGTCAGAAGTGGAAGAGAAGTTCTTTCATTAAAATGCCTCTGCATGTAACAGCCCCTTTTTAGAAGTCCTACCACATTTTTACCAGTACACAACTTATCTGTAGCATCTTGGTAAGAGTCTGGGTAAAACATAACATAACATAACAGCAAGAAACAGTGTCGCAGCAGGGCATAGAACTTGTTGTTTCTACAAATAACTTTTGTGCATGAGCAGGTTACGACCGTGATCACAATAACATTTCAATTCCTCTCAAAGTACTGGCAGATTCATCTCCTTAGCCCACATTTAAATATTAGTCCCTGAGCTAAACGCAATGCCAACCTCACAACCTTAGTTAACCACCGAAAGATAACCATACTGTTTATTTAAAAAGTTCTACTACCATCCGTTTAAGTCTATTAATATAATAATCAGCCCTGCTAACATCTCCGACTGTACAAACCAAGGAGAGGCTGTCTACCCTCCCCCTAACTAGAAATCTGCACATTTGTCATCATCCTTTGTTCAGAACAGCAAGAATTTTGAATGACCTACCAAATGCCATCATGGATCCAACCAACTCAATCATTCAGATCATCCATCCAGTGATTCATATGCTAAATATTCAACTTCGTTATGTAACACCCCTTCGTGGGACCTTTCAGATACTCAAAAAAACAATTACGAGGGACTTTAGCGACTAACGTAGTGAAAGGCGAAAGCCTAAGAAATCCCATCTTGCCTAGCATTCCTGCCATCTGCTATTCCACACTTGAGCGCGCACCAAGGAACACCATGCGACAGGAGCGATGGCGTACCATCCAAACGCACACTTGTCAGAGAAAGTGTGACAGATACTGCGCCCTTCCTCCAGAACTCTCATCTTGTCTAGCGTTCCTGCCATCTGCAATCCCACACTTGAATGCGCGCCAAGGAACACCACGCGACAGCCGCCGCAAAATCGGGACACACTTTGTCCACGACAATATGAGCCATTAAAGGCTTTCTTCGTTAAAAAAAATTATGGGGGACTTTAACAACTAAAGTAGTGAAAGGTGAAAGCTTGAGTACCGCATTCTGCTATGAAACTGGCACTAATTGGTAGTCAATTAGTTGATTAACGAATTGGCGAATTATTCATTATTTAGCCAATCAGTGAATTACTTAATTAGCCATTAGCTGAAATAACTAATTAATTAGTAACTGATATTTCATTAACATGTGGCGTAAGGCACGCATTCGCGCATACTGTGGTGGTGCTCTGCGATTGGTCGAGACCTCTATGACTTCAGCCCGCCTCGGCCAATCAGAACGCCGCGAAAGCGGGACACATTTTGTCCACGACAGCATGAGCCATTAAAGGATTTCACATTAATAAATAAGGTACGGCCTAAATGGTGCTTAGTACAAGCACTGTAAAGTCTCGAGGGCAGGTGCAGACAAACCAACGCTGAATGGAAAACAAAAACTATGCGGGACGAACTTTCAATATATTCATGCAAGATAGAATTCAAAACCCGCATGTAGTGACAGACTCCACTACTTCCATATTGTATATGACGTTTAACATCCCAAAGCAACAGGAGCTAAAAGGGCGCCATAGTGGACAGCTCTGGGATACTTTCGGCCACCTGCGGGTTCGTTACCATTCACCGACATTGCGCAGTATACAGGCATCTTGCATTCTGCCTTCATCCAAACACGGGCAAGGCAGTAGGAATCGCACCCGCAGCCTCGAATTCATAAAGTGCCCCAACAGCAAAGCAACCAAAGCACATGACACGACTGTAATTCTGTTCACTGCTTGCCACATTTGACAAGAGACGTCCAAAGAAGCCATCGATAATTATTCATTTAAGAAAAGGAAACATGAACGACCTTAGCAGCTCTGTGAAAGTTATCCGCATAACGCAAAACAGGGGCAATCAAATTTAAATGGTCAGGTCAGAGTCGACGATGAGTAAAAAATTCTGTAAAAACCAAACAGGCAGTTTCGTCGGTAACAGGCAGCACAAAATAAACAGAAGAGGCCAGATGAGTGGCAGCTGCACTCTTGCTATGCTAGTAAGTGGGTTACACCCGACCGGACCCAACAAGACACCAGCCAACAGGTGAACGAAACGCGTCACATAATCATTGTGAAAAATGAAAATATCTCATCTCGCACAGCAGGAATGAAGCACTGTAATATCGAAATTAGGATTTTCGATATTAATTTTGCAATAAAGATGGCGTAAAATAAGCTGATACAAAACCCTGAGACAAAACCTTGCTTATTATACGTGTATGCCACAGCACGACTAAACCAAGGTAAATTAATACCCGAGTGCAGTCTTTTTCTTTCAGCGGCGTTCGTGACATTTAACACACTCTCGAATGCACCCTTCAATAAAAGGTCACACTCCCTCTTGCACTGCCAATGAGGTGTCTTCAGCTTTTATCACTAGATGGCGATGCCACGGTGACATTCCTCAGTTGAAGCGGTAACCCGGTCTACTAAAACCAACTAAAACATAGGTGTACTGTGAAAAAGCTTTGAATGTGGAAGCGCAAATGAGTGCTATTCTGCACTACAGCCGATTACTATCTCAGACTATATTAAATGGTTTTTAGCTCATTACTTTTGCTGGTGTGCAATTGCTACTACGCTCATTGATCTTAGTTCCCAGCATGAGATGTAAACAAAAAAAAATTGGTGCGTCCACTTACTGAAGCAATATCGAAGCAATATAGGTGAACATCACATACGGCGTTACTAACAAAACCACACGAGATTTGGGACCTTTGGACATGTTTTTCACTGTATTAGAAAAAAAAGACAATTTTATTTCTGTTGTTAGTTAGCCCCGAAGCTTCTGCGGTGGAAAATTTTTAATTCCACAACCTGAGAATAAAGAATCTGCATTATTCCACAGAAGGCTTCAAACAATGCTTCAGAATGCACCTCACATGGTAGCATTATATTTGAAACCATATTTAAGGCAGCTAAGCAACCCTCACCACAAGGCTTACAAGCCACTAGGAGGAACGAGCTTTTTGTGATCTTGAGCGAGAGTAAGAGTGTGGCGATCGTGCCATGAGGGCAACTACCGATGTGGAAAGAAGACTGCACGAGTCACTGGGAAAAAGAAAGCGCCAAAAGAGTTAAAAGAAGTAGTAAGAGCAAGGAAAAGCAAACGGGCGCAGGACTGGTCAGAGTAAAACACTAACAGCCAGCGGCACAGTGGTGACGCAGGCTGCTGCTTCACAAGACACTGTAGCATTAACACATGAAAGGCTTGGCTTTTCTCGACAGACACAGGCATCTGGAGCACTGCCTTCTAAGTATGCTGAGACCCCTGTCACTTCCATAATTAAGCGCGGCACCTGAGTCTCCTTTTTCTCTGGTTGTGGGTTCCAAGCCTCTGCAGTTTGGGACTGCATTATAAAATCAGAGCAATACACCTCAAACTACCGAGGTCTCAAACTTCCCATCGCAACATATCTGCACAAGTAAGACTACAGTAGTCATTTTCTCAACATTCTGACGATTCCTACAGATGTCAGTAAAAACTGCAGCATACAAAAAAAATGAGATTCACCCTCTATGCACCGAACGAGAAAATGAGCAGCTGAAGTCCTGCCTATGATATGCATATGCAGCAAGCATGTATGAGCATGAGGGACACCCTGCAAAGCCAGACCTCCTGATGAGGCAGCAACCTCATACGCTGAAATCACTAACCCTGTACCATGAATGGAAATGAGTATATCAAATCCCGCGCGCCGATCTCGATTGAGCGCGAGCCACAACTCTTCGGATTACAAACCAATTCTCTCCTCATTCCCTACCAACTGTACCTCCTCAAATATGGAGAATATGACCACACATATCAAAATTGCAACACTACATCACATTCTCTGGGGCTCCAATGGCTGCCAGTTCCCTCCGCAGGGTCCTTGCCCTTCCACACAAGACCATGCAAATGGGCCTGATTTCGTGGGCACCAGAAGTCGCTCCCAAATGAAAGCCGCCCTGAGACCACCTGCCAGCCACCAAAATGCAAGTGGCTGTACACAAGACTGTACCAAAAATGTTGCTCCTAATCCAAATATGGCCAGTAAGTAGATTAAGCAGTCTTGGAGATTTTGGCACAAGGGAAATGTGTACAGAACCTTACATTAGAAAATGCGACAGTGGACTGAGAAATGCATTCACTGCCTAGCAAAGGTCCACCTTTAGCCAGCTTTGTGCCCTGTGGGTAGCGAGCCCAACTCACAATCCGAAAACTTCGCCTAAATTACTTTCCTATGGATAAAGAAAGGTTCCCGAGAAATTTGGCATCAATAAAAATATTCTGAGGGTTTGTTCCTGCAAATATTTTCTTTCCATTTTAGACTCACTAGTTTCAGGAATTTTTTAATGCTCTTAAGCACCTTGTACACTCGTGTAAAGGATACAGCTTTTTTTTTTCCGTGGCTTTGACAGGATGCGTCCCTTACATGAAACCTGCATCTTTCCATTAAAATTTTCCGACTGTAGAACAGCTCTGATTATGTATGCATTTTATAATGAATCAGCTCAGGCACGGCGAATGCTTCGAATACATAACACTTTGAAAGTATGGATAACATACAGTGCATGCCCAAGCTATCTCTACGAGGCAACCACCTGATGTAAAAAAGGGTTGTTAACAGTTGCTTAACCACTGCATTACTTTACTGGCAGATGTCATTAAGTTGAGACTTCTAAGATACGGCGCTTGGTGACAGCTTGGAGTGGAACTCTGTATGCGAGATCAACAACAAATTTTTTAGGCTCACATTTCTGTCTTGTTTCTTTTTATTAATAGCTGCCCCACAGGGGGTGCAGCCCAATACACGGGAGCAGCCCTTACACGAGTATATACGGTAACTTCAAAGTTGCCCGCATTGACTAACTATGCGGCAAATATTTTCGCGGTGCGAACCTATCAAATCTATGCAGCCACTCTTTTGTTTGCCTATGATCATTTCCCACGGATCGTAAAATATGGTCCTAACATAGCCACAAAAAGTTCATTGCACAAGGAAGCGAAGCGCCCGAAAAAATCCAAGTAGACATTTTTCCCATTTCCCTCAGCAACTTATCATTCAATATCCGAGAATGGACTATCTGTTGAGAGCCTCAGTGGTGGAACAAGTGTAATCTTTCGATGACCAAAGGTTTCAGGGTCATATTGGTTCTAAGGGACAAAGCTGTCCTTGGGTATGTACCGTTTAATTTGCAGCAACTCACCACCATGCAAGTTTGCTCTAGAGGTATTTCAGCAAAGCATGCTGGTCGGCCCAGCTGATGGTAAGCATGATGCTATCAGCTTTCGGCAGCACATGCCTGGATCTAATGATTTCATTGGTTTGACTACTTGAAAGACCAACCAAACAGGATCCTTAAAGAGATAGAACACTGGAATTTAGGTCTCAAATTTTTTTTGGCACAACGGGAAGATTGATGTCTGAAATGTTCGACAACACAACGGTTCTGGTAGAAACGCTGTAGAAAATTTTTACCAAGAATATTTCGATCAGTGCATGTGCCCGTTTTTATGCAGTCCGATGCTGGAAACCATGAGCAGCGAACGCGATGACGACTGGTAGTCGACAAAAAAATGTACCGAAAACAAATATAAATATCCCTCGCCAGGCAGTAATTCGACATTCTTTACTTAGAGTAAAGTCCTCTTCAGTTTAACGCTCAAGGCTGTAACGGCACAATAATGCAAGCCCTGTCGACACAAGTTTTACAGGGTACTATCATCGCTTCATTCATGAAATTCCAAACACTGTGGCACCATCTAATGGCAAAACCTGAAAGCATGCCTCTCGCGATACGAAAGGAGGGGTGGTTTTACTTAAGGATGCAGTGGAGGGAGCACAAAATATAATGAATTAAGACAAGTGCTTCTAGAAGAAAAAAGAACAGTGTGTAATTACAAAAATCAGCTATATTTTGCTGACGTAGTCACGTGCGGTACTACACCGAAAGTAATAGGGTTTCTCTGCTAGATAGCGGATTATTTAAAATTGTAAAGCCTCTTTGATATTGTAGTGCTCGATCTGTCCAACATGAGGCAAGGTCTTTTCATCTCCACCATAATCTTATGACACATTTTGCCCAGTGTTCTGTCCTTTAAATGCCATTGTGTGCACATGGAGCACAGCTGACCATGTCTGGTGGCCACTTCTCAAGAACTTTTCTACATTGTACCACATGCGTCACACTTGACTCACCATGCCTGTGAAGCTGAAGAAATGCATGCGTACAAACAATGCTCCAAACAATAAAAAAATTGCATTAGGATGTCGATGCATGAGGTCAAGTACTGCCCACAGTTAGGAACAGTTGCCATGATGACAAAAAAAAAAATATCCAGACACAACTGCATGAGTCAAGTTTGCGTTTCAGTAATAGGTGCACTACATTTTGGAGTTGACACCCAACATAGAAAACAACTTCAAAGAGTCCACTGGCTGCACAAGCCTGCCAATTTCAATGTTACATGCCAAAAAAAGGCACAGATACCAGATGCTGGCATTAGTCAGCAGGCAGGTGGGTCAACTATGTACATGTGCTTCTGTATCACGCATGAGTGGATCGAACTTGACGTAAATCACATCACAAAAGCCAAGCAAGAACAGTCACTGAAAAATGGTACTGCCACACAGTGTAGCCATAAGTAACATACATAGAAGAAATTTGCATGTATAAGCTCAGTCAGTAGCCCACAAAGCCCTAACAAGAAAAATGAACACCTCACGTAGCCAAACCCTTAGAGAGTTTACCTCATTCAACACCTTCAGTTCCCTGTAAAGGACATGACGGCAGCTATCGAAGATTTGTAAAAATATATCCAAATATTTTTCCAGGTGATGACAAAGCACCCGCCAGCATCACAGTAGCACCAGAAATTTCTTTAAAAATGACAGCCGGTACGTTTCTGGCTTCCTTCCCATGAAAGCCACTCAGACATTAGCTATCAAAGAAACCAGCCAGACAGCTTCAATACCGCACTGCATGAAACCACACTATCTCTTGCCACAAACACAAAAGAAAGGGAGTGCAAGAGTTGTTTACTCAAAGGCAAGGAACAATTGATACAGTCCATGCAAACATGCAGGTTAGCACAGGCACTGGAGATCTAAGCAATGGGGCGACGCAAATAGCAGAACTGACTAGCTCACCCGAAAAAAACACTCGGAGCTTTTGAACAAATGGCCTTAGAAGCTACAAACACCACCTCATGGACACTAATATAAACCACCACAACATCCCATTATGGACTGCACACACCATTCCTGGCTCACCTATGGTGTTCCCTTTTTGATGAGACTGCAATTCCTATGCTGTTCAAAACTGTCAATGAACACAAAAAAGCTAGTGGCCCACACCACACCTCATAGAATTAAGAGACCATTCATAAGCCCTCATCACAAAAAAAAAAAAAGAAAAGAACTGGTAACCACTAGCCTTTGTCTACACTTGACCACTCCTCCTGAAACCAGCCAAAACTAAGCATATTCGGAGGCCCCGACCATGAATGGTAAACTATAGCTGCTTCATGCTTCCGCTATAACTGCACTTGGTACACAGGATGCACGCACGAGACTTCAGTTAGCAAGGACAGTTTAACAACCCCTTACCACATACTGTGTTATATATAGTACACTGCAGTTTCTTCCGCCAAAACTGTTCTGAACCGCAAGAAAAGAAATCTCGCTCATTTAATGCCACAGTATATACTGTCCGGAATCCATGTGAGCAGTAATTGAATCTCCGAAATGATTTATTAGGTGGTTTTCCTTTAGAAATGTAAAAGAAGGTAACACTGTGTTTCGTGCAAAAATTCAATAGGCAGAGAAAAGATCTCTTAATTGGAGGCAGCACTTTCAAAATTTGCTGTCATAAATGAGACTTTTACTCTCAGGCTGCAACATCATGTGAGCGATAATCCTTCAGACTACACTGTGAGAAGGATATTTACTTCTGTATCACATATGATACAGCCAGCAGTCCGCTCTTGACATTTTGTAATTTAGGTAGAAAAAAGAAATTCATTGCAATCGACCGCCCTTTGCATAATTCAGACTACTTGGCTTCTTAATTAGTCTTTCTAATCAAAGCAGTGATAGGACTCAAGCACACTGCATAGAATCAAAAGCGAGGTCCTGAGCTCATTAGACAACCCGCGGTAGCAACAGTACTAGCTTACTGAGCGTGGAGGAAGACTACGACAATCTCCTGCTAGTAGAAGGAAGAAAAAAGTGTGGGAGACAAGAGGCGAAGCCAAAAATAATTTGTAAAGGAAGAAAGGAAGTGGTAATCAGGACGTTCAAGAAACAAGAAGCGCCAAGACTAGAAAGCAGCCTCTAATATGAAAAAAAAAAAAAAGGAGATTCGAAGGATGAAATATAAATTATATTCGTATAAAACAGCGACAAAGCTTCCACAACCCTTGTGCTGCAACAACGATTATCATCATCATCAGCCTGACTATACCCACTGCAAGGCGAAAGCCTCTCCCATATTTCTCCAATTAACCCGGTTCTGTGCTAGCTGCATCCACTTACCCCTGCAAACTTCTTAACCTCATCCGCCCATCTAACTTTCTCATATCATAGACAAAGGCAAAAAATTCACACGGGAAAAAGCATGGTGGTACAAGAAAACGAACCATCTGTGTCAGCCTGCTGTTGAGAATGAAAACAGATAAAAAAAAGTAAGTTACATGGAATAACTAAGATATAAGGGTCTCTCCTCAGGGCAACCAACAGCATGGCACTGATTGGTGCCACTGACGTTTTGAAGGCTACTTAGGAAGACAACAGCATGGCACCGATTGGCGCCACCGACATTTTGAAGGCTACTTAGGCAGACTTTTAGCCCCACAGCATATATTGAAACAAGTGTGCTGCTTGCCACCCTTCTGTACTCTGGCAGTATGCAATCGTACTCTGTTTTGTGACACCCAGCCATGGGGCTTCATGGTGCTGCATTGAAAAAGTTGCAGGAAATACCACAGTTGTATAGAGTGTTTTGAGTTTTAGCCAGTCTGGCTGGATCTGCAAAAAAATTTTTTAGAAATTGTCATTCTGTGATCAAGTAATGTAATTCTCATTCATTTAGAGTCCCTTATGCACAATTTAATATTTTCACTAAAACTACCCCTAACTGCATTGGTGTATCTTATAAAATACATTGAAATGTTTCACAAAAATGTCACAAGCACATATGTTTCTCTCTCAAACCTAAGGTTGATAAGGATCTTTTATCCCGAATGGTGCTCAACAATTTTTTCGGGCCGAAAAAAATTCCCGCCTAACATAAAGGGTTAAGAGAGTACCACACGTCACAGGAAGCAACAAGCTTACGAGTGTTTACCCTGTTACACTCATTTAAATTCAAACAGCCTTCCTTTAGACATTTATCCACCTTTACACACCCACTTTCATCACCACTTTCCCGCAATGTCGCAAGTGCAAAGCTTGTTAAAGTAAGTTTGACCATTCTTCAATCACATCATTATTGCTAGGTTCGTACTCAGCCACAGATAACTGCATCAGTAAGGCCTCCACTCCTGAAAACAACATTCTAAACAAATTAAATTATGAACTGCACCATTTGACATGCAGTGCGCACCTGTGCTCACAGTTCACAAACGTCCGATCACATCTGTAGCATCACAGCTGCCTTGCACATGCCAGCACAAGGCATTACTAGCAAGTGCGTCATCCAAGACACTGGCCAGGACTAAAAGCCAACTAGGCATCCTCATTATTTACGGCTATAGCAGTACACATGATAGAGCAAGAAAAAAATCTGAGGAGGTGGATTTGATAACACTTTGCAGCCATTATAAGACAGACTGAAGATTACTTTTAAGCTTTGACCGAATTCGAAAATGTGTTTGCCGCTGTTGTATAAAGATGAGTCATGCGTAAAAATTGTTTGCTATACTCCCCCTCTCAGTCAATACCATGTACCAAACACAACTACCGACAAAACACGTCTACAATAAGAAAAGCCATGCCTTTCCCCATTCACAATCATTCAATGTGAACCAAATAACGGCAATCGCATGGCAGCAGACATTGCCTATGCGGTTAATAACAGTTGGACTACTTTGCACTATTAGGCAAATAAAGGCACTGGGGTATGACGGAGGGGCGTCAAACGCGAAGTGGCAGACGCGACACTACACAGGAAGTATACAACAGGGAACTGCGTTGCGCCATCAATCACAAATCTCAGACGATGCGGATTCCAATCATACGAGCAACGTTCGCGACTGAAACCACTCGGCGCGCGCGCGCCGCTACTTCAAAAAAAGCGACGAACCGTCCTTGGCAAAGGGACTAATCTTGCTCGCGCGGTCACCAATTTGGGTGTCTCGCGCAAACGCACCAACAACGCGTACCCAGACAACTGCGAGCCAACACAAAAGGCCTCGACATGCGACTTCTACAGGCAGACCAATTCCGAAATGTTATTCCATTAAGGACCGAATTAGTAAGCCAAAGCCCAGGGGCAACAAAAGGCGCGAAGTCTCATTTGCTCTGTACTCACCGTGAAACACCCATAACAAGCAAACAAACAAAAAGAAAACGACTGGCGACGAGTACGGAGATCTTGGCTCAACACCAGCGACGTAGTTATTGCAACCCACGAGGCACTGTTCCCTCGGGGGAGAGTTTTGCGCGCCAAGAGAGCGTTAATACGATGCAAAGCTGTCAGCTGTTTGCCCTGCTCGAAGGCAGCGCGGGTATAAGCCCCCCCCCCCCCCCCCCCTCCCACCTCCGATAGGTTCAACAGTCGTCGCGGTCACTTGGCACGCGATTGAGACCGCACAAAGCGTCGTGACCTGCGACGCGAGGGGCTCGCTATGGAGGAGGGCACAGCAACTTGACACGGGACGTTAGGCTACTTTATTTAAGAATTGGGCCCACGGCATCAGGCGGCCGGGATGCTCGACGGTTTTTTGCTCTTCTGCACCTTGCACGACGCGCAGAAAGTGAGGGAGGGAGGGAAGTAGATGAGCGAGAAAAACGCGCCGGCTCGCGCCGCTGCGCCGACAGGCGTAGCTCGCAGCCGACCCTCGAACGGCGGCTGGCATCTCGCAGAACACTGCGCTTGCATTTGCGACCGAGGTACGAACGCGATTCGGAGCTCAGGGATGCAGGAGTAGCCGTGTGACGGCTTTTCTCGGCGGCATCTTAGGCCTAACCGTCGTGACCGACAGCTCTTGAGCATCGAAAAGGCCGCTCCAGGCTTGTCAGCGGGGCCCTGATTCGGGCCCCGGGCTCGTACGCGAGTGTCAGCACGCTCCGGCAGACCGTACGCAGCGCGCTTAGGTACAGCAGCCACCAAACAATGACTTCTCACGCGAGCACAAGTGCACAGAGGTCGCCATTATATCGAGGAGAGTGTACGGTGTTTATCCCGGACGCTTGCTGACTTGCAAAAAGGGTGCCTCTACTGACCTTGCCACGCAGTGAGAGCAATCACTTTTGGTTTCCGATGCGTCCCGTTGACTTCAAGTCACGGGCAGAAGCTCATGGCAGTGTTGGAGAAAACGTCGACAAGCACACACACACACACCACCAGCACGATTACCATGAACGGTGAGAGCGGCACACAACTATGGTCACAAGAAGCAAGGCACAAGTTTTCGCCAGCAGGAGGCAGCGAAGTTGCGTTTGCTAAAGCAAGCGACCGCAGCGCTACCTGGCAAGTCTTCCTACTTATGGTGCTTATTTTTTTGTATTAGCTCTATGCAACGTACTACTAAATTTCAGCAATCAGCAGCACTCTACTCCAGTTTCGGATTCAGTTTCAGTACGGTGGCTAGCGTAATTCCAGGTTAGAGAAAAATGAAAAACATGCAACCTGACGTAACCGAGCCGAAAAGCCGTCGGAGCAGTAGCAGCAGCAGTAGTATTAGTAGTAGTAGCAGAGTCCTTAGGACTCTGGGAGTAGTATAGTAGTGCTAGAAGCAGAGCTAGTAATCGGGGGCTGAGTGGCAATTTGTGGTTCTAGTGATTGATGATTGGTGTATAAAAGGCGACGACGGGTGTATGAAATCATTGTAATTAATTTATGAATTAAAGAAATGAAAAAAAATTGGAAATAGTTTTGAAAGGTTTCAAAATGTTCAGAATGAAAAGCTAATGCTTTCTGGTAGTATTAAGAAATAAATACGGTGCAATTAATAAATTGAAAAAATGAAAAAGGGGACTTCAAAAGTGTCAGATGGTCAGAATGAAAAGCCAATGATTTATGACGCTAGTTAAGAAAATCTAGTTAAGTTAAGAGTGTGTAATGAATAATTATTTTAATAATTAAAATAGAATAGGGAAAAGGGGGATAAAATTTGTCAAAAGGCTCAGTAGGAGAAAACAAATCAATGCTTAATGAGGCTATACGATCATAAAAAGGAAGCATGGAAAATGAGATTTAAAAAAGGTGCCAAAATGCTCAGAGTAGGAAGCCAGTCTCATACCCTACTGATGGCCTGAGGCAATAAAGATCGTTTAAGAAAAATAAAAAAGAGGCCAATGTTTGCTGATGCTAAGTACCGGTGTAAAAGTTAAAAACTATAAAAAATTAAAATACAAAGAAATTAGAAAACATCGTCCGTGTCTTAAAAACTACCGCGTTATGCCTCCCAAGGCGAATTGTACGCAACTGCCCCGAATAAGGAATAAAAGAAGGAAGCTTACTTTAATTACTGCCACAGGTACCAGCCAAATTAACACCCCAATCACAACCACCGTTATTAATTTTTTTATTTTTTTATGGACCTTATGAGGAGATCATATGCATGCTGTGAAATGCGTCTATACATTTGAACGCAAAACTTGAGCTCTAAGAAATAAGCGATAGCTGGGGGAAGAATTCTACGGAACGCGCATATTTGCGCAACGCGCTGTACACGGGAGCGAGAATATCGTTGATTGATTTAAAGCACACGTACTCTACATGGTCAGAATCTCTTATTCCAGGATATTCACGATATCTTCGGGCTTCACCTCATCCTGGACTCGCTCCACCAGCACTTTGACGGTCGTAAATGAAGCAAGCTAGAGATGTTCAAAGTAGTGGAGGTACAAAATTTGTTACAAGTACTTGCCCGCTTCCATCAGAAGTCTGTTATTCGCGTCGTCTGCGCCGACAGGGAAGTAAAGCAAGCCCGCTGTACAAGCAAAAGCTCGGATATGTCTCCATCGAAACTGTGTGATGACAGTGTACGTTAATAATCCTCAAGCCGCGGAAATTATTCCGGGGCCCTTCAGTACGCCACCTCGATCTTTCTCTCTCTTGTTTCAATCCCACCTTCCCCCCTTCCCTTACAGGTGTCCCTTCCCTCCCAGGTATCCACAGAGATGTGTGGCACTGCGCCTTTGCAAATTGACATTTACACTTGCGAACAAGAGTCCTGGTACCATAAAGTAAGAGATAACCGAAAACGGAGGACACCCATGGTACAGTGCTCTAGGGTCCCAGCGGCCGACTTTCCAGCGACTCTAGCCTACTTTGGCTCTATGCGCATCTACAGGGTGTTGCACAATTAGACCCGCGCTGTAGAATGCTTCTCCCAGCTAAACCGCGGAATCCTTGCAGTTCAGATTTCGCACAGAAATCACATTTTGTCGCTAGTATTTGTTAATACTAAATTTGTTTGTGGTACTTGCCTGATTCGATCAGAAGAAGTAAAATATTCCCATCGCCTGCGGCGGCGGCGACGCCAGACGAACCGCTGCCCCAGTGATGGGACTGGTGGCGCCACCTCATGCTGCTTACAACAACTCAAACCTTCTGCCAGAAACGCTCGCCCCCTCTTTTCCTGCTACAGAGTTGTTGTTAGCAGCATGAGGTGGCGCCACCAGTCCCATCGCTGGGGCAGCGGTTCGTCTGGCGTCGCCGCCGCCGCAGGCGATGGGAATATTTTACTTCTTCTGATCGAATCAGGCAAGTACCACAAACAAATTTAGTATTAAAAAATACTAGCGACAAAATGCGATTTCTGTGCGAAATCTGAACTGCAAGGATTCCGCGGTTTAGCTGGGAGAAGCATTCTACAGCGCGGGTCTAATTGTGCAACACCCAAGGCATCTAGTGCACATTTGCTTTTGGTTCACTTTTTTTTTATGCATCGTGTAGTTTCAAGGGTAGTTTCACTACGTCAACGCTTCCTGTCACCGTTTACAACTTGTAAAGTCATTGGAACCGGAAAAAATTCTGCAACCGCCGAAGCCGCGCGGTTAGTGCGCACGGCCACCAGCTGCTGCGCTAGAGTGACACAACACTTGTCATGTTTTCGCTGAGCGGGCACAATATACTCTTGAGCACGGTGGAAGAAAGGCGATCCGATGGCGAAGTCGCGCTAAAGTGAACTAGAATTTAACCGATGGGCCTTTATTTAATCGCGCGGCAGACAAGGTATACTGCAGAGAGAGAAATGTGACCGAAAGAGAGGACCGCCGCCAGAGGGCCAGGGGCAGCACGCATAATACAAATAGTTTGTGTACTAACTCTCTGGCAGCACGGGTGTTGAGGGGGCGATCAACGGGGCACCGTCACGGTTGCGGCGCATGCGCTGATAATTTTTCACTTCAATCAGCATTTAGACAGTTGGAAAACTGTGCTGGCGCCGCCGGCCGATCCGGCGCGAGTTGATCGCAAAGCGACTGCAGCGTCCCTCTTTCCCGCTGCGGTGGATGGGTGAGGTCATCGAGTTAACACAAAGGCAGAAAGTTTAAAATACTATTAACCCTCTTTTTTCAGCAATGCAACAAAAATAAAATTGTGTTTGCGTTTTTAACCACATTTTTATACGCATATGAAAGCCAGCAAGTCTAATCGGTCTACTGACGAGTCTGAAGCAAGAAGGTTGCAGACGCAGCTCAAACCTGTCGTCTGCTACCTGTCTGTTTGAGGTAAGTCTGCAAACGCGGTGGCGTTTTGTGCGTAAAAATGTGTTTTAAAAAACGCAGGCTAAGTTTTATTTTCCGTTGCGCTGCTGAATAGCAAGGATTAGTAATATTTTAAAATTTCCGATTGTGTATTAGGTCTATGGCTTCCCCCATCTACCGCAGCGTGGGAGAGGAACGCTGCGGTCTCTTTGCGATCAACTCATGATCGAAGATCGTTTTAAGAAAGTTGTTTAAAACCCAAAACTAGAGCTATTTTGTTTTAGTTATTTAAACCAGAATTTATTAGGAGGTGGAATGTTTCGTACCGCTTACTGACCAAATAATTCCATTTCCGAGCCGAGAGAGGCGCGTCGTCTGCTCGAGCAGACGACGCGCTGCGCTCGCCGCCTTGGAACGCGCATCGGTAGCATCGGATGCACTTTTAGCGTGCCTCGTCACGCTGTCGATAGCAATGCTTGACAGGTGATGGACAGCTCAGCTGACAGGTGTAGTACGATGTGCGAAATGGCCTTGCGCATTCGATTCGACTGACACTGCTGAGCCGTGAGGGCTCTAACCCGGTGTCTGCCTTTCGTGCATTTTGCTACTGGAAGAAGTCGATAACATTCCATAACCAACAAGCTATGAAGGGTTGTCTCCCGTGGTTTTTATGTGGCTCCATGTGTCCTGCGATGCATGGTAGCAAGTCAAAGAGCTGCGGAACAATTTTGACAGAACCGACGGAGTGTGTTCGCTAAGCTCATCGCAGTGTGTATGTACGTACGTGAGTCTATCGAAGAGTGCAGTCGTTCCGCGTTCTGCTATTCCGCATTTGAAGCTTTGTTAGGGCATTCAAGTATAATGATGCCAGTTTCTTTCAACGATATCAAGACATATTTATAGTGCCTCATGTTTCTTTTAACGTAATAAAAACAGAAAAAAGCTACAAGGCTTTCTCTGCTTCTATGAGAGACCTGCTTATTTTAAGTTTTTATTTTATTGTAATGAAAAAAGAAGATAAAAGGACTACAAAGCTTTCTCTTACACATCCCCTAAGAAAAGAGTCTCAAACTCATTGCGCATTGAGAATATTTTGTCCCTAGCGCGCCAAAAGAGATTAGAAAAAAATATAGAAACAATAACAGCAATATGATTATAAATAAACCAGAACGTCTTGTGTCTGGAATGCAGTCTCCTATTCTTCACGGAAAATAAAAGCGGGGCGTGTTTCTTCAAACGCCGGACAGTATAGAGCTCATTCACGTGATGTCATTTCTGCTTTACTGATTTATTTTTTTTTTATTTCGAGGAAGGGAAAGGCACGGTAACTGTCTCACTTGTTTTCTGTGGACACCGCAACCGCGCCGTAAGGGAAGGGAGGAAGATGGGAGTGAAAGTGGTAAGAGAGAAAGAGGAGCCGTAGTGAAGGGCTACGGAGTAATTTCGACCACCTGGGGATCTTTAACGTGCGCTGACATCGCACAGCACACGGCGCCTCTTCGTTTCGCCTCCATCGAAACGCAGCCGCAGAGGTCGGGTTCGAACCCGGGTACTCCGGCACAGTGGTCGGGCGTCTTACCACTGCACCACCTTGGCGGGGCTGCTTTACTGGTAACCATGGAACCATGGTACGCACATCGCAACATGAGAGAGGGAGAAAGAGAGAGAGACGGCCTACGGCGAATCAGGGTACGGCGCTGGTGAAATCCGAGCTCTGGTTGGACGGCGTTCCGAACAGCGTTTCAAGTGTCCGACAAATGAGCGGCGCGCAGCAGGGAAGACGCAGGAAGGAGTAGTTTCGAACCGCCCAACGTTATGGCGTCTCCGCAATACAGGGTTGCCACAACGGCCGCCTGCTAAACCTGATAGTGAATAGGGTCTATAAAATAAGAAACCTTTAAAGCAATGGGTTTCTGTCATGAAAAAGGAAAATTTTGAAATCAGCTCTGTTTTGCACTATGATTTTCGTGCCGATGGCGATCATAGAACCTTTGCAGCTATGCCGCGGCCACTTGGGATACCAATTAAACCTGCGCAACTGAAGTTCGGTGCCGTTCTGTCATTTCCTCCCTCTCGCAGAGACACACGATCGAAGATTCGGAGAACGGTTAAATGTGCTGCTTAAACGGCTGCATATAAGTGAAATGCATTTCAGCGAAGAAAACGAAGATCGTGCAAACTGCCCACCTAGCTAGCGAAGCCACGTGATCTTTTCGCTGAAACAGAAACGGAAAAGCTGAAAATAAAAGAAACTGAAACAGAAAAGCAGCGTAGCGAGCGCTGGACAAAATGCGTCCCACTCTTCACATGCTGCACTGGTTGGGCCATGTGAAGACCAAGGAGATTGAAATTCTGTTAAAAGCATCCTTGGTGGAACCGTTGGGTACACCTACTTCAGAGGCGCAAACTGGATAAAATGGGCATGGATTCCTATGGTCTGATCATTGGACTCTTTACGAACGATGGTCGACATATGAGTGAATGTATGCGTTTTAGAGGGGTTGGATTTTAAGAGTAATGGGGCCAGATAAAAAAGTGGTTTTAGGTAAAGGAAAAGAAAATTAACTATATAGCTCACTCCTAGGTGGGCAGCCGTGAAGGAATTAAGGAGTGCAATAAGAAAGAGGCAACATAGTGAAAGGCTCCGGTTAAATTTTGAACACAGCTTTAACACAGCACATGTAGCCAGGGGCCCAGAGGCATTCTCCTCATGTATAGAGCCAAGTTACGGTGGCACCATCTGCCGATAAATATTATAAAAATCAGCGATGGTCAGATAAGACGTTACGTCCTCGGTTAATTTTTTCTGATTGGTCGAGAGATTTATACTTTTGTTTTATTCACCAAATTGATGACGTCACAACACATGCGTTCACTAAGGGCAGATTGTGAAAACTTCAAAATGAAATCGAAAAAATTGAGTCGTATGTGGGATTACATAGGCTTTAGTATGCTGAACAAGACCATCTGGCTTTTAAGCCAGATGGTCTTGTTCAGCATACTAAAGCCTATGTAATCCCGGAAGTGAGAGCAAGTGGCAGTTTTTTACAAGAATACGAGCAGCAGCACTTCGAGCAAACGCTGCGCGCTGTTGGCCATGAATGGCCGGGGCCATCATGACGTCATTATCGGTATCTCTGGAGAGGTGCCGGCAGTGTTTCTGCATGCACGTTGTTTAAGTTGGCTTCGCAGCTCGACTGAAAGGATTATTGATTATTCGAGCAAAGTAAAACAGCTTGGACATTTATCGTAAGTGTTGGAGCTACCAGCTGCTCCAAAAAAGGCGCACACCATCGGCGCTGTTGAGTGCGTCTACAGCGACAGCGAAGTCGTCACATTTGTGCTAGTCTGAAATGTGCACACGAGTGCCCGGGCATTCACTCACTGAATTGCGTTTGAATGCGCACAGCGCGCTTATACAATTAACCTTCGAATATCGTCCAATGGCGCGCAGCAAAAAGCGCACGCGTATACTGCACCCCATCTTTGCAGCATCATTTGCGCGATGTTTTGTTAAACAGAACGTCGAAAATTATCCGGCTCCAGCCGCATCATGAAATCAAGCAAGTTCAAAATGCCTGCAGTACCGGATGCTGCGAGTTTACCGCATTGGAGCCGGCAGCGAGCACGAAGAGTCTAGGTGCTACTCCCTGGTCGTCGTTTCGTATCGACGCTACTGGAGGACAACGCTTCGGGTTTGAGCAGTGCTGTAGTAAACGGGCTACTAATATAACAGCCTCACTGTCAATCCCATTGTAGCACAATGAAATGAAATTAATTATGAGATCGGACGAGGCGACGCACCGGCTGCTGCTGCTACACAACTACGAAGAGAAATTTGTTTCCATCGCAGCTCCTACCAGCACCTCGGTACGGGTCAGCGATCCTCGATTAACGTTAATTTTAGACATTCCTTGATCCTTGGGCTTATTATTTAAGAGAACAACAAACCTTAACACACTTTTCTGTGCTGCCCTCGGACGATGCTTGAGCGCGCTGTCGTCGCGCGAGCCGAAGGGCATTCGAGATACAACGTTATAAATGAATACTGTACATGCAGATTCGTTCTGCCGACCACTGTGCATCATGCATTTTGTTTGCTGTACCTATTTGTAGTGGTTACCATAGCCGATGGCGGATAGCCATAGCAGTGAGTTGTGTAACGACAGCGAACTGCAACTCGCGTACATTCGGTAACATCAGTTAAGCGTAACGACAGGGAAGAGGTCTCACAAAACTACACGAAAACAGAGCTATGACAACAAACAGTAATGTCCACGTGAGAGCAGCCGTTTGCCTACAGAGGATCCTGGCTTGTTCATAGACCAGAATGGTTTAGTAGATAAAAACATTAAAATGTTGACTTTGTTGTTTACTGCTGTTGCTGGTTAGAGGAGTAACAAACCCTCTGCAGGTCATGTGCAGTTGTTGCCAACGGCAGTTTTTGTTGTTGTTTTTCTCATTTCTCCCAAGAAACATCAATACTACAACCATGAGGCATGACTCTAAGCAAGAAATAAGGCACCAGCCTCGTAGACCCAAAAAAGGTTTTATTTAAACGCTCATATGCACCTAAACAACATGGTACCAGCCAGACGGAATGAAACTTCTCTTTAGCAATTCAGCGCGAGAGAAAAAGAACATACTGCGCTGAAGTTAAAAAAACAGGAGACAATGCTGGCACACTAACTAGCACAACTTAGCACGTAATGATTGGCGAGGAAAGGTGACAACAAGTAGCACCACAGCAACACTGAAGCGCAGTTAAAAAAAAAAGCGCAACAAATTGCAGTTTGGAGATGACCAAAGTCATAGAAATCAGCGACAAGCTCAGCTTTTTGACACATTCGGGAGTGCTAAAGCTTCGCTGAAATGATTAGCGCAAAAGACGCCTTGTTCCTCAGTTGAAAGAAACACTTCTGCACTACCAAACAATGGCACTGCAGGCGAGTGGGCGATAGAAAAGTCAACACAGACAAAGTTTAAAATAGTTAAAAACTTACAACTTATTCAATGCCTTTGTAAGAGTTGCCAAGGACATCTCAGCAAAAGTAACATTGGGCATTACATCAGCTTTCTGTTTTTCTCTATGCTATGTTAACAGCTTAAGTCTCAGAAAGACTGCACAGCAATGAAACAAGGAACATCCTACTACAAACAATCGTAAGCTCATACATGACGTGGCTATGTACAAAAGAGTGAACTTTCTCCACATGATGTTCCATAAGGGCTATTTTAAATGTTCAGCACTATAAAACATTACAGTCTGTATCCTTTCTTGCTGGGCTTTGAGGAAGTTACTTTTCGCAACTCTGATGAGACCTCTTGAAACAAGCAACAGATGCTGCAATGGTGCAATTATGTTTCCATTCACTGCATTGGAGACGTTTCGCAGGGGAAGAAATCCATTTTCAACGCAAGTCATTCCTCCTTTCCTACAAAGCACGTCGCTATTAAGATTAGAACCAAAAGCTTCCTTTTGTTATTTACTTCCTTTTCAAATATGGGCACTTTACGATCTCAGTTGGGTTTACAGGTATACTACAAGTGGTTCACCAAGAGACACATCTTGAAGAAAACAAGGCACTTTGTAAAGATTCCCAGAAGACTCTTGAGCAAAGTTGCTTGGGCAGCTACAGTGGATGCAGGCTTGAGCAGTTGATGGTTAGTTACGGAGTGCGGACAGACTTAACACTTCTACAGAAAACCAGGAAGGTTTTTTTTTTTTTTCTTCTGACCACTCATAGTGGACACAATGGCACAACTCTAAGCAGTCTCTCTCTCTTGAGACAATTAATTGATAATGCATCAACGAACAACGAGCAGAGGATAAACAGGGCATGTCAGAATGGCATGTGGCAAGATATCATACATTCAAGGAAGGATTTAATAGTCAGGTTTCAGAGCAGTCCAACCAAATAAAGTTCAGTAACAGTGTGATCGTAGCTATGAAGTGCCATGTGCCCAGTAAAAAATGCCTACAACAATTAGATGACTCCAACTGGCCACTATCTGAAATGTTACCTTAGTAGCAAAGAAAGCAAAGGGTTTAACGAGAGTAAACTCTGCCTTTGTACTAAACGACTTTGTGGGTGCCAGACAGCTCACACAGGTGCAAAAGCTGCTTTCATGCTGTTGCTGTTCTTTGTCAAGCGAGTAGCACTTGCCTATGCTGTCATAACCAGTCATGCTAAATTGAAGTATCCATAGCAGGTCACTTCGAAATCTCCACGAGCGGTTATAAGCATTTCAAACACGCTAATACAGCAATATCACAGCATGCTACACAGCAGCGATCTCGAAATGTGAATCCAATTCTCATTCTGTATGATACGGCAGCAGGCTGCTTTAAGGGGAGACATAGCTCTTAAAGTTATTTTTCCAAAGATTGTATTCATTATGCTTTCTAGTATCTAGCAAAGTGTCCATGTAAATTTTTTGTAGTGCGATACTTTCTTCATTGTTCCGCAAATTACAAACAATTAATTTCATTTATCTCTTGAACTAATTGGCCAATTGGAAAAATAGTTACATATTTGAAATCAGTGCAAGAAACTTAATCAGAATACCAGGTTTTATCAAATTTGGTCAAAAACTAGGAAAAATAGCCTTAAGAGCTATCTCCCTTAACTGCAGCGTGGTGTCCAATTGTGTAATGGCACAAATAAATTATCAGGAAGAGTTAACTGATGACGGGTGTCACAAATGTTGATTCACTTTTCCCAAGTCCTCTGTCCACCCAACAAGACCGCACACATTTTAAACGCTACATCTCGTCATCAATGTGTCCACAGGAGGAGCAAGAGCATTTTCAGCATTGAGCTGAGAATGCCATTGCAATCTTTCTACACTGTCAACACTTTACATATTACAGGATAACATTTACACGAGGAAATTTGGGCAAAGACAGCAGAAAGAAACAACTGCTTTCAGAAGTGCTTATGCTAATGCACAATTGAAGACAGGTATGAGCACATTTTGAAACATTTAGTCCTCTTCGCAGAAGAGACAAAAGAGTCATGTAGTGTGCTTCGACGTTGCGACAAAAGTTTGTGCAGCAATAAATTGCAAAAGCAGAAGCTGATGTTGGCTGTCTAGCTATGAACAGAGAGTATAATGCCTCTAGACAACTTTTGAAACCACTTAGAAAATATAATAAAGAGGCCACTGAGATAACTGTACAATACTACTACGCTATATAAACGGATGGAAAACTTGACAAAAAATGAGGAAAAGGTTATTAACAAGCCTCAAATTCTGCGCAAAAGTTAGGGAACATGTTCTTTGACTGCTATTACTTAATGCTACAAAACAGATTACTGAATTCGAATAACAGGCGCCAGTTTCTCAGGAGAAAACTTTTTGTTCAGCTCCAATGACTGTCCTCTCTTCCATCCAATAATAAAACACGTCCCCCCACCTGAAGTCTGACTGCCACTATAGAGGCACCCAAAGCCATCAACTCACAAGTAACTACTCAATCTTCTGTACATTTATAAATAGACTGCATTAATGCCTAAACGAAAAAAAAAAAAAAAAACCCGGGAGCAAGATGCACAGGATAATAGGTGCATATTTCATCCATGGGCACTTACGCATAACGAATACAACACGCAATGATCATAAATTCACTCTCGCAACTAAAGAAAAATTCTGATTCAGCAGCATGAAAAATGTCTGCAAGTACTACTCATGCCATTTTTTTTTGTAAGAGAAAAGAATAAAAAGCAATGCTGATGTATCCTTGTTTTCGCGCAACAAAATGAGAACCGCAATGCTAACGTGATAAATATCCAATGCCATAAGGACTAGTTGCCACCATGGCACAAGAGAAGGCTTAGTGATCTTGAGCAGGCAGGCTATAACGTGCCAAAACCGCTAGGGCTGCTTTGACATGGGATATCAATGTGGTACTAAATGTTGCTGCAATAACGTGGATGCTGATGAAAAACCAGCAGCTTCTGAGACTGTCTGAGACGCTGACTGCACACAAAGCTCCCGGCCTCAGCTAAACACTGCACCAACGCTTCCACCATAACGGACAAAAGGTTCATACACAAACTTGCTAGCAGCACGTGACATGCCAGTACTAGTGACTTGGAAAAGTGACGCCTCACTATTTAAAAACTGAGAAATCGACTAAACAAAGGCCCAGTCTTGACTCAGCTCGGCTACCGAAATGATTACAAGTCTTCGTCTCACCCCATACAAGGCAGGGCAAAATTAAAAACTGTGGCAAGCATCCCAATGGTGCTATGCCTAGCTCAACGTAACGATTTGCACATTGGCCAACAAGCATCAAGCTTGACTCTTTAGGTAACAACACATAACCAAATGCACTGACGACGGCAGAACAATACCAACACTTTAAGGCTGTGTGATATCAAGTGGCGATATCTTAAAAACAAACGTCAACACTGGTAGCGGGGTGACAGTATGGTACCACAGCAAGGACTCAAATAAAATTACAGTAGTCAACATGATGCTTCTGAGGTCGATAGAGAAAGCAGTCAGTAAAACAGCGTTACATGATCGCCAAACTACCAGGCAACATAAAGTGCCTATGCCTAATTTAGGAATGGTGCCACTGTCATGGGCAGCAGCACAGTGTAGTCAGCAGATGAGCGGCTGATAACAAAAGGAGCACGCAGAGATAAGCATGGCCATGTTACAAGCCCAGTATACATGATTTTCTTTCAATGCGTGTTGACTGGCACTTCGTCTCCGACGCCTGCATCGAGGCGCTAGAGTTGGCGCCGATTAAATGCGCATCTGAATGACTCCCATACAACAGCTGAGCCCTGCTTGTTCTACATCGTGATGCACACCTGAATGGCATATTAAGAGAGCCACACAATATGCTGTTGCAAGTCTGACGCATACAGCATGCCAGGAACAACTGTCCACACGTAAATCTCCTCCATTTCGAAAGGCGTTGGTGTTTAAAAGCACATTCCATGTCAGCTATGAGAACCTACCGTTCAATATCCAGAAGCAGCAAAGTTCAGTACCACACGCACATGAGAACTTACCAGAGGAACTTCATCAAAACTGCACGAAACAACCACAACCTGTGAAGGTTAGGTTGTCAGTTACAAGGTCTGGAGCCACCTCGAACTAGGCGTAGCAGCCATGCAAACTTTCCAAACTTGGCTAGCCAGACTGAAATTTAATGTTGGTGTCGGTGAAGTCACAAAGCACAAGACTTTCGGCTACTCCCCAGAAAAGGCACGAGCAAAGGAACTCCAAAAAAGAACAACAGTGGCAATGTGAGGTTTCAACTCCGGTGCTCGAAATCTGCGTTTCCTCTGGAGTGGGAGCATGCTCGAATCCAAATATTTGTGGAGGGAAAGCCAGTCTCGCACGTGAACCATCGGTGACTCACGTGAAAGACACTGACAGACCCATCTTGTGTGCGAAGTTGCCTCCTTCTGCTTAGCACAGAGTTGGCTGATTTGCTAGGTGAGAGTAGAAGTCCCGAGCACCATAGCAAGAGAAGCAGCCCTACCACTTCACTACTAAGGTCGTACAGAATGCATGCACCAGCTGTAGATGGGTGCGGCCACAGGGCACCTCTACGTCTAAGGTACTCGAAAGCCCCGCTGCATCCGGAGCACCTGAAAGCGGCGGCCGCGAGCTCAGTTTGCCACTGAACTGCGTAAGAATGCTCTCGGGACAGCCCACAGGTGGACACGAAGAGGAGACTAGCACTTGCGGCTCGGCAACGTTGCTGCCTTTCCACCAGGCCCCGACACTGATGATGCTGATGTGTTGGAGCTCGAAGATGCCGTCGAGGGAAATTTCCGGAGTCGGATGGCTCCGGGAGACCCAGAGGCGGCAGCCGCAGAGGAGGATGCGGCGTAGCCACAGGCATCGACGCGGATCCTCAGCTGGGCGACCCAGCGCCGCTGGTCGTCGGGCGTGGGCGCCAGCAGGAGCAGCTCCTTGGCCGAGGTGGGGTCCACTTTGCAAGGGGCCAGCATGTCGACGTGGTCCCGGTGCAATTTCAGGCGGCACCGGCGGCACTCAAGTGCTGGCGGAGGCTTGAACATGTGCCACAGCGGTTTGGGGCACAGCTCACAAGTGGTCGGCATGTGGAACGAGATCGGCACCAGGTCGTGGCCCTTGTGCTCCAGTGTGCTCAACTGTGCCAAGGGAGAGATTCTGTCTCAGGACACAGTTTGCACACACTTGAGGTCCTTTCCGTTTACCCACACTTCCTTAACCACAGCATTCTCAAAACAGACCTTATTTTTCTCCTTTATATATATATACGAGAACTGCTATATGTGCGGTCAGGAAAAGGAAACAAAAAGCTAAATTAATGATAAAGTGGAAATGAGAAGAGGTGTGACAATGCCAGCATGTGGTACTCACATCCTTGAACTGAGGAGGATCTGGACAGTCACCTGGCTTCCTGCTTTCCCCTTCCCCTGCATACAGCACCTGCACGCCAGAAAGTGAGAGATTGCACTCACGGCTGAGAAAATAAAGGCTACTCCAGTTCTGGAGCTACTACTATAACACGTTTGCACGTGCTGCACTCGTGCATAGACAATATAAGATTGCCAAGTGAAACTGCTCTGCCACACGGTATCTTTTTGTAAAAGAGCGCATTTCTTTTTTTTGAATACTGCAGGCCCCCTTACGAAGCCAAAGCAGGTGGGCATACAGAATGTTTACATTGAACACAAACAACAAGTAGAATGCACATTACGGCAATAACAAATGTTTAAGTAAATCCGATAATACAAATATTTCAGATGGCTGACAATGTACAAGTGGCTTTTGAAGATGTTATCAACAAGAAATAATCAAACAGTGTTAGCAGTGAACAACACACAGGTAACAAGTAGGCGCCAAGGCGAGCAAAACGTGATCAGATTAGCATATGAAGATAGCTCTATCAGTACTAAAGAACTGATACTCTAGCCTATGCAAACAAACTAAAACTATGCGAATGCTTATGAACTGTTTAGTACAAAAAGTAAAGAAAAAGTGAAGCATTAATGTAAGTAAATAATCAGAGCCCCTTGGGGATCATTGAGGGCATTACTCTGCAGAAATAGTGGATTCAATCTTTTTAGCGAATATTGCTAAAGTCGGCGCATGGGTGATGGAAGAATCTATTTTGTTCCATTCTTGGATGGCGGATGGAAAAAATGAATGCTTAAATGCATCTGTATGACAGGAATATTCAGTTAATGTGAGAGCATGTTGGTGACGTGTCTGTCGAGATTGTGATGGGTAAATATATTTTGACACATTGAAGTTAAAATTGTTATGCAATAGTTGATACAAAAATTTCAAACTCGCATGCTTTGCTCTTATTGAGAGTGTCGCAAGACCCGAGATGGCTGCATGGTAAGTTGCGGAGTCAGTACGCCTATAATTATTATGAATAAACCTCACTGTCTTTCTTTGTATTTTTTATAGTTTTCCTATGTTAGTTGCTGTGTGCGGGAACTAAACAGTGTGGGCGTACTCTAAAATAGATCGCATGAATGTTTTATATCCTAAGAGCTTAGTAGATGCTTGGTGAAATTATCCCGTCAAATTTACGCGAAAATTATGGCACCGTAGGAATTATCCATGATTTGAAATTAACAGTGTTTGAATTATTGAGGTTTTTACGGTATGCACCAGCAATGTTGAGGAGATCCTTTTTTTGATTCAAGGTAAGAGTATGCACTGGCATCGCGTACAAGTGGTCCTTTGATGCCGTGAAACATGTCACCTCGGATTTAAACAAAGGCAACCACTGGATTGGCTTCGATACATTGGTTGTTTGTACCCTCTTCTTGCTGCTTTAAGACCCCCTGCTCTCCCCCGAGACAAACAAACAAACAAAAATCCACACAAACGGGCTGGTCTATGTACGGCCACGTAAACAGTGCGCAGCATTCATGGCATGACTAGCGGCCGTATCTCATAGTTTGGTGACATGAGGTGGCGTAGGCAGGAGTGACTGTAAGCTTGCACACAACATAACAGTCATCATCATCATCAGCCTGACTACACCCACTGCAGGGCGAAGGCCTCTTCCATATTTCTCCACTTAAACCGGTTCTGTGCTAGCTGCATCCACTTGACCCCTGCGAACTTCTTAATCTCATCCGCCCACCTAACTTTCTGCCGACCCCTGGTACGCTTTCCTTCCCTTGGAATCCAGTTTGTTACCCTCAGCGACCATCGGTTATCCTCTCTTCGCACTATATTGTCCTACCCATGTCCATTTCGTCTTCTTATTTTCCGCTAGAATGTCAGTAACGAGTTATTTTTCTGACCCACTCTGCACGCTTCCTATCTCTTAATGTTACCCCTACCATTTTTCGTTCCATAGCCCTCTGAGTTGTCCTCAACTTAAGTAGAACCCTCTTGGTTAGCCTCCACATTTCATCCCCATAGGTGAGTACAGGTAAGATGCAACTGTTGTATACTTTCCTCTTGAGCGGTACCGGTAAGCTGCCAGTCATAATCTGCGAGTGCTTGCCAAATCCATCCCAATCTTATTCTTCTTGTTATTTCCTTTTCATGGTCCGGATCTGCGGTTACTACCTGTCCTAAGTAGACATATTCTCCTACTACTTCCAGTGCTTCGCTACCTAATGTAAACTGCCGTTCCTTCCCGAGGCTGTTGAACATTACCTTAGTCTTCTGCATATTGATTTTCAAGCCTACCTTTCTACTTTTCCTGTCTAGGTCATCAATCATTATTTGCAGTTCATCCGCCAAGTTGCTTAGCAAGGCAATGTCATCAGCAAATCGCAGATTACTGAGGTATTCATCTACCCTTATCCCTAACTGCTCCCATTCCAAGTCTCTGAATACTTCCTCTAAGCAAGCTGTGAATAGCACTGGGGAGATTGTGTCTCCTTGCCTAACACCTTTCTTTCTGAAAATTTTGTTACTTTCTTTATGCAGAACTATGGTTGCTGTGCAGCCACTATGTATACATCTTCCAGCACTTTCACGTACGGCTCGTCTACCCTCTGATTTCGCAATGCCTGCATCACCGCCGAGGTTTCAACCGAGTCAAATGCTTTTTCGTAATCAATGAATGCTACGTATAAGGGCTGGTTATATTCCGAGCATTTTTCTGTCACCTGATTGATGGTATGGATATGATTGATAGTAGAGTACCGTTTCCTTGATCCTTTGCTTGATTGCAGAGAAAGGTTGTCCTGATTCTATTAGCGATTACCTTAGTAAATACTTTATACGTAACAGACAGTAAGCAGATTGGTCTAATTTTTAAGGTCCTTAGAGTCCCCTTTCTTATGAATGAGGATAATGTTTGCATTCTTCCATGGTTCCGGTACCGTCGATGACACCAGGCACTGCGTATACAGGTTGGCCAGTTTTTCTAGCACGATATCCCCCCAGTCCTTCAGCAAATCTGTAGTTATCTGATCCTCTCCAGCTGATTTCCCCCTTTTCATAGTTTCTAATGCTTTCTTGACCTCGTCCTTCGTCACTGGCGGAACGTCTGACTGTTTTTCCCTACCGCCAATCTCATTACGGTCCTGACTACTTTGGCTACTGCAGAGATCTGTATAGAACTCCTCGGCTACTTTGACTATCTTGTCCATATTCGTGATGACGTTGCCCGCCTTGTCCCTTATCGCATACATCTGGTTTTTGCAACATAACAGTACTACCTACAAAAAGAACACAAGTGGCAAAGTTTGTAATTTTTTAAGCTAGTTTGTTATAGTAAATTGATTTTTCTGAAGTTCGTAAATTTTTCGGACTGTTCTATTATATGGACCCTTCTCAGGGTACCGATGAGTGCGAAATATACGCCAGCAATTGTGTTAATTTCCTCCCTACATATCTGATAAAAAATTGACACCCGTTATGAAGGGTTGAGACCGTGCCGTTCACCCACCTGAAAAATGCGGGGAATGTCCTTGGCGTCGGCCCGTATGACGTCCCCTTGGGTGACCGACCGCACGTGGAACAACTTGCTCAGATCAAGGACCAGTGCGGGGTCTGCGTTGGCCCGGTCAGCTTCACAGTTGTAGAAGAGGATCTTGCGCGAGCTCACTACCACATACTGCCGCCGCCAGCCGTGGCGCCGGATGTTCTGCTTCTGCGGCACCGACAGCCAGCCTTCCAGCCGCTGGAGGTCCCCGTCCCGACCACCACCTGAGTTCGCGGTGGGTGTCAGCGCATCCGGGGAGGTCAGGGCGGCTGCGGATGCCACTCTCCGCAGAAGCTCCATCTCCGAGTCCTTGGAGTCGAGCTCCATCTGGAGCTTGGTGCGAGCCTGGCTTTCCTCGTGGGCCGTTGCCTGGACAAGAAAAGTTGAACGGAGTCATTCAACTTGGTGCAGTGTGTCTTGCCATCTATCCAGACACATTACGTTATCCTGTTACTCATGACATGTAGCCGAGTACTACAATCCTATACGCTGACACAAGCTTGGCATAATGTAAACACCTCACACGCTTTGCCCCTGCAATGTGGTGGAAGAGATATTGCTAAAGAGTTAAACATATAGGCTGCAGTGTTGAGCTTCTGACTCAAGCTCCATGTCACAACTAGCAAAAGACGCAGCAAAAACATGAACCTGGATAAATTTAGCATGCTGAAGTCTTGTGTATAGCCAGATTCGCATGCCTCCGAGTTAGTAACTGATCGTCGAAACCAGTCATGTGGCCTTCACGGCACTTGTCCACGAGCAGCATAGTCTCCTGCTGCCAATGCTAGTTGAATTTCCCATCTGACATACCTCAGCCAAACAAAATATGGAACAGACACACGTCACCTCGGCTGCAGCTTGAGAAGCTCGTTTTGTAGGCAGTGTTCCAATCCTTGATTCTTAACGACGATACGAACGAATTGTGGGTTGCCTATATAGCATTGTAAAACTGCAATGGACACAAAACTTCAAAACAGAAAAAGAAGATCACAGGGCAGGTAGCAAAGAGCCACTCTGAGCGTTGCCAGTCAACTGAAACAGCGCAGAAAAGCAGTCACTGACCTGCAGCTCGGCGAGCTCCTTCTGCAGGCGGCTGGCCATTTGGGAGTACTTTTCGCGTTCCAGGGTGAGCTCCTGCTGCAGCTTGCGCACTTCACGGTCGCGCCGTCGCAGGTCCCCAGCTGCCCGTTTCTTGCCGCTGCCCGCAAAGTCCTTGCGATTCATGATCTCAGCCAGCTTGTTGACCGCCTGTAGCTTGAGCATGCGCTCCTGGGCGAGCTGCTTCTGCAGCTGCTCGTGGCGTGCCTGCTCAGCTTGGCGCTCCTGGCGCTCCTGGGCCAGGGCCGCCTCGTGCACGGACCGCTCGGTGCTCAGCTGCTTCTGTAGCTGCTCCAGCTCCAGCTCACGGACAGCCCTGTGTCAGTGACAAGTGAACGTCCCACATCAACAATGCACATCCTTTTCCAACGTTTCTGGCTTTGCCCAGCAATTGCAAAGCCCGATTGCAGCACAGATGGCTGAAATAAATCCCTACCAGACCCTGATGTCTGAACCACATAGAGCATTTTTGCATATATTGTTCGCCTAAAAAGATGAGTGCTTACCTCGCGTCCTTTCATTGCTCCACAGTTCAGTTGCTTCCATGATACTGTTTCTCTCAAAGACTTCAGTGCAGTTCTCTACTCTCGCTAGAACAAGTACTCTGAATTGCTTCTCCATCCAATACACTGCATTTAAGCTCTGTGGCCCATCACTTCTGAGCGCATTTCATCCATTGTTAGGAAGTACATGGTGAAGTTTACGAGAGTTGCTCTCAGCGAAATTTGAATCAACATGGCTATTAGCACAGTTGGAAACCTTCAGAAGAAAGAGAGTTCACCTCTGGATCTGGCATGAGTGTACCGTATAAACAAAACTATAGGTAAAGATTTTTTCTCAAAAAAAGAAAAAAAAAAAAGAAGCAAGCTAAAGTCACCCCTTGTCTTTATAGCGGTCTTTAGCAGAATTTGAGGCACAGTCTGGAAACAAGTGGCATGTCTGCTCGTGAACGGACAGCCAAAACCATATTGACATCCTGCAGTTGCTAGAATTTTTTTTTTCCGTCCCAAGCACATTTATCTTTGTGTGCACTCTTTCGTTCGGCCTATGAGAGTATAGAATGCTTCCTTAGCAATGAATAACGGCATGTGGAGGCAGTTTAAAGTGGCTTTCCGGAAAAAGTGATGTTCGCCGAAGCGAACGGCAACATGGCCACTCTCTCGGCAACAGTTTGAAGGTCCGGCTTTTCAGAAAAGAGCGTGCGGTGCTGTGGACAAGATCAGCTGTTCACATGCAACCTTTCAAGAAATGCTGCGTAAGCAACACGCTTGATGGAATCAGATGACACACTCTGGGAGGTGGCGAGCAGCAAAGAGTCGTCTTCCGACGATGCTGCTGTAAGTTTGGAGCGAGATCATAGCCCCGGTGATGTAGGGACACAGCTGAGGTTGTAAATGTATGCGCTTCTCCACCTCTTTTTCTTGCTTTATTTTTCTTTTCTTTTTCACTTCACGGTAAGGGGGTCGACCTATATTCCCACTCGACCTATAATACAGTTTATACGGTACCACAGACTGGGTCTAGTCATGGGCTAGATGTATCCTTTATTACATGGTAACTAACTTCATGATTGACCATAACATCCATGAGTGCCAGGTTATCCACAATGCAACTTGATCAAAGCAAGGTCTACCGCACCTGTCCTTCTCCAGTCCAGCCGCAGTGTCCTCGAGGACTGAACGATGGAGCTCAAGTGAGTCAGCACGCACGGTGGCCATCTCAAGCTCGCGGCTCAGCACCTGGCGGCGCTCTTCCAACTCTTGCACCGTTCGGCTGCGCTCGTCCAGCTCTTCCTTCAGCTCGTGGGCCTGAGTCTTGTACAGTGTCTGCAAAGCACAGAGTAAGCGGAACATCAGCCACAGTCACTTGAAAATTTGCAACACTACACCGCAAGTCCCAGCAGAAGCAAAACAAGACTGATCTTAACTATTCACTTTGGTAATAGTACTTCATGCAGTGAGTAATAAAGATTCCTTCCTTTCTGTGTTGTCATTATTTTGTTTATACCACTGTTCGGCCCCCGTATCCAAATGTCCACCTCTAAAAATTTTCTGAGCAGAACCATGCTATACCACCACACGAGTTCATGCAGTAAACCTTCCCTAGACGTGCGGGAAGAGGTGGGGGCACAGTGGGGATGTGAACAGTGACTTGCCGAGAAGTACTGTTCAGCCTCAAGCTGGTCCTGGAGCTCCTTCATTTGCAGATCATCCACGTTCTTTGCCCTGGAAAAGGAACAGGTGACAGGCATGCATGGTAAGAAAAAAAGTGTTGTGTTGAATACCACATTCTTGACTGCAAAGCATGCACTGTCTTAGTCAAAAGTAAATCAGGCTGCAAGGTTTATTACTCTCTCATATAGCAGAGTGTATAAGTCACCTCAAAAGGCAAAAAAGGCTCTCCTATAATAGGCTTAGCACAAGTGCTCTCGTTACCATACAGGGCACTTACTGTTTGAAAGGCGTCATCAAAGTGCTACATTGCACGGCCAAGAAGTAAATCAAGTTTAATTTTGGCAAAAAATGGTACATATCATGCAAACCATTGGCAAATCAATTTGTATTGTTAGAAATATAAACACTGTTGGTTTAAATTGGAAACCTTGAAGGGTAATCTGCCCTATGTGCTATTTAATGCAGTCGGGTGTTCCTTTGTCTTGCTTCTATTCTACACCTTTCAATTATGCTTCATTTATTGAATGTCTCGCACAGGTTTTCTGAAGTTATGATCTATGTTTCCAAATATGTAGATTTTCCCGTTATCTAGAGGAGCTCAGATCTGCAGTGGTCAGATGGGCTGCTACTGAAACCCACATATTAAAAAATTAAGGGAAGCACACTCCCCTTCTAAGAGTGTGACACAATAGCGTAGGATATCAGCTCACATAAAAAGCCCCGCTTTAGTCAAGCTGTAGTCACATTGGCCTAGAGGTAACGTTAATACAAGGGTTCTGGCAGGCTCATTCTGATATCACCCTCCCATATGAAAGGAGAGTTGGCAGCTCCTGGCAAACTTAACATCAGGAAACCTAAGTCCAGTCTGTGCGTGGCTATGTCAGCTGCTAGCCACTGCCCGCCAGTGCCATGGTCGTGATTTTTCACTCACAACGCTGGCGCCAGGGGCCGATGCCGAATTTTCGGTGCATGGGTTCTTGAACGCTATCGTGTTAATACAACAGCATCACTAAATGGCTGCATGAAAACTAACCATTCCGTCTCTTCCCCTCGAGCTGCTCACAAAAGGGCTAAGATACCCTTTGCACTTCACAGAATAGTACAAAGTGGTCCGGCTCATTGCCTGCGGTATAAACGCCCCCACCAGCGGCCACCACTTACGCGCGCATCCGTGCCAGTTCCTCCTGGGCGGCCTGCTGGGCCTGGCGTGCCTCAGCCAGGGCGGCCTGTGCCTGGCGGTCGCGCTGTGCCAGCCGCGCCACCTCCTGCGCCTGCTGGGCTGCCTGCTGGCTCAGCTGCACCCGCCGACGGGCTTCCTCATCCAGCTGGGCCTGCAGGGCTTGCGCCTTCTCCACCTCCTGGCGGTGCTCCCCTTGAAGCCGCTGCAGCTGAGTCTACACATCAGCCGCCACAGAGAGCGTCAGCCACAAGCAGATATAGAGTGAAGCCCATTAAACATACATCGTAAGGACCGACAAACATTTAGAGGTTAAGAGAGTTTCAATGAGTGAAAACCAGCCAAAGAAGGAACTGCACAAGTGAAGAGAGAGCACATGATGACGGAGCACAGGGCAGTGGAGCACAGGGGAGTGAAACACAGGGGAGTGAAACTCAGGGGAGTGAAACTCAGGGGAGCGAAACTCAGGGGAGCGAAACTCAGGGGAGTGAAACTCAGGGGAGTGAAACTCAGGGGAGTGAAACTCAGGGGAGTGAAACTCAGGGGAGTGAAACACAGGGGAGTGAAACACAGGAGTGCAGCACAGGGGAGTGAAAAACAGAAGTGGAGCACAGGGGAGTGAGACACAGGGGAGCGGAGCATAGGGAAACAGCTACAGTCTTGCGCTCTTCTCGTTTCTCGCCTTTTTTCACCCACCCAAAAATGCAGCGCCGACTCGCCCACAATGCACAACCTTACTACAAATCAAGGTTCTGAATAAGAGAATTGGGCTATCAGCGCACTGCAAAACTTTAAGTCGAAATTTTCTAGCTTTACTTTGCAACGCAAGCTCCACCCCACAAACAACAAAAGATGCGTGAAGTAAGACGACAAAAGGCCATGAAAGGAGTTGTGTGTAGCAGCACACGGCTTGAATTTGGATCAGGTGGTTGCATTGATAATGCTATGGGAGCAATCTGTGCTGCCGCCCTTAGGCTAAGACACAGGAGCTAACTGCAAGGTAAAGATGTTGAAAAACACTGCACAAGCAGCTGGCTTATGACAATTCTTTTACATTTTCAAAGGCAGAATTTCTCAAACATTTGAATTGCAACTCAAGAACCTTTCAAGATAATTAGTAACAAAGCTCTGCTACTTAGGAGTTTACAGTGCGCCATGAAAATCTTTATAGATTTTTAATTACACTTTGAGATGACAGTTTGCATTAACTGTTTCCTGTATGTGTGCCTAATGAGATAAATGGAACACTGTCAATTTTACTGTAGTTCTGAGCACACGAAAGTCATTGCCTTTTTTTGTCACCGTCATTTGGTAGCTCCAATCGCCACCTCAATCAATGGTTCAATTTAAAATATGAAAGGCAGATTCCTCAGGGCTTTTCATGAATAGCAGCTGTCTCCTAGCACAAACCTTTCGACCTTCAGCAGACCCCAATATTACAAAAAAAAAAAAAAGCTGGCGCGTTGCAGCTGCATGAGTTTCTTATTGTCGGCGCTGGGGGACCCCCTCACCTGGAGCTGCCGGTAGTCGACGTTGAGCATGGACATCTGCCGCTCGCGGTCCTGCACTGTGGCCTCCGCTTGCTGGCGTGCCTGTCGCTCAGCAGCCAGTTGGGCTGCCAAGGCCTCGGCACTGTTCTCGTCGTCCGCGCCCCCCCGCGGCCGCTTCTCAGGACAGGTGGCCTGCTGGTTGGAGCCCCGGTCGAGCCGGTTCTGGGTGTTGCGCAGCTCCAGCTCCAGCACAGCACGCTGCTTCTCCTGCTCGAGGACCCGCGCTGACAGCCGGTGGGCTTCCTCCAGGGCGTGAGCCTCACGCTCCCGCAACCGCTCCAGCTCCAGCTGGAGGGCCTGCCTCCGGCTTTCCAGCTCTTGGACACGTGACGACCATGTGGATTTTTCCTGCCAAGTCATCATGAATGGGACAAAAAACAAACAGTCAGAGTCACGAGTATGCCCAATGTGTGGCGCAAGTGAGAATAAGTGGAAATGTTGAGAATGGCAGTGATGTTATCCAATGGTGCCGGGGCATTTTATGAACCTTGAAAGCCAAAACTGCACCACAATTGACGAAATGACAGCATGTTTACAGAGAGAGCCAGATTTGATAGCCACAAGCATACACAGAGTGAGTGCAGCCAATAGTGCAGTTTGAAATTCACTACATTGAAAAAAGAAGCTCTTCCAATACAATGCTACTGCTGCATGCATTTTAATGATTCCACAGCTTATGGCTCATTTGCCTAATGCTTCACTTTTTTGCTTAGAACACTGTTCATACATTGGCACCATTAGAATATTTTTAAACCAAGTGTGACAATAATAAGTGGGGCAGGATGAGCACTACTGAATAAGTTAAGCTCCCAGAAGCCCTTTTCTTGACCAGCCACTGACATCAGGTCTAGAGGTGCCTCTACGTGTTCCATGCATAAAATAGTCATTCATTTGCTGTATTCATTTTAATCAGCACCGGAATATAATGGCGCTCCACAAAGTTTACTGAAACAGAATTATCTATATGAGGCAACAAGCAGCAAAGGTGACTCAGAAGGGAGACCCACCTGTTCAAGCTGTATCTGCAGGTTAGACAGGTCACGCTCTTGGGAGCCCATCTGTCCCCGCAAGGCACCCACGGTCTCCTGCAGTTCCTGGAAGGCACCCTCCCGTGTTGCTGCACTCAAGGCAAGCTCTGCATTGGCCTTCTTCAGCTTCAGAGTTGCATCCGCTTCCTGCTTCAGCTTGTCATTCAGCTCCCACAGCTGCTTCTCCAGGGCCGACGCTTTGTCCGATGCCGCCTGCCACAGAAAAGTCGGCCACAATGATAGTACTGGCATGAACTGCCTGAGGAGACCAGTAGAGTTGAGTCTGCCAAGACATGGCAAGTGCACGTCAATGAACAAAACAACAGAAAAAACCATATCCAGAGAAGATAGTTTGGTTTGGTTTATGGGGTTTAATGTCCCAAAGTGACTCCAGCTATGAGAGGCGCCATAGTGGAGGGCTCCGGAAATTTCGACCACCTGGGGTTTTTTAACGTGCACTGACATCACACAGCACATGCGTCCAGAGAACACGAGCAGAATACCATATGCAAGACAAGTACTGAGACTGTTAAAAAAAGAAGTTACAGCTAGATTTGCATGGTTTAATCAAAAATTTTCCAGTGTATAAGACGAGATTCTTTTTGACAAAAGCTTTGGTAGTGCGTCCGTTCTATACAACGGTGCGATGCATCTTATGCGCGTTTTTTTTTTTTTTTCCCGTTTTGCAAAATGTTCATAGGCGAACGAACTCTATCGTGAAACGGTAACGGCAGCGATGCCTGCGATTGCAATGTTTACAGTAGTTATAGTGTTCTAGAATTGTTCAGCTGTCTCACTGGCAGAATGCCATTATGTGGCATGCTTCTTGCCCTTTTCACATTGCCAAGACAAGCTAGATCAAACCAACTCTCTTTTCTAGTTACGATTTACAACATTATTTGGTGGCTATTGCATGTGTTTCTCCTTCTTGCATGTGCTTTGCCACGTGCGTTAAAGCGCCCGTGCGCAGCGACAATCAGTACAATGATTATGAGCGCAAAGAGGATGCCTGAGCGCTGTCACGAGAAATCGGCGACCGCGTACCAAGATGAAGACTTTCAAGGCTTTGTGTAATAATAAAGTTCCTGTTCTCACTGAACAAGAGTTTTTTCGTGCATAAATGTCACCTCTTTTTTTTTTTTTTTCTATCATTCGCACGCCCACGTAGCAAATTTTCTTTCAGGCACATAGCACGTGATGGTCGAGCAAGTATATATAGTCAAGTCCTATTACCGTAGCCTGAACAAACTGAGATGCGTCTTATATACCAACTTTTTTGTTGAAAGCCTTTAAATATGAGGAGTGCATCTTATAAACCGGAAAATATGGTAGGTGTGTTAGCCCTGCTTCACCAGGTTAAGCTAAACCGGACGTACCCACTTCACTCACAAGGACACTCAGACAAGAGACACGGTTTGACGGACTCCATCACCCCTTTTATCCCACGCGCGAGGTGTGAGGTGCCACGTCCGATGCAGCTCTATCTCCTCTGCACTTAAGGTCGCGAAGAGAGGGTTGGACAGGCAAGCAAACATCAGCAAAATTCAGGACTGGGGGTCTTAAAGCTAGCACTGTCAAGATCGCTCGTTCACACACACACACACACACACACACACACACACACACACACACACACACACACACACACACACACACACACACACACACACACACACACACACACACACACACACACACACACACACGCACACACACACACGCACGCACACACGTACCTGAGAAGCTGAGGCCAGCTGAGACCGCGACTGCTGCTCACACTCCAGCTTAGCCCAGAGCTCCTGCAGCTTGAGCTCTGCCTTGCGCCTGTGTTCGCACTCTGTCTCATATTTTCGTTGGCTCTGTCAACAAAGGAGAGTCGTCAATGTGCAAGTGAACACACAGAACGTAGTTGAAAGTGAAACATCAGTTTAACTTATTACAAACCATCGTTTCTTCTTTATAAGACAGGGATGAAATCCCATACCAGCTGAAGTAACAATTTTACAGCCATTGCTGTGAAGGAGAGTTGCTCTCAAATAAATGGCATTGATCTCATTTTTGCAGTACCCACGCCATACAAGCTTTGCGACTGAAAATCAAACTGCATCTTAAATTAAATGAGATCATTCTATTTATAACATACTGGTGACGGGACTAGACATCTATAAGAGGCAGTGGCTAGTCTCAAGGTATCGTTTGTTGCAGCTTTGACGTAAAGCAGGTTATGCCTGGTAACAATGCCTAACAAGTGGTGTGATGCCGGCATGCCACTGCAAGCAGCATGTCATAAACATGGGTGCGATGCATCCTTGCTTCTAGGTCACAGACAACCTATCAATTAACATTTTTTTTTTACATTAGACTACCAATATATACAACTATTTTGCAATCACATTTGAATTTGATATATCCTTGTTCAACCCTATCATCGAAAAAGCACTCTGCTTTTTGCTTATTTATACCCTGAAAGCTCCTACTTTTACTTTCTTCCAAATGAAAAAAATTACCGAGTAAAAAAACAATGCAGAAGGAGCCAGCACAGTTTTCTTTGCTAGAACAGATGCACAAGAAACGTACCAGGCATTTGCATTTCCTTGCAACCTAAACATGCCATTTTATGTCCCCACTGCTCTTGTTAGTTGTAGAACAAACATACTATCAACAGTTACACAATAACAGAGAGACCACAGTCTAAGAATGTAACACTGGCTCCTTTCCGAACAGAGTTGAAGCCATCCCTAACACCAATTCTTTCACTTTGCACCTCTGACTTTGGTCAAACTCGCATTAAACGCAACTGCTAGCAAGTGACGTTACTCACTAAGTATCATCACTGACATCATGAGCTGTGACGAGCAATGATTAAGGGATGAAAGAATGAAATGGCACAAGAATTCCCACAGAATACAGCTCCTGTTCTTTGACGGTGACTTCCAGCCACGGGAACTCTGACGCATTGTAGTGCATTGGACATCAAATTTATGATTAAAGTGAGCGCCTAGAGCAAAAAGCTTGTGATGCGTGATCACAAACATAAACTTCCATGTTGCTATATTTGTTTACATTTAGAATAGTACTTCCTCCAGTAGCTGCATGCCATTATCCCTTCGCTAAGTGCAAGCCACTGACAACTGTGCAACTTCTTTGAATGCCTGCTGCAACATTTCATGATGTTGTATCTGTACAAATCCATAAAGTATAAGAAACAAACTTAACTATGTAGAGTACTACAGCCGGTATATTAGAGCGTGCTTATAGCAACGGTTTACTCCACTGGTGTGCCCTTTACTGGTGGAAAAAGGTAGGAGGAAGTACGCTTACAAGTAATACAAAACAAAATAAGACAGGGAAAGAAGCCTTACTTCCTTGGCCTCATGCGAGAGCAGCGTGATCTTCTTGTTCAGCTCCCGGTTGTCGGAGGCCATCAGGGTCACCTGTTCGTTTTGTGCCGACACAGCCTCCAGCTGCTTCAGGGTGTGCCTGCACCACCAATCAAGCCATGTCGATTCGAACCCACTAACTTCTCACGGGAAGTGAATACAGAAAGTCGCAGCTATCGCCGCAACTTATCGACCCGCAAGCAGACTGCAACCCAACCCTGCGTTACGCATTATGTGCGGTCATCTCCGTCAACTTCCGTCTGTGTGCAAAAACTACCGTACATCCCACTTGGTTTAAATATGGTAAAACCCTACCACTTTTTTGCACACGATAGCGTCGTAGGCCCGGCAGAAAAGACAGTGCTGGCATTATAACCAAAAAAACCACGAACGAGGCCTGGGCAGGTGGAAGTTAGCCGGTGACATGGCCGGGCCCGGACTGGTAGCCAGGTCATGTGAAGTCACGAGACCTGATGACATGGCCAAGATGGCAGGTGAAATCAACATGGCTCCTCGTTTGCAATGGCCGAGTTGGAAGGGATTGAAACCCACCAGAACTCTTAGATCCGACGCTACTACTAGGCCAAGCAGCTATATTCGTACAGCTCAGTTCAAGTGAGGCTCTATATGAATGCGGGCTGATGTTTCACATAATGTGGCGGGACTGGTGATGAGCATGTGCGAGACAATACAAGCATACATTAAGCCACAAAATAAGTGATTGAGTGAGGGCAAGTAGGTGAATGAAGAAGCAGGTGGGAGCTATTAACGCTACCATCATTCAGCATAGGTTAAGTATCGCTCCCAATCTTTTAGCCTTCGGGACCGTCAATGCGGTTCGAAAAATGACAAGTAAAACCTCTACAAGAGGAGGCTTTAATTCTTTCTTTTTTTTTAATCCTTGAAGACCTCCCATGGCTTTTGAAAGATGTCAAGCAAGGCCTCTATGAGAGGGGTTCTGATTCCTTCTAGCTTTGGAGACCCTCCTACCCCATGGCTTTTGAAAGGTGGAGGGCAAAACCTTTACAGCACGGGCTCTCAAATCTTTTTAGCGCTGGGGACCATCAGCAGTTTTCAATTGGTGTTGACGGTCCCTCTTGTGTGTAACATGGATGAAAATAAAAGCACACAGAACCAAAGCGCCTTAAAGAATGGCCAAATGTAATTAATGGCAGGCTACCATAGCAAAAACAGTCTGCTATAAGCAATTACAACTTTATTACGGCTTGGTTTATGGACATTCTAAAGCAACTCAGGCCATGAGAGATGCCGTAGTGGAGTGCTCCGAAAATTTTGACCTCCAGGCATTCTAAACGTGCACTGACATCACACAGCACATGGGCACCTTGCTTTTTGACTCCACCGAAAAGCGTCGGCGTCGGCCGGGATTCGACCCTGCATCCTTTGGTACAGCAGTCGAGTGCCCTAAACACTGCACTACCATGGCGGGGTAGTTTCGTTACAGGTCCCTGGGAACCACAGAAAGTGCTTCCAGGAAACCGACCCAGTATAACCCAGTTAGCACAGCTACGACTAGTGATCGTGGCGTCAGCCAAAAGTGCGTTACACACCACTTACTCTGTTCATGCAACCTGATGAGGTGCAAGACAGTGTTCACAGCGTGCAGTACACAATGCCATTCAGCCGGAAAAGTTGCATCGTCCTATCCCACTTCGGCCTATTCCACGCTAACCTAACCTAACTGGATTGTCTTGAACAGAACACCACGCACATAAGCAATGAAAGCTCTGTTTAACGTCACTGCTTCTGCCTAAACTGCTACTTTGTGATGCAGCTGTGATGCTTTCCACTAGTGAGGAGCTCCAGTCAAAAGCAAAACCTGGCAGGGTACACTGTCTACAGAAACTCGAACTCGCAAAAGAAGCAGCAAAGGGCCGCAAGCCTGTAGAAGCTGTTAGCAACTCACCTGTACTTCTGCTCGGCTTCCTCTTTGGCCTCGCGCAAACATGCAATCTCCTCCTGCAGGACATCAGGGGATGGGCCATTCCCCTGCACAGCAAGCTGCACGAAGGCAGTAGAGAAGAGAATGGAAGAAAACGTGACCTGATATGTGGGTGAGCAATTTTACCTCACAAACAGTGGTTCTCAAACCGGTGTCTTGGGACAATTCGAGCAACTTTTTATTTATAGTTCAGGCCCTGCAAAACCCATGCTCCTCTGTGAAGCTGCTTACTTTTTCATTGTCGGGTGACCGGGATCAGGGTAGCTGTGCGTGCTTATTTCAAGTTCTGTCTGTTACAAAAGTTTACAATCCAGCATGTTGTTTGAACGAACAGCACCGCAGACTTTTGCAGCAGACGCTACACTACACACACAATCACAGTTCTTCAGTGACACTCACACTCTTTAACCAGCCTGGAAGTTTGGCCTTATTTTTCAGATGCAGTAGCATGGAGCACGAGTGAAGCGGCAGAGCGATCCGACAGAGTATTGCTCAATTTTCTGGAATGGGCACAATTTTTTTTTTATTACAATTAGCAACAACACCTACCTCTTCTTTAATTTTCTTCCTTTCTGTTATATAGTATACTACTACCTATGGCCCCTAAGATTTTTGCACCCACTTTCGCTGGCCCTCAAATCATCCTCTCAACACATTCACAGCTCGAAACCTCTGTCATGGAGAATCGCTCTGAACACAGTGACCTAAAGCCATTCCCACTTAACTGCCACTGATGGTCAGGTCTGCCATCCTAAAACTATTCTCGTCAATTCAGTAGATGGACCAAATGCCCTAATTTAAGCATTTGGTCCTAACCAGGCAGCAGTCACGAGATCAAAGCCCAGATCCGCAAAGCTTCCCTTCAACTACAGTAGCCTGAGAATGCTGTGTACAGGGTTCTCCTTGCAAACTATAAAGAACTTCTCAGGTGGATGTTAACTGCACCTGTTTCTCCTTCAAAGAAGCTAGACAGGCTGCAGCTAAGTGCATCTTTTTTACTTTTGTGTGCGACTACTCACTAAAGAACCAGCTCAAAACTAGCAAACTATAGAAGCGAAGCATGAGCCAAAATAAGCAACTAATCTCCTGCATTCATTGCAGCCATTTTCAGGTGCCAGTAAATGCATTATATGTAACATTAAAAAAGTAGCGTAAACATTAGCAAAAAAGAAAGAAAGCAGCAGCATTAAAAATAAGTCCCCAAACAAGACGAACTCACTAGGCATCATGTAACAAGTTGAGCGTCAGATTGAGCTATGCAGCCACAATTTCATTAGACATCTTTAAAAGACCGTGTTGCGTGCTGCCGTCTGCGTTACTGGAGTTGCGGGACCCCTCCCACCGGCAGCGCACACGCGCTTCATTGGTCCCAACACGTGGCAGCTAGCCTTGAGGCCGCCAGATGGCGCTACTTGCCTGTCAGTTTAGCGCATGTTCATCGCGTAGGGACCAATCGGTGTGGGAGCCCTGCCGGTGGGAGGGACCTTGCAAATGCAGTAACGCAGACAGCAGCACGCAACATGGTCTGCTAAAGGTGTCGATTACAGTAGAATCTCGGTGATACGAAATTCAATGGGAGACGAAAATTTTCGTATCACCCGAAATTTCGTATCACCAAAAAATGAGCAAAATCCGTTTTCAAGCCTTCCAACAGGTATGAAATATTTATTTTCGTTGAAAGAAATCGCGTATATCCTTCTGCACCTTCTTTTCCGCGAGATCTGATAACAGAGAGTTTTGAAAACTGAAAAATTGGGCTGCTGTCTTCTCCAGCACAGGCTCGGAGGTCACGGCACGCCGCAGAACATCGATGGCGTGCATCGTTTCTGCTGCCGTTGGCGGTGGGTCATCAACGCTTTGGTCGTCGTCATCTTCGTCACTGCATGGAATTCCAGGCTGTGATGACGCTTCCTCCGCAATATCTTCAACTGTGCGGAGACCACAGGTGGCGAGGTCGTCGTCCGCGGTGACGAAATCGTCGATGCAACAGTCGACGTCAAGTTGATTCCAGACATCGATGGGAATCGGGTCTGGCACTTGCGAGGCAGTAGCCACAGCGGATTTGAAAACCCCACACTTCTCGAAACAATTGGCGATGGTCGTAGGAACGACGCGATCCCAGGCAATTGCAAGAAAATGCACAGCGTCCAGAAGAGTGATCTGGAGATTCGCGTCCTTCCTTTCAATCTTTGCGAGGAGGCGGGGCATCAACAAAGCTTTGAAATGGTGCTTAACATTCCTTATAATCCCAGCATCCAGTGGTTGCAAATGACTTGTTGCGTTCGGGGGCACGAACACCACCTTAACACTCTGTAGAGTCATTTGTTTTGGATGGGCGGTGCACTAGTCCAGCAGCAAAACTATTTTTCTGTTGTGGCAAGACATCTTGCGGTCGAGGTACGTGACGAATTCCATAAACAAAGAAGACGTCATCCATGCTTTTTTGTTCGCCTTGTAGACGCAGGGCAATCGACCGGCTGCCTTAAAGCATCGGGGCTTTTGATATTTGCCAATGGCTGTCAGTGGCATCTTTTCCGATCCGTCGGTGTTGCAACAAAACAAAACTGTGATCCGCTGTTTGCTCTTTTGTCCGCCCCGGCAGGCATCGCCTTTAAAGCACAAACTTTTTTCGGGCTGGAGATTGTAAAACAGCCCTGCTTCATCTACATTAAAAACATCACGTGCCTCATATCCCGCTATGTAAGACGGCAGTGTGGTTGTCATCCAGTCTTCCAAGCGGAGGTGTCGACTTTTTTTCCTTCGCCACAAACGGTCTTGTAGGAAAGATTATGACGCACCTCGAACCAGTGAATCCATCCACCGGAGGCCTGAAAGTCATCAATTCTAAGTGTGAGTGCGATGCCCGCTGCCTTCTCACGAAGCACTTTTCCGTCGATGTTGACGCCGGCCGCCGTGACCTCTCTGAACCACGTTAGAAGAACCTCTTCCAACTTCACATGGTGGGCAGTTTTGGCTTCTTTAGAATTCATCGCGAAGTGCTGCACATTCTGCATAATTTGGTCGTGTTGACCAACGATCGTAGACAACGTTGACAGTGGCAGGCCTAGCTCCTTGGCCACGTCAGTGCGCCTTTTCTTGAGCTCTTTGTCCACCTTATTTAAAATTTCCAATTTGTCTTTAAAGGTCAGCGCCTTTCTCTTCCGTGACATTGCAGTATGATGTATCTTTTTGCGTTGCTGAGATGATCACAAACGACGTGCTATCAACGCGTTGTCAGCCTCAACAAACGAGAAAACGAAGCAACGTATTGCCGCTGCCGCGGAGACTCCGGAAAGCGGAAGAGCGTGGCCTGCGGGGCGGTGGAGAAATGTGGAGAGGGCCGCTAGGCCGTGCGCACAACACCAATAGCAGAAAGCAACAATGAGATAAATAAAAAAATGTGGGGGGAGGGGAGAGAAAGAAAGAGAGCGGGAAGAGGGGAGGGGGGGCGGCAAGATATCGCCGCCTTCCTTCGCCAACTTCGCTGCTGCTGCAGGTTGCCAAGCCGGTTTTTTCCCACTGTATTTTTTTTTCTTCTTGCGCGCGCGTGTGCGTGATCCGTGCTATCAGTGCTGCGCCGCTGCGCACGCTTTTCTCGCTGTGCGTGTGTGCGTGGGCCTCGACCGGTCGTGATACCGAAGTTCGTATCACACGTAGCGAAAAGAAAAAGTGTTCGGAACATCCGATTTTTTGCCCGCTGAACGCAATGCAATTCGGCCGGGGAATTTTATGAATTTGTATCACACTGAATTTCGTATCAGCCGAGTTCGTATCACCAAGATTCTACTGTATTATTTGTCACAAGCCAGCTAAAGCTGAACTTTTCCATTCAGTCAACAATTAAAATGCAGCGGAATAATGCAGAAACAATATGGAAGTCAATTCAGTATGCACTGAGAACAGTGTACACACCTTGTCAGTCTGGTCACAGCAGGATGGACGACAGCAGGTCAGGGGCAGAAAACGAGACAGAACAGAATTCCAGCATCAGTTCAGAATATCATTATCATATCATTAACAATGCTCATGCCGTATTGTTGGTGCTGTCATTATCGAGGTTTGCCGAGTTTGTGAAAGTCGATTTCTACCTTTATTGGCACTTTCCTTTGCTTATTACCAACATTTGCAGGATGTTATTGCCCTCCAGGTTTACTGAGTTTTCTCAGTGTTGTTCAAATGCCTAGTCATGTGGTGTTATGACCGTAAATGATGTCTTCTCACTTGCAGCTGGCAATGATGCCTCCACTCATGCGACAGTTGGCCTTTGGAGAACATTAACTTATTTTCGGACAATGAACTCGAAGCTTTGGTCTCGTTTGTTTAAAATGTCATACCTCGGTCAGTCGCCCTTCAAGCTGGACTTGTAATGGGCAAAGCTAATTTCAGCTATTAAGAAAAAGAGGCGAGGGTTTGAACCTAGTTATATGAGCGAAAGCTATGTGAAGCATGGTTTTGCACGGTTTAGCAAGGTTGTACACAGTTTGACGGCTTGAGTTAGGGCGACGTTCAAGTTTTGCCTTAAGAGTAGATGCGATAGTGCCTTTTATACCAAAATTGAAAAAATATTTTTTGCTTAATCTGTTTATGGGGAAAGGTTGGCGCAGTGTCTGCCTCGCTTTTTGGTGGACATCTACACTAGTTAGGTCAACTAATTTTGATTATATGTTTTGCTGAAGTTTTTCTAGGGGGAAAGGAAGAATCACAATCTGTCTTCCCTCAAAAGCTTTTGGACCCAGCGAGGCAAAAACTGAAGTTGCAGTCCGAGTAGTAGTGCTTACGCTCTAGAAGCTCTGCATGGTCATGAGGGACATGAAGTAACACTTTCGTATATGTACATTCATTTTTGCTTCCAGACAGCATTACCATCACACGCAGTATTAAATGAAACGGCATGTGAAACTCAAATTCATGGTGAAATTTTCAGCTAATAAGCCAGAAGTACACTCAGAAGTCAGCAAATTTGTCAAGTTCGTGGGCTGCACAAGGAAGTGTGTGTGCACGCCTTATGCAATCCAAGTCCAATAAATACAACTGATTTATTGGACTTCGAAGGGGCACTTGAGCAAGACTTCCAAGTAATAAAAATCTAAAAATGAAAAAAAAAAAAAAAAAAACCCTCTGATAACACACTGAGGTGTCCCGTGATGCTTTCCAAATAACTTAGACGATCTATTTTTCACCATTCAGAATTTGGTCACCATTTGCAGAGACTGTTGCTGTGGTAAACTGGTCCATGAATTTTGTTTGTAACTTTTCTAAATATAAGCTAGTGCCTGCGCAAACATCAATCTTATTTCAAGAACACGCTAACAAAAAAACGTGCATCATGCATACCTCGCTGTAGCCATCCACCCCATGCAGCTGAGCCGAGGACAGCAGGGAGTAGTCGCCAGAGTATGTGAAGCCCACAAAGGGTAGGTGGTTGCCAGCAAACGCCTTGGGCTCGGGAAAGTGCTCCTCGGGTGTCTCGTCTTGGTCGACATCGTCAAAGTTGCTCGTGTCATCGTCGCTGCTCAGCTCGGGCAATACAGGCGGCACAGCTGCAACAGAAGATTCGAGTCAGTTCCAGTGCATTTGAAGCGATAGCACATAGGGTTCGTTTGGCCAAAAAGCCATGGCCGCATCCAGAACTGAGAAAAACGTGCCGTAAAATCTTGAGCTGCCAACACGCAGCGGCTACCAGATCTCCATCGAGACATGAGACATTACTGCCAAGAGAGATGACGTCTCCTCATTCTAAGTTTAAAAGCAGCTTTCACAGTGCAAACTGCGCATATATGTCGACTTCTCAACACGGATGCACCCCAGAGGGCCACAGGCCCCTATCCCATCACACTATTCAAACACTTCTAAACAAAGGAATGGACTATCAATTTGGTGGTTCATATTGTATGTTTGTACACAACATGTCCACAATTACGCCATGGCCACATATTACATCCAAACTATACCGAGAGAGAGACAGAGAGAGAAAGCATGCAAGTAAAAAAGAAAAAGGGCAACCCTCACCATCACGAATGTTCTCAAATGTCCACTGGTCATTCTGAAAGAAGGGGTGTGCCTTGATCTCATCCACACCTCTCCTGCCTAGCCGATGGTTCCTGAAATAAAACAAAACGGCCAGTTATCTCCACGGCCTCGACAAGAAGCTGTCCTAGACCATGCGCAATAATGGCCATCCCTACACACATGCTGGCCAAGCAAAATGTGTTCCAACGAACCAAACAGCCAAAAAGCAGAACATCTATAGTAACACTTTCGTCCTTTTCCGGCAATGAAGTGATAGTTACTGACATAAAGACACATCGAACACGTGTGGAAAAGTCTCCACACGTCTTCATGCGTGCGGCCTTCACTAATGTTGGAACAAACAGCCCAGCAACACATTCTCTTAAGTATCGAATATTTTTTGGTCTGCAGCCTTGCTAAATAAGCAGGGGTTGCAAACATTCAATGCTCTGAATAATTTTGGAATAATATCAGCTGTTCATCTAATTCACACTGCAGTTTCAGTATCCAAACTATCAGAATCCCTTAATTAAACATTCAGAAATTACCAATTTCCGGTCTATCTAAACTGGCGGCAAAGCACTGTGATCTTTCCAAAAGGCGGTATCATAAAATTGTCGCACGAGTTAACTTGCTCCTTCAAAGTAGAAGCGACTGCCAGCTCGAGGCAAAAGGCAGTGCTCGATAGCGTGTAGTGCTAGTGAACCTCTTGTAAGCATATACTAGTATAAGCGTAAGCATGAAAGCTGCTCAGCTTGTTACGGGTAACAGAAGGGACAGAGCTGGTGCTTGCATATGCTGCTGAAGTTATTTTGCAGAGCCTGCTTTGATCATTCTCAATTTTTGTACATTAGACTATAAAAACTGCGCTTGCCCAAAGTAGAAAAAAAAAAAGGTACAATAAAGTGTCGAGCTCAAAGCCAGCCCCAGTGCAACCACACCATGTACAGTGCAAAGCAAGGGTGATGTGGTTTCATTTCTGCGGCTTCTGTGTTTTTGACTGCCTTTGTTTCCGGTTGAGGCCTATCACGAGGCTAGCAATCTGGCGAAACCAATAAGCGAAGGCTAAGTGGGCTATACGTTGCCGCAAATGCAGAATTCTGCGTGGAATTCCATAAATAACAATTTGTTCTCGCCTTCATCGAAATGCATGCACCAGCAGTTGGGTTTAAACTTGAGTACTCCGGCACAGTAGTCGGGCATCTTAACCACCACAATGGGGCAAAATAAAGTTGGTTATTACATGATTCCTGCCTCTTTGTTTAATGCCTGGAAGGCGTGACATGTACAGTGAATTGTGCTTATGACAAGTGAGAACAAAATTTGTTTGCCATAATTTTTATCATTCAAATTCACTGTGCAAGCATAAATTTTATATTCGCCCATCTCAAACAAATTTGCACTTTTTCTGGCAAGAGATTAAATTTAACTTGGCAGTACTGGAAAAATGCTCAGTTCGATGCACGCTAGTTTTCAACATTCGAATTCACTCCGAACCCAAAGTTTTGTTTCTGGACACTTCTACTTCTACTGGACACAAGGTAGTGTGAAGGTAATGAAACCTTGTGCGAAACATTACAAGTAGTTCGGAAGAAACACGAAAGTGATGAACACAAACACACAATAGAGGGTTGCAATAATCAATAAACAAGAAAGAGGATCCCAAACCTGTCGGTCAGAAAGGCGCAGATGAGGTGCCGAGCATGCGGGGAGACCTCGACATCTTCGGGAAAGGAAAGCGAGTTAGCATGGTCCATAATCTTGCCGTAGGTGCCGACGAGTGAATCAGCGTAAAAGGGCGTGTCTCCCACCAGCATCTCATACAGGACCACACCCACTGACCACCAGTCGCACTCTCGGCCGTAGCAGCCCTCTCCGCCTTGGCTCCTCAGTACCTCGGGAGAGATGTAGTCGGGTGTGCCCACTGCCGTGTCTGACCGCACCAGGCCGTCCTGAAGCACAGTGGCAACAAAGCAAAACTTGTAAATTGTAAATTGTTTTAGAAAACATGTTGCGGGGCTAGTTGGTGAAGCATGGTTTCCTAACAAGTTATTCGGCACTATATAAATGATGAAGACACAGAAAGAAATACACGAGGTGGGTGCTAACTTCAGCATCAAAATTACTTTATAGGAAAGAAAAGGCCACAATATCCCTCCCACTTCTCGGCGAACACCTGAACCATGCCCTAAGGCAAGAGAGGAAGGTGGGAATGAAAGAAGAAAGAGAGAGAGAGGTCCCGCAGTGGAGGGCCCTAGAATAATGACCACTCGGGTTCATGTGCACTGAAATCACACAGCACCACTGGGTGATGTGCATAAGAGCACAAAGAGTACAAAAGATCTGGGTACTATCATGAACCGGCACCTGAGTAAAACCTCGTTAGCTTGAAGGCGTTCGTACCATAGAAAATACTAGAACTTAGTCTTCGAATTAATTGAGCACAATAATAAAATAAGGAAGGACAGATAAAAGAGCACAATAAACAATCAAGTGCAAAGTTTTTGTGGAAATGCTTTCACTACAAACGATGTTATAAATTTTTATATGCTTCATTTCTATACCAGACTTGCAGAAAGCTTAGTGTGACAAAATAATATAGCACAAACCAGCCGTCACTTAAGTTTCGCCCAAATAATCGAAGTAATGGCTTTCTTAAAGTACTTTCGTTAGCCTGTTCTTTTTTCTACTCAATTTTGTATCGACACATGCATAAATGTCTCATTATTGTCATATCAAATTAAGCAACAGCTGTAAAATCAAAAAGTAATTCAAAAATGTGAAAATCACCTATAAATAGCATTAAGGAACACAACGCAAAAAAAATGTATTAAGGAACACAACGCAACAAACCGCATGAAAATCCGTGAATCCACTGTCATGATACACTTTCTGCAAGCAGGGCAGTTAGGTAAAGAAAGAAACATTTTTTTTAAAACTGAAAGCTGTTGTGAAAGCTGAAAATGGGGTATGGTTGGGGACAGCCCCTGAATCACACTTCCAAGGGTGTTTACTCCCAGTGTGCGCCGAAAAGTTGTATTGTAGTTACGTACAAGGGGACAATGGTCGCAGAGTGCACGCCCCTCTTCAACACCTGGAATTACACCTGCTTGGTGGAGTAATAATGTCACCAGATGCTTAAGTACTAGAGAGATCGAATTACATTAAAACCTGAATAATTTGAACTCTTTCAATTTGAAATTCCATTTAACTTGAAGAAGTTCTGCACTTCCATAATTCCTACCACAGTAAAAGCTTGTTAATTCGAACTTCATGGGGGGGAGAGGGTGGGGTCGAATTATCTGATGTTCGAATTACCGAATGGTCTAAAAAAAAACTGACAAGAACTATTTGCATTACGGTACATTTATCGTATTTACTCGTGTAACAAACTCGGTCGCATAATGAATCCACCTACCTTCGATTTTTGACCAAGAATTTGAAAAAAAAAGAAAAAAAAGAGAGAAGGCGTTGGTAGTTAGTGTGTTCCTCAGTTTCGTGCTGTCTTGGTCCACAATGCATTTCTTGGCAGTGCAACAAGATGCTGCGCAGCTATAACATCACGGTGTTTACCTTTGTAGTTAGCACTAGCAAGGGGGGAAATGAACTTGGCAGAGTGCCAGCGATTGTTCGATTCTGCAAGCCTCGTTTTGAGTACATTTGCTTTATCATGCCATGAGCGATTGGCGCTGGCACCGTCTCATCATCATCATCATCAGCCTGACTATACCCACTGCAGGGCGAAGGCCTCTCCCATATTTTTCCACTTAACCCGGTTCTGTGCTAGCTGCATCCACTTGACCCCTGCGAACTTCTTAATCTCATCCGCCCACCAAACTTTCTGCCGCCCCCTGCTACGCTTTCCTTCCCTTGGAATCCAGTTTGTTACCCTAAGCGACCATCGGTTATCCTCTCTTCGCACTACATGTCCTGCCCATGTCCATTTCTTCTTCTTAATTTCCACTAGAATGTCGGTAACTTGAGTTATTTCTCTGACCCACTCTGCACGCTTCCTATCTCTTAATGTTACCCCTACCATTTTTCGTCCCATAGCCCTCTGGGTTGTCCTCAACTTAAGTAGAACTCTCTTGGTTAGCCTCCACGTTTCAGCGCCATAGGTGAGTACAGGTAAGATGCAAATGTTATATACTTTCCTCTTTAGCGATACCGATAAGCTGCTAGTCATAATCTGCAAGCGCTTGCCAAATGTGCTCCATCCTAATCTTATTCTTCTTGTTATTTCCTTTTCATGGTCCGGATCTGCGGTTACTACCTGTCCTAAGTAGACATATTCGCCTACTACTTCCAGTGCTTCGCTACCTAATGTAAACTGCCGTTCCTTCCCGAGGCTGTTGAACATTACCTTAGTCTTCTGCATATTGATTTTCAAGCCTACCTTTCTACTTTTCCTGTCTAGGTCATCAATCACTATTTGCAGTTCATCCCCCGAGTTGCTTAGCAAGGCAATGTCATCGGCAAATCTCAGATTACTGAGGTATTCTCCATCTACCCTTATCCCTAACTGCTCCCATTCCTAGTCTCTGAATACTTTCTCTAAGCTAGCTGTGAATAGTACTGGGGAGATTGTGTCTCCTTGCCTAACACCTTTCTTTACGGGAATTTTGTTACTCTCTTTATGCAGAACTATGGTTGCTGTGCAGCCACTATATATACCTTCCAGCACTTTCACGTACGGCTCGTCTACCCTCTGATTTCGCAATGCCAGCATCACCGCCGAGGTTTCAACTGAGTCAAATGCTTTTTCGTAATCAATGAATGCTATGTATAAGGGCTGGATATATTCTGAGTATTTTCCTATCATTTGGTTGATGGTATCGAAAGCAGAGTACCGTTTCCGAAAACCTGCTTGATCCTTTGCTTGATTGAAGTCTAAGGTTGTCCTGATTCTATTAGCGATTACCTTAGTAAATACCTTACACGTAACAGACAGTAAGCTGATTGTTCCGTAATTTTTAAGGTCCTTAGAGTCTCCTTTCTTATGAATGAGGATAATGTTTGCATTTTTTCATGGTTCTGGTACCGTCAATGACACCAGGCACTGCGTATATAGGGTGGCCAGTTTTTCTAGCATGATATACCCCCCCGTCCTTCAGCAAATCTGTAGTTATCTGATCCTCTCCAGCTGATTTCCCTCTTTTCAAAGTTTTTAATGCTTTCTTGACCTCGTCCTTCGTCACTGGTGGAACGTCTGACTGTTTTTCCCTACCGCCAATCTCATTACAGTCCTGACTACTTTGGCTACTATCTTATCCATATTCGTGATGATGTTGCCCGCCTTGTCCCTTATCGCACACATCTGGTTTTTGCCTATGCCCAATTTCTTCTTTACCGCTTTAAGGCTTCCCCTGTTCTTTACAGTACGTTCAATTTTCTCCATGTTATACTTCCTTATATCGGCTATCTTGCACTTATTGATTACCTTTGATATCTCGGCCAATTCGATCTGGTCTGTTGGATTGGAAGCTTTCATACTCTGGCGTTTCTTAATCAAATCTTTCGTCTCCTTAGACAGCTTTCCGGTATCCTCTCTAAGTATCCTACCGCCTACTTCTACCGCGCACTTAGTAATGATATCTCTGAAATTATTGTTCCTTGCTTCTAGGGTAATCTCGCCATCCTCGGTTAGAGCTGAATACCTATTGTGTAGCGAGATCCTGAACTCTTCTGCCCTCCCCCTCACCGCGAATTCATTTATGGGTTTCTTTCTTACTAATCTGGTGCGTTCCTTCTTCAGATTTAGGCTAATTCGGGACCTCACCATCCTATGGTCACTGCATCGCACTTTCCCGATTACCTCTACATCTTGCATAATGGCGGGGGTTGAACACATTATGAAGTCGATTTCATTTTTAGTCTCCCCGTTAGGACTTTTCCATGTCCAGTTCCGGTTCTTTGGGCGCCGTCTACTGCCACTTAATTATTGGTATGAGCGGTAGCAGCAAACGCCTTTTGAAGCACACGATTCTCAAAGTCGGTGTAATAATCGTGGCTGACCGCGTACGTTCGTTGTGAAAAAAAAAAAAATTTTCCTGCATAACCCCTAGCATGCACCCGTCCAACGTCACAGCTTTTCATGGGAATTGGCTGGGGCAGCACCGACAGTGCTTAATCGTATTTCCGAATTAACACAGTTCGAATTAACGAGCATTTAGTTGCGAGTTTCGGAGGTTGCGCGGAATAGAGAGCAGTCAGCCGCGGCCGCCAGCTCCTACTCTCCGGCGCGCCAGCTGCCGCACCGGTCATGGCGCCAATTAGGCTTTACCCACTCTGCCATGGCTTCATATGCTTTCATCTTCTCCCCGTTTTGGACATGCGCAGCATCTAACTATGCCGGTTTTGCGGAGGTGTTTCTTTTTGCCACGTGCTGCGTGCCAAGCCGCACAGACATGGCGACACGTAGTTTGAATTATCTGTAGGGGAACCGACTTGCGTTAGAATGAACGGGCTTTTTTGTACACAGATCTCTATGAAGCTTGGCCGGACCAAGTAGTGCAGTTCGAATTATCCAAAAATTCGAATTTAATTGTAGCACTACGCGGGAATGCCCGATTAAAATTTCTCCACAAAGAAATAAAGCAACAGCCCACGAGAGACATGAAGCGGGAGGCCTGCAAAGTGATGTAGCGCCGTAGTGCCTTACTTCCATAACTCCCAGCACTATACACGCACGCAGGAAAGAAGCGTGGGTGTGTGCTCGTGTGCCTCATGGGTCACCGCACTCACGGGTCGCTGCGTGATGCCATTATGTTGACGAACAGCATGTCCTTTAAGAGAATGTGTCCCTAGTGCAGGTACATTATGTTCAAACCTGGTTACAGAGGTGCTAGCAAGTTAGGTTACAGAGGTGTCATGCGTTAGTTAGCAAGTTTATGTATTGAATTATCGATGACTCAAACTACGTCACGATCCTCTTCGAGTTCCGATATATCCGGGTTCAACTATAGTTATGTTCACATGCATATCGACTATTCTATAGGAAATTAAAACTGCATGCTGTGTGCCCAGCTCGTTTGCTCTGGTGGTTGTTCTCTCTGTCACGTGAGTGCAAATTACGACAACAATCTCAGGGGTGTGCATGCGCTGCAGAATTCAAAACTACTCAGCAGTGTAGATTTGCCACAAGCCACTCTGAGCCGCAGTCAGGTGTGAAAGGCAGTGTGGAGCTCCATTTTGTTTTTGCTCTCCACTGGCATTGTAATGTGTTTATAGTTAAGTTGTAGGCCTGCTGCAATATGTACAGGGTCGCTCCAACAAACACGCAAGCAGGTAGTTGCTCTCTTCAGGGTACCATGGTGCCCGACGCAGCAAGACACCAGAGCAAAGTGGCACAGGGACTAGAGACCTGGAGGTGGTGCCTCACATGGTTTAACATTTGACTTCAATGCACGGCCGACTCAAATGCAGTCACGCCTTCTCAAGTGTTCACATTAAAAGCGGACGACCCTGCACACCCTACAAGAAGAAACAAAATAAAGTCCGGTGACAGGATGAAGGGGGAAAGGCTACGCACGACGGTTTCTCAGAATAATGTTTTTTTCTGGGCCCAATTATTTTGTTGCGTTCAGTTAATCTGAACACCTTCTGAAGTCCTGATGACTTCTATTTACTGAGGGTTCACTGCACACACATTTAGGGAAGTGCATCTTATTTTAAACTTGCTTGCTTACTAAGAGATATAAAATGTCGAATATCAGCAGGCGACCAACTTACAGCATCCATGCGCATACAGGTCCCAAAGTCAGCCAATTTCAAATGGCCCCGTGCATCGAGAAGCATGTTGTCAGGCTTCACGTCTCTGTGCAGAATGGAAAAAAAAAGAAGATGTGCAGCCCAGCCAGAAATAATGGGAACAAACTGAAAACATGCCTAAGCCTGTAATCAACAGCAGAAATAAGAGAATCTTCATGCCTGGAAGTGCACGCTTCAGTAGCTGAAATTCTCAGGGAAACTAAGTCGACACACTTTCAGTGAAAGATGGCGGTTCAGTAGGCGATCAAGTGCGGGTTATGCTGAAGACATTAAGCACAACTGTACATAACAACCTGTTTAGTGCATCTCTGCTGGATTCAACGGGCTTATTTCGGTACATGTGCTGGTTTCTTCTCAGACTTCGACCCAACAAGCTCTGTGGTTACAAATTAACATCACTTAGCCCTCCGAGTCGTGCGAATGGAAAGGGGGCAGCCCACCTGTGGACAAACCCCATGGAGTGGACGGTGTCAACGGCCAGCACGACCTGGGCACAGTAGAAGCGGGCCCAGTGCTCAGGCACGTCGTAGTTGCTCATGAGGTTGACCAGGTCCCCGCCCGGCATGTAGTCCATCACCATGTAGAGGCGCCGGTCGTCCTGGAACGCCTGGTGCAGCTGCACGATCCACTGGGAGCGCGCATGTGCCATGATGAAGCGCTCTTCCCAGAAGAAGGCCGAATCTGACCGCTTCATCATCTCAAACTTGCTCAGCAGCTTCATCGCGTACACCCGCTGAGTCCACTTGTGGCGCACCTGTTGGGGGCACGGCAGCGACCAATAAGAATCGGAGGAAAGGGGGTACAGTGTCAATCAATATGAGTACGTGTTAATTCAGTAATTTCACGCTGAACAGTGCTTCAGCTAGTGTGCATAAGTTTTTACCCTGCCTGTAACAAGCAAGTGAAAATGCACGCAGAAAGCCCTCCTGGATGGCCGGATGGTTGTTCCTGTTGCCTTAGCCCAAACAGGATAAAAACCCACTTGTAAAGCATGCTCTTTTATTACAAGGTTTCTCAAACTTTTTTTTGCCTAACGGAACCCCAAGAGCTATCAATATGTGCCAAGGAATCCTCCTTGCCACTACAGTCGGCCCTCACAAGTGACGCAAAATCAGATGACGCTGGTGGTGCATTGACTTTTTATTATCTTCTTTTTTACTGTGAGGTTCCCATTTGTAAGCATTCGTCTGTTTACTTGCTTTCGGTAATCAGTTTGGTTCGGTAGCACAAAAGAGTAGACACATTTTTCGACTTCGGCAGATACTGGCCTTTTTCTTTTTCTTCGGTGGAAACAGGCTTTTCGGTGGCCTGGCACTGCCACCATTGCCTCCAAAAGGCCCACAAAAATGCCCAATGAGACATGCAAGCTTTTCTGTTTTGCCTTAGCTAAATCAGCAAGTGCCTTGAACAATGCTGGTATTGTTTCACCGGCGTTACAAACACGCATAATTATGGAACAACTTGGCCCGCTCTCATATTCTCTGAGCGAACAAGTCTTGTTTTATGGCATGCAGTATCTATTCGTGCTGCGAAGATCTGAGCTGCAGATGGCACAAAACTGAGAAACGAGTTACGACGGAAGAGCTAATGCCTCAAGATGAAACAACAAACCAGGCCCTGTGACTGGTCTGTGCGCATCACCAGAAATAGGGGAGGTGCAGTCTAGTGTAGGGAATCGCCAAAACTGCAAAAGCTTCCAATGAAATGCCTGGGTTCTGCGGTGGAACCTAGTTTGAGAGCCCCTGCATTAACACCTAACGACCCCAGAAACACCTACAGAATCTCGAGCTCACCAACAGAGGCAGTTCGCTAAGTGCTAAGGTAAGTAAATTGGGGGAGGGGGGAGGCTAGAGTAAAGCTGCCCATGCATGACCTAAATACACGGTTTTAATTATTAATTAGAGCCCCAACACTAAACATTGATTGCCAGGAACGCCAATATGGCACACTAGAGTACCTAGTAATGGCGATCACACACATGCAAGTTTCATGGCAGAAAGCAACTAAATAATGCAGGGTGGTGCAGCAAGGCTAAGTGCGCATCAATCTATTATGTTTTGTGCACTAGAGTAGAGCTACTTGTGGTATACGTCTCGACCACTCACCCTCAAAGAAATGCATCTTCTGAATGCGGCACATGGGAAAGTAAATGCAGTTAATACGCACTGACATGTATGACTGAAAAAAGAGTAAACTTCAAAAAATAGGCTCAATTCCACACAAGAATATCAAAAATGCATCAACACTGTAAGCAGGAAAAGGACGACTCCACATTAATTCTTCCCACTTGGTGCTTTATACATGCGTACAAATCTGAATGATTGGGACTGCCGCTGGGATCTGAAAAATGGAGTCAAGTTCGGAAAGAGAGCAAGTACTGATGGTTCCAGTGAAGAATTTCAGTTGCCACTTTACTTAATCAGAGTAGTGGGTAATCATATGGTGCTGCAACGGTCAGAGAGATAGGCCTGTAAACCAGTAAGCATGACAATATGGCCAGCAACGGGCACCATGCCCAAAAGAAAGTGGGTGACAGGATTGCTATGACTTCTAACATGTGTGACACGAGCACTTTATCAACATGCGGCCAGAAAACTGATGTGACCAAGGTCTGAAAACAAGCGGAGATAATGCACATTTTATAATGTACACTCTCAAGCTCAGTGTTTTCAGACGATGTTTTTCACTGCCTAATTATCTTTCTCACATGCATAATATTCTTCACTGGGTAAGAGTACATCACACATGGTAGCTTCAATATTTACAATATTATCAACTGCAACGTGAGCACCATCACACCGTGCATTGTTTTTCGGAATCTTACAGGTTTGAAACCATTTGCTAAAACACTTAAGCCATTTTGAGGTCACCCGCTTTTCTGCCCAAGCTAGCAATAATGGTTTCAAAACTGACAAGCAAACAAGAGTAAACAAGTGCATACATACCAGTTGAACCTCTCCGAAGGCGCCCCTGCCGATTGTCTTGATGACAGTGAAGTCATCTGGCTTCATTCGACATGATGATATGCTGGACACTGCCTTTTCATCTGATGAAATAGAAATGCAAGAGAAAGGCAATATTTATAGGAACTGCCACAAAAAAAATCTTGTTTTAAAGGGCAGTTCAATATGGTTCACTCATTATGGCTCTTGCCTTCCATTATCCACAATCCTCAGCTCCCTGTTCTACGATGAGAACATCTTTTTCAGCAAAGAAGATAAGTTCTAATGATTACTAAAATTATTTGTATACGTTCCAAATCGAAAAACCTTTGAAAGCAATAAAGTGAAACTGTGCTGGTCTCTTGGTAGCAAATTTAATCAGTCACATGCAATGTAACTGCAACATGTATGTCTTGTTCTAGTCTTCTGACCTTTGTCAAGGCTAGAAAGACATGCCACTCAAAATCCTCTGTGACACAATGTGCAAGAGCTCACATCGGTTCAGGAAGCTGTCGATGTTTTTCATCCTCCGGAGGGCTGGACTGTTGCAGTCCATGACCAAAGCCTGGACGGCATCCTGACATGAGAAAAAGGGATTGGGTTATAAATAATATAATAAATAGAGGTTACAAATAGAGGTTATAAATAGAGGTTACATGTGCTCTTCTTTATTATTTCGCAAGTGTTCTATACTGTATCACTAAGTTCAACAAACGGTTTTATTGATATCGTCTACAGCGGTATGTTTCATCTGTTTCATTAATTGCAGTTGGTTTATTACATAGCAATCCGCAATAAAATGCCAATCTTTTGTATTTCTTTTTTTCCTATCCATAGTTATTTGGAGTGACTCAGTTTCATGCAATCAAATTTCTGTATTTGCACGTTGTGTTTATGATTCGAAGTGCTCTTTTGTATGTTTTGTATACGTTTTTCAAACTGCACGCTGAACGTCATCCGGAGCGGAAGCCTTTGTCAGGCTCTGTAGCCTTTAGCTTTCGCTCCGGCTTTCTGTAATAGAAAGGAACAAATAAAGAAAGAAAGAAAGAATAATATGGTGTCTTCAGCTGAGGCACACTACTTCTAAGCCAATGCGCAAGAAGCGGCTTCAAACACAGCACAAGTAGAATGGCCCCATGTGACCCAGTCAAACGTGCAAAATACCCGCAGCGTGCCGTCGTTCTTTCTGCCTCCTGTTCTCCGGGACCGTTGAGGATCTCAGAGGCCCTATGTACCTATATTCGCAGAAATGGTGCGTAACGAGAAGTAATGAGGGACGCCGATGCCTGCCTGCGAAAGGTTGCTTGGTTGTCGCCATAGCAACACTCTGTTAGGCAAGTGGAAACTGGAATCCGGACATCAGTGAAGTACACAGTGTTGGGCTAGAAATGCTTTTGTGCTAAAATGTGGTGTCCTACAAGTAGCATACCGCACCAGGCATAAATGGGTTAAATTGGCACAGATGACAAGCAGTCCGTATGGCCTGTTCCATGCAGCTACAACCCTCAGACTCTGTCCAGACCGCATGTGACTGGCTCACAAACATACAGGCTTCCGGAATAACTGCTGAGATACTAAATAAAGGCTATGAGCACCTTAAGCTGCTGCAGAGGGTGCCAAAGACGACAAGCATGCTCACATGAAGCATAATGGTTAGGACCTGAGCCAATGTTACAGCAAATGAAAATCTAGTCCAGCTATCAGTTTATTACTACTCCCCTTTTTCCAACCATCACCTCCGACCCTGTTCTCCCCACCAGGAGGGCACCACTAGAGGCAACTGTAATAAGTTCCAGGAGGGATTTAGCGGCCCCTCAACTTTCAATGAAATCAGACTAAAACCAGAGCCCATTCAGGACTTGCTCAACACTGCTGGCATTACAGAAATTTCAACCACTGTTTTCCGTTATCCGTGTCTGCGTGGCAGAATCACGCCACTAGCCTGCAAAATTCTGAGTCAATGTAGGATTTCAGCTGCACAGAAGGAGCTAATATGGGTACCAGGTCACCAGGGAGTTGAAGGAAACAAGCGCGCACATGCTTCGGCCCGAGCTTTTCTTCCCTAGAATCCTTCTACGTCCTCCCTTGCTGATTTAGGCTCCCCCTTTCCATTAACAACATATTTAGAGATATTACAGTCTTTGCGCCTTGAAAGGCAGACATTCTCGAAGCCCGCTAAGGGTCTTAGTAAATGAGAAGAGTGTCTCAGAGAAGAGAACTATGTATTTAATAATCCAGCAACACTTCATGCCATTGAACCCGAATCCTTTTCAGCGCAGTGCAAATTTTGTGGCCAGAAGGCAAACTTATACCATATGATATGGGCTTGTCAACAAAATACCAGTATTGACATAATAAATCAGCCAACGTGGGAAGGCTGGGAGGCGGCCTTGTCCAGCTCGGACCTCGAGGAACAACGAGCCCTCGAAAGAGCACAGGCAGTGGCTTTTACCAACGGTGTCCCGGACTAGGGACCCGACCAGCTTTTCCTTAATCTAAGCCAATGTCAATAAATGTTTTCATCATCATCATCAACCACTGTTTTCCATCTTTTTGTTCCATCAAACAAAGAGGATTTTCTCACTCACTCCAAAATTCCCTGCTTACTCTATCAGGAATACATAGCCAATTTTAGCACGTTTCTTTTATGTATATGCCAGACAAAGAAGTCCAGTCATCTAGTGATACAATAGCCTGGAATAAAAAATTAGCAAATGCATGAACACACAGCAAATAGAGAAACAAGTGCATAGCTCACCAGGAGGCCATCGACATGGATCTCCGAGGTGTGGTCCAAGAGTTTGCGCTCCAGCTCCTGGAGCCTCCGGAGCCTCTCCGGATCAGGAACATTCTCCATCTGCAGGAATTGTAGTTTCCTTGCCGTTAACAGGTTGCTCGCTATGTCCGAGGGGCTTTATAATCATTGGCATAAAGTCTGAATCTACCAGACTACATAAAAGACAACCTGACACAGATATAATGCCCCACTTTATTGAAGCCATAGAAATGAGCCTACTTTGCGCAGGGGCAGCTTGCTTAACTCGGGATGCAAGCGTCTTGGATCTCCTCCCATCTCAAATCGAGTTGCCAGGCTATGTCCCATGGTCCCATGGCATCGCACAACCCTATGACCAATATGGCATCGCACACCCCTATGACACCCCTATGCCCGGTCATGTCACCTGCCACCTATTCCCTGCCAGAAGCATGTCAGTGATTCTTCACTCACAACAATGACACTGACAGTGACAGTGCTAGGTTTTTCTCAAGAACAGGGTACTTAACGCTCTCATGTTAAAAATGGCGAGCTTATGCAATGCTTGTCATAAATGTTAAAAGAGGGAGCAGGGAAGTGGGTTAGGGAAGAAAGAGGGTGGGAGGCAATGAGTGGTCAAGTGGCTCGGGAGGGTTATGGTGAGAGTGGAGGAACATGCGAAGCTCGGCAATAAGGTTAAACCAAAGCTACTATAGCTTCCACTGATTCATGCGCCAAGACAGTAAGCCTAGCCATATAAATGCTTTTCTCTTTACCTTCACTTACATTAAAGACTGACATTAGCCGTGGTTAGGAGCTATACCTTGACTGAGAATCTGTTAATTCAGGCCGCTTTCTGCAAAGCAATTATCGACTGTTTTTTTTGTATCATAAAACAGCAGGTCCACTGCTGTTACGATGCCACTGCCTAATGTGTTAAAGTGTTTAAGCAATGAATAAGAAGAAAAAGGGAGGCAAAAAGAAAGAATGGTCTTATGCTGTCACATCTAGTGAAAATGCAGCAACTTGTTTGCATGCTGTTGTAAATGCACACATAACTGTAATGAAAATCAATAAAACTAAAGATTTAAATATATTCAGGCTGCGATGCAAGTTGCGCTAAAGGATTAAACACCAAACTTTTTCATGCAAGTTTTCTTCTTCCAAATTATGCGTTAGACATTAGCATGCATCGACCATCCGGTGGTAATCGCACAAAACTACTATACAATGTATATTTGAATTTCTCCTGGGTCCTGTTTCAGTTTTTGTTTCATCAACAGAATGATGGCTGCGTCATCAAGCTGGTGTTTTGGTCACGTAAGACATGAGAAAAACTTCAATATAAAATGCTGGTATGGGGATTGTTGCCATTCCAGCCCTTGAAGAAGCCTGGCTTAAGATTTGTAGTGAACTTAAACAGTGCATCAGCAATTAAATTGCAGTCTTTTTTTTCTCCTCATGTAACTTAAACATAAACTACATGTCCTAGTTATCGCTCCGATGATGAAAACGAAACAAAATCAAGGAAGAAATTCAATTAAAAATTAGTTAGCAGTCATAGGCAAACAGCGTGCAATGATTAATTATTCTCATGTCCAATTCATCATTTGAAAGAAGAAAGCTCCAACTAAAGTTTGGTTTCAATACTCCTTAAAGGTGACCAATATCAGGGCTGGAATTATGGGTCGTTCTTGCAGCGGGCAGTCTCACTTGAAACTTATTTCATGGCTGCTCCAGCAGAGTTCTTCACATATAACCCATTGTGAACACTGAGTGCATTACTTATGGCAACTTTTGACCTTTAGACCCGCAAATTCATCATCGCCACCTTGATGTGCACTAAAGGTAAGGTAGCACTGGAACCATCACGCATTAAAAGCTATCAAAAAATAATATGTAAAACATTCTTGGTCACGAGAAAAAAGGGGACGTTACTTGGATCAGGTAACTTTTATTGTTATTCTTTACATATTTAAGGCAAGCTTCCCAAATTGCCCCCATCATATTAATAATGCAGTTAGATCTAAAATACAAGCTCTAAGAAGCACATCCCCAAAATAAATCAGTTATGTAACCACAAACTTATTAGCATTTCTTTTTAAGCATGCCAATTGCTCAAACGTCCCACATACGCTTAGTTTGAACTACCTTCTAAAACAGAATGACCACCAGTGGTGCCAGAAACGTGACAGCTAAAAGCACAAAAATGAGTAGTGAAAGGAGAGGCAGCCAACAAGATGCACAGTAGTATGTGTGGAAGAGCTAGAGCGGGCCGCCAAGAAGTGCGGCTATTTATTCCCCATCTCTGAAAGTGCCTATGACCCAGTACCTGACATGCAACACCTGCCCGAAGCCGCTGACTAGAAGCACTGTTACGTCTCTGCCTATTCCGTTTCTGCTTCTATTTTGTTCCCCTTTTCGTTTTTTGCCCAAAGGAACCCTTTTCCACTCTTGCAAGATCCCTGCAAGCCTGCTTAAAAGCCCCACCATTTTTAGGTCATCGGCATGCTGACTTTTGTAATCACAAAATTATCAAAGTAATGTGCCATCATGAATAACATCCGCTGGCCTGAAGAATGGGAGAACACGTGCACCCTGATGAAAGCGTGAAAGATGCATCGTTTGGACAAGAGTGGTGGCCCCATGTCAATGGCACGTATGTCTCTGGGTTTACCTCAGTGGCCCGATAAAAAACAGAAGGATGAGGCCAAAACCATGCGGAAGTACTGCTCCAGTGACCTCCAACTCCAAACCTGTGTCACGGGGCTGAGAACGAATAGTCCATCTAACCTCAACACGCAAATAATTTGCAGGGCGAAATATACAGTGACATATAAAGCGGCACTGAGAAGAAATTGAAGAAACTGTGCTCATAGATAACAGAGATTGCAGCAATCCAATCACAAAAAATCCACTCTCATTGAAAAGTGAGGTTTGTTTAGCAGAGAACCACCCCCCCAAGTAAAAAAAAATAAAAATAAAGGAGTAACGCCATTATCAGCCGACTTTGCAAGTAAAATGAGTGCATCAGCAGGCACTGATTGTTGGCAACGGATATCAGGGGTTATGTTTCAAAGCGGTGGCTACTTGTCCCTCTTTGTAAGGATGTGAAGTTTTTGAACCAAGTTGAGGAAGAAGTTCAATTCGATTTTCTCAACCATGACTACTATACAAAAATCAATATACCTGGAAAGGGTGTGAGAATCGATTTTTACTGACAAAAATAGTTAGATGGAGCTGTCCTCAGAGTCCATATCAATGCTGCAGCCTTCCCTGCACTACCTTTCAAGCCTGCCTCTAGCTGCAGCAATGCCAAGCCAAGCCAACCAACCGTGCGAAGCTCGACCACTTGAACTGGATGTAAACAGTTTTTCGGTACTTGAAGGCTAACCATAATAACCAAAGTAGACCTAGCACGTGCATTTCCTGTTTGGGAGAGTCAAGTGGATGTAGGGTGCAAACACAGCGGCCACTTGGCATCCGCTCGCTGAAAGCAATCGCTATCTGCTGCATTATCTGTAGGCCTTTCTTTGCTTATTAGCGCACCGAAGCAGACATTAATTGCTCATTCAAAGTCAGCTCTTACAGAGCATCGAGCAGTGTGTAAAGCAAAAACGAATGAAAAGGAACCTCAGATTTGGTTGGAAAAGTGAGCGGTAATAAGTGGATTACAGGAACTGATCAGTTATGCTAATGATCAGAGGAGTTATAAGCGCTATGCTGCATCATGAGAAAAAGTAGGTTTACATATAAGAAAATAAGCACTAGAGGGAGCTCACAAATCAGCAATACCACCTTATCTAAGCACGACTATCAATGGATCAGTCTTAGCAGCTGCTTCGCAGATTATGTTTTTTTTGGTCAATTGCCACTGCTCTGCCTTAAGGTGAGGGCAATGACCCTATACATCATGTTGCTCGCAGCACAGAAAAACATTAAGCCTGTGAATGTCAAAGGCTTCGTGAACCTCAGCTAGCAAGCTCTAGATGCATGCATATTTGAATGTTAAAAGCTAGCTTGGTTTACAAACCTCGACTGATCGCATTCTAGCTTTTTTCTTCTCTCTTTTTTTTTTTTTTTTTTTTACACAGCCTACAGACTACACGATTTTTCGCTTACTTGAGGTGCCAACTCAAATCACATTCTCAATCAGTGAGAAATTGTTAAACTAGTAATGCTTAACCATCTTCAGCAATGAATATTTTTTTTGTATCTGAGTAATCCAACTGTTTTAAATGAGAGTGACAAAATGTTATCATACAGAGGCAAAGCATCATGTCTATAGCTTATCAAGTGCCCCCATTAGTAGCTACAAGTATATGCCACTGCTCTGTGCAACCGATTTTGTGCCTTGCATGTACAAGACCATTTATGTAATATCCATTTATGATGTACATGACAAGGCTAACCTTTGGTGCAATGCTAGACATTAGAATTTGGTGAGCTCCATTTCATGGCACAATATGTTTCTTTGTCTTGCAGTAAGGAACTGTGGACACAAAACTGCGAAACAAAAACGAGCCTATTCGAATTGAAGTGCACCGGACAATGGCTATCATATGGCAGAAACATAATGAAATAGAAAAGATTTTCAAGCATACTCTTCGCTATGTTTCTCCTGAATATTCATAAATGCCTCAACTTCTGGACCGTATCGATTTCCCAGCTTGCATATTCATAGAAGACCTTTCAATATACATAAGAACAGGCACCCATAAAAAAAAAAAAAAAAAAAAGAGTTGCAAAAATGTGTTGCCTTTCTGTGAAGCCAAAGTTGCTGCCAACAAAAAGATGAGATAATAGGAGTGAGCAAACCTTACTGATAAGGCCTACAAATAGTTACAATCTTTGCACCCGCTCTATTTGTTTTATTGTAGTTTTTGCAGATTTAAGGCTCGAATGCAGAGCTGTGATTTGCCATAGCTGCCTTGCTTGCTATGATTCCATAGGCCTAAGGATCTATCAGATACGCCCACCTCTTCATAGCAGTTGCATGCTCCTATTTCGGGCCCAACATTTTGTTATGACTGGCCATCGGTACTAAATTAACTGACCAAAACAAAACAAAAAAAAAAAGCATGTGCTACAGCCCTGCACAGATAACTTCAACATCTGTTAATGACCGATTATCTATACAGGGTGTCCCAGGCTAAGTATAGCCGAGTTGATAAAAAACAGGGCGAGCCCTAGCCCAGGAAAGCCAGCTAAGAGTTGTTCTGACTTGAATGGCCTAGTCTGCAGTATTTACTTAATTTGCAAAAGGTAATTAGTAAACAATAATTAGCCAACCTTTTAGTTATAGGCCTGGTGGGAGAAGTGCCAATTTAAAGGTTGTTGAAATTGAAGTTTATTTACTCAACAATGAGAAGGAACATTGAGAGAAAAAAGCTCCCATGAGCTTGACAGGCTCTCGAGCCCCAATCTCGAGACCTTGAAAAATAGCTAGCTATGTTGTTTCCATCAAGCCAAAGTATACGTTTTTCTTTTTTTTTTTATTAGCGAAAAATTATATCTGGCACCATAAAAGAGCTTCCTCATGACAGCGACATCATTTTAAAGCCTAGAGATGCACCTCAAAAAGCAAAATCTGGATTTCTCTGCAGTATTCTCATCAGGAAAGCTTTGTGTGCACACTGGGCAAATATAACTCCGAAAGCTGGTCACATGATAGCTTTGTCTGAAGGCCAATAAATAAAGCTATGTAAATGAAAACAATATGGCTAGCGGTTTTCTGAGAAAATTAAAACTTTTTGCAATGGCGCTTATTCCCTCAACCCAATAACAATAATGTTGGTCAAATATTTTAGGGGAATCCCCCAAGGTGGAGCAGATTTTTGAGAAAGCTGTATAGCTTTCCTTTGTATCCGTATGGCTGCGCTTGGGTGGATGCCATTGAGTAATTACTCCATTATAACAATGTTGGCTAATTAATAAATAAATAATTAGTCCCTACTATCAAGCAAAAAAAAAGATAATAAACTGCAGATTAGGATAGGCAACTCTTTAGGATTAGGATAGGAACAGCTCTTTGTTGGTTACACTCAGGCTAGGGCTCACCGTATCATTTAAAATCTTGGTTATATTTAGCTGGGACACCTTGTGCACGTGCACACCCATTCACTGCATATTTTCTGGTGTATGAGATGCACCCACCTTATTTAGATGCACCCAACAAACAATTTGTATATAAGATGCACGCCTGTCTAAGACACCTGAATTTATCCAGGGATAGCAATGGGCTCACTATACATGCTAGTGCAACCACTACAAAATGTTCCATGCCTTTGACAACACTCCTTATGCCGCGCGAAATTACAGAAAACAAGAGGCGACAGTCAGGCCCCAAAAAATCCTTTTGCATAGGCAGATCAGCAAGACTTTCTTTATACTCAAAGCCTTCAAAGGCTTCATCTTATGATAGAGTCTTCTGATCGCGTTTTGGAGTGTCTGATGTGCTGTCGAAAAGTTCATTGGCTCCTGGCAGCAGTGCTGCTGAGACACCCTCTTACTGAGCACTGCTCCTCTGATGGTTGTCATGTTCGGACACCGTGTTCAGGCACTGGCGCAGTGCACTCATGAAGTGGGAAACACATATGCACTGAACAAACTTGCAAATGGCAAGAAGGTAAAAGGACATCGTTGTTCATGGAAACTGGAAAAGTGAGTTGCTTTATCCTAGCATGTCTTGGCAGTGTGGGTGGGAGAGGAGCATGCATGTCGCTGTCTTTTGGCATTTCGTACCATGTGGCATTACATAATACTAATTTCTGGCGTCTGTGAGACGGCCACAATTTCGCAATCGCGGAAGTCATTACTGTCGGCGTTTCAGGATAATGTTCACATAGGAACGATGGGCGAAAACAAAAAAAAAAAGCATATTAGAAGAACCGTTGTATAAAACGCACTAGCAAAATTATAAAAAAAAAAAAACGCAACTTATACACCGCAGAATACAGTATACCGAGTGTTTCAGCGAATGATTTTAAAAATTTTTGAAAAGAGAAGTTATTTCAAGACAGAAAAAAAACGTTTTCAGGTACAAACTCTCAAATGCAGTAGACAATATCCTGCACAACTACTCTAATTATCTAGCTAATTAACTAAAATAAACTAATTAACTTTGTGATGTTGTGTGGTTAGACACAATGGGGAGTTCGAAGCAGTGAACAAGGTGATACCACATCAAAATGGAGAAACACTGGTTTTCTAAAGCCCTACAGCGCAAGAAAATCTGGCAATTTTTTTCGTGAGAAACCAAAAGAGCGCAAGAAATGCGCAGGAAATCAGTGCAGACTGGTTGTCTGGTAATGATGTATGCAGTAGCTGTGGTGCTCTGTTCGAACTGCAACCAGTATTGCGCCACGCCATGCACATCCTTTTGCTTTGCAGCTTGGTGAAAGGGAAAGCCCAGCCATTGCCAACTGCACCACTGTTATTTTTGACAGCAGCAGAGCAAACAAAAAAACAACAACAAAACAAACAAACAAAGTGCACGTCACAGTAGACAGCAGGCAGTTCGAATTTCACGCCCGACCGATGGCATCATCACTGGAGTAGTTGTAGTTGCATCAGTCGCGTCTCTTGCACTTGGTTTCGGTTTCGTACAAAAATGTGTCATATATCACCACAACACAGGGCTCTAGAAAGCGAGTTTTTTTTTTTCTATTTTAAAAACTGATGGAGCATTGGTCTTATTCACGGCTCTGAATTCTCCATTACGACTAACCACCTATGCAATAATTTAAAAGTTAATTACCAGGTTTCAGTTAATTAGCTGTAAATTATAAGAGTTCTGCAGCAAATTGTCTGCTGCGCCATAGAGTTTGTTCCTGCAAATATTTTTTTTTCTCACTTCAATCTCAAAATATTTAGGAATTTTTGAAAGTGTTCGCTGAAACACCCAATATTGTGGTCATTAACAGATCACAAAAGAAAGGATCTATAGAAGACAGGAAAGCCAATGTGCAAACAGATATTAAAAAAAAACAAAGAATGAGAAGTAAAAGAAAAAGAACAGCGAAGCATTAAACTTCAGTTAAATCTCCCACTACAAGATATCTGCTTTGTAGTATGCTAAAACATTTCAGCTATAATGTAGAACTGAAAAATTTCATACTAGTTTTGTGTCTAGAGAAGAACGAAAATTATTACAGGTTCTTGGCCAGCTGAAGGCTAGCACCTAACCAAAAGGTTATGCATACACCCTCCACACATTGCTTTACAGGGAATAAAAGAAGTTAGTCTCAATAAACAATGGAAAGAAAGGACAAATTTGAAAGGAATCATAGTTTCACTGGCTATCCCAGCTACCCAAGCTATAAATTAAACCTGCATTAATTAGTCCTCAAACGTGATGCAATTTTTCAGTTGCACCTGGAAATAGATAAGCAGATAAGATAAGCCCATGGAAATAGATAAGCAGAGGCTTTTAGAACCAGTGCTTCTTCTACCGCCAGAAAAACAAATGATGTATCATGTGTTTCTTGAAAAAATAAGAAGCCCTCGCAAAGATGGTGGTCTGCAGAGCGCTCAGCATAAGCACAATGCCTGGAGATAACGTAGGTAGGTCAACCAGCACTGTCACAAATAAAGCAGCTCATACACCACTTAGCTGATGCCATTGCGATAACTGTGGTCAAGTCAATAAGATATGGTACGGAGGTTACACTTCCAATGCTATCAACCATCTCAGAAACAACTGTATTCAGGTATGCCAAATTAGCCCTACCTAATTTTCTGATGGTTCTTGTCAAATTAAGGGATCAAAACGTAATGCCGGCACCATGTTTTTTTCATAAATCTTTCTAGACAATGGGCAACTGTGTCCACACACACACACATGTACGTGCACACATGCACACACACACAAAAATCAGCCTTAGTTTTGCAATAGATTTCTCACATAAATGTGTTACAAAATAAATATTTCCCGTCTAGATGGATGACAGCGGCAGCCAATTGGTGCTGCCTGGATTTAGTAGCAGTAGAACAAAGTTCATAATGTTTGCCTTAACTATATTTGTAGCCAGCCTAAAACTGTATCAACTCTAGCAACCGCAGTATAAAAATTTCAAAACATGAATAAATGAGATATTTGGAATGTTCTGCCAGCAAGCTGAATCAATAGTAATTATGCATTTTCTCATATTTAGTTCCTTCCATTTAATGACCATTCTGCAAAATTTTAAGGAAAAGCAGCAGCAACAAATGTTTCATTAATATGCACCCAAGTTTGGCAAAATTAGACATTCGTGTGTCCTGCACAAATTACAGCATATACCTACACTATAGTATGATACAAACATATATACAAAAATGCCTCATTTTGAGAAGCTCGTTTCTGGTGATTTTACATTGTTTTACGCATGCACACTAAAAATTCCAAATTTTCATTGGGCAATAAAAAAAGCTGCCGTACATTACATGAAGCATTCTATCACCGAAGCAGATTAGCCGTCCTTATTAGAGACGTCAACATTACAAAACTTTCATAATGTGAAACTGCTGTCTGGCCCCTCTTGCAACATGACCCATTTTTTTATCGAAGCTGTCAACTCCCCTACTACAGGTTGAATTTTTTGGGCTAAAACGAGAAAAGAAAGAGAGAGATAGAACCGTGCCAAATTCAATTCCATTTTAATCAAAAACAATCAGTATTCCTCAACACACATACCACAATTACAATACATAATCACAATTAGCTGGTTATTAACAGGAGTAACACTCCGACAAAGAAAAAAATTAACAGATGAAGGAAGAGAAAGACATGGGAAGACATTGTTATTGTTGAATTAAGTAACACAATTTCCCATTTTGAGGTATTACTCCGCCACTTTACATGCCTCTGAAAACCAGGAAGCCCCAGGAGTCGGACTTGGATGCTATTAGCTCAGCATTTTCTTTAAATTATTTTGTTAGGAATGGTCATGAAGACCAAACACCGCAGTGGTTCGAATGGGTCTGTTTGAAAACAAATGCCATGAACTGCAGGAGTGGCGGCTAGCTGAGTGGGGAAAGCCAAGGTCTCGGAAGGTTGTTTCTTCCCGCAAGGCAGAGCTGACAGGTAGATCGCCTGGATTCGGAGAGGGGCACGAAACATGGCAGTTGGCAACACCGCATGTGACCAGATGTTTCAGAGATGGACAGCAAAGGAGGCAGCACCGAGTTGCGTGCGCAGTCCCAGAAATATGTTGGCTCCCTTTTGGCTGCCACCATCCTTCTGTATGTGTGGTTGGCACTGTAACTGTGCATAAACGGCTTTGTGGAATGTACGCGATGCAAGTAAGTCAACCTCGTGGGTACCGGGATGCTAATTGCTACCAATTAGCTACTATAAAGGTCTCCAGAATGTTTCGGGCATTTCTGTGCCAAAAGGGTACACTTGACTCTGCTCTTGGAGTTACTATGGCTGGTTTCGAGGGTAATGCACACTCTTCCGACGTAACTACGAAGAGAGAAAAGAGAATGCCAAGCTTGGCACTGGTAGTGGTCCAAAAAACGAGGAACCATTGCACTTCGCCCTAATAAGGCCAGTCTGGCTGAGAGATGAGGTCTGGCCCGACATTGCTGGCCCTCTGTATGATAGTGACAGCCTTGGTCGATTTGCAAATAAGCTGTGAATAAACTAGGCTGCACACTGCATGAAGAAATTGCTTCGTCTGTACCAGAAGCGCAAAGCTAAACCAAAAAAATGATCCACAGAATTAAACTAGAACATTGAGATTCACCAGCGATTAAAATATAACTCCCCCTCCACACGAAACGTCACCTGTATGCAGATCCCTGCTAACTGCCACCACCTGCCCAGTTGTGATGCAAACTACTCCACTGCATGTCAGGACAATGACATGAAATCATGCACAAGTGTCATGAAAAAGTGTCATGTTTTGGCAGCTTTGAGGGTTAGAGCAGCAACTGCCAGCATGTGAACCTTGCGAGGCCCAACCTCTCGCGTCACTCAGCGCAATGGCATTGTTATCTCATAGTTCCATCATGTAACTTCCGTTCCTGTTTTTTAAAATGACGAAAGCGTTTCTTGCTACAACCTAAACCCTAAGAAAACATTGTTGTTTTAATTACCATTAAACTAAATGATCGGGGATGACAAAAAGGTAAACAGAACCTCCAGGTGATTTTTAACCCCAAAGTAGTATGTACCACATTATATTGCCAAAAAGAATCCGATATTTCATATGTCAAAAATAATACTTGTCACAAGAAAAAAACGAAATGAAAGAACTGCATTCTGAAATAAACGCAGAAAAAAAACTCGGCCAAATTAAAAAAAAAATAGAAACCAGTCGAACCCACATGCATAACCACAACTGATCCCGCTGTGTGAATAAGAGCTCACATATTTAAAAACGGTTTTTTAAATCATGCGACCACCAAGACTATTTTAATTGAACACGATCCATGTATGCTGCATAAATGACTGCAGACCAACAAACATACAACAAGCTCTAGGAAAAATGTCCAACAAGTGTGCCACGCACGTCATTCTACAGCACCCGACAAAGAAGCCGTAAAAGTGCCTGAACGAACAGCGGCTCATGACAGGAGGAAGTAAAATGGCCTAAAATATGGCAGCTTGCAAGGTTGAACAAACACTGAAGGAATGGAGGTGTGCATACAAGCAGCATTACGTACACACCCAGATGACACTTTAGTGCTCTGGGATGCAAGTGAATAAGTATGCATTACAAAGGCACAGCTATTTCTCCACGAAATAAAATCACATACAAGCCACCTTTCGGTATATTGAAGTTTGGATTGTGGCAATCAAAAGAAACGTACAGCAAAAAAAAAATAATCATGCTGGATCACCTTTATGTCAGCCTAGAAAACTAAAATGAATAACAGTAAGGAACTATTTCACAAAATTTTCTACGGTATAATATCACTAACATGCGCATCTATCTTATTTTCACATTATTTTGATGCCTTGTTCCAAAGTTTAGTGACAGTTCATTTTAATGTATACCACTACTACCCACATCCTAGCAAAAACCACATACGTATGCGGCTGCAGCCAATTTGATCTCAGACCTTTGCAAGCCTCAATGGAATAGAAAATGTCTTTTATCGCCAGTGGGTTTCGAACCCAACTATTTTAGCCCCTGTGTCATGTCTGTAGCTGGCTTCTTCACATGCTAAGCTGCCAGTCTTTAGCACTGTAGGGCCATTTTTTTTAGCCTAGAGTAGCGACACTAGCGTAGCAATACACCATTGGAAGTACTGAAGCTTTGCTACACTGGTGTAGGTGGTGTAGGTTAAAAAAATGGCCCTTGTGTTTTGGATGTCGTCATGTTCACCTCCTCTAACAAAGTTGCACTAAAGACAAGAATAAATAGTAATCACCGAATGATAATCAGTTTCAATGCGTGGCTGCATTTTGACACCTGGCCTACAGGTGGCGCAAGAAGAGGACGACAACGTTTCACATGCAAGTTTGTTCTACAAATGGCGTTTGCCTGCCCAGTAGTTTGCTTCATAGTGCAGCCTACACCTGTCTAAACTGGTTGTGTCTGCTTTCTCAAATTAAGATGGAGGCTAACCTAGGCTTGTTCGCGTTGTTTGACACACAGTATTGCCGTGCCTGACAATGGAAAACAGCTGCGAGCAAGAAGACTATGACAGTGGAAGTCAACAGATAATAAAGTCAATTTCTTCGCATTTGATCTATACTTCCAACACCGCATAATGACAGCACCCTCCTGAAATGTGGCGGGAGCCACCAGGGATAAAAACAAAAAACATTCTGCTTTCTTTTCCCTTATCGCAGGTCACTTGTCCAGTCTATGAATGTATTGTTCACTTCCTTGACCAAATTAATTGCATAATTTCATAAACAAAAAGCTAGTGATATTTCAGATTAAAGAGATAAGGGATAGCAGGCCAGTAGACAGAAAGGCATGCACAACTGCATTGTTTTGTACTTGATCTAGTAAAGAATGTCCAAAACAAACAATAATGGGACCTTTAGCAGAGGTCAAGTGAAAGCTGATTGCGAATAGACCGGGCGAAGACTTTTAGGACACAACGCTATACGACAGCATGTTACTCTCCCACAAAGCGAAGCAAACATTCGTCATTCATCTGTGAACATCGAAGACATTGCATGCCTAAAAATCACCAAACTTTACCTCAACCAAATTTCATAAAACACAAAAATCTCAGTACTACTGCTGCTGCTGCCGATAAAACTTTATTCACAATAAGTGGGAGGAATAAGTGGAAGTACTACTAAATACATTAGCACAGAAACAAAATACTAAATAAAGTGACTGTGTACTTTGAGAGACAAAACATTTTCATACTTTTCACCTTGGCCTACACAACCAGAATGATTCCATATTCCTTTTGTTATGGTGGAGAGGGATGACCTCTTGTTAGCTCTTAAAGGTGTATAGACATCAAATTCCGGTTACATGTTTTCTTCTCATTAATAATGTGTAAGACATCATTCTACATGGATCATCATGTTGTATCTGCCTAGAATAGCTGAACAACACCAAGGTTCTGTATGGCTCCCGTGAGGAATGAAAAAGACTGATATTAATGATAGTTTGTTCAGTTGTGATTCCGCCACTTGAGGGAGGCTGACTTCAGCATTGCAGTGAATCAAAACGATGAAAGGGAAGCTATATTGTATATTGTACCTTTTTATCCTTCACTTGAAAGGGCAATTGAAACCAAAACAAGTGAGGGAAGAAATTCAATTTTAAATTAAGCAGCACTCATACGCATATACCACGTGATTATCTGTGTAATGTGCTAAGTCTAATTACAAAAAAAAAAAAAATGCAACTGAAAATCAGAAGTCTATACTGCTTTAATGAAATGAAAGTGAAAACATTTGAAACAGGATTCGACATTTCGGCTGCAAATAATAAGAAAAGTAATAGAAAATCTGAGTTAAAAATTTTTAAATGATTAGCTTTATTTTCCCCCTTACTCGGGAACAAGGTGATGAGCATATACATCACAAGCATATTTTTTAGCGCAAAAAGACAGGAAGACAGAATCACAGGATGAAATCTGATGTCATAGCCACGACTTGGCTGTTGAAACTGCAACATATGAAAGAAAAAAATTCAATAATAAATTATTCAGCAGTTGTAGGTGAATACCAAGCAGTGGGCAATGTACAGCGATGTCTTGCATATCATTAACAAGAAAGAAACGTGCAACTAGAATTTGGTGCCTATACAGCTTTAAGAACTAACAAGAGGTCAATCGTTTCCACCATAACAAAAGTGTGGAATCATTCTTGTTCTACAGGCTAAGGTGAAAACTATGAGCATTTGTTTTCTTTCTTGGTATTTGACATCAGTTTATTTATCATCTTGTTTCATACAGTACATAGTGGTACTGGGTTATTTGTGTTTTGTGAAATTTGGGTGAGGTAAGTCCGATGATTTTAATCAAGAATTGTCTTTTATGTTTACATCAATGTGTATAATTCACACAATGATAGCCACCAGGGAGTACACCAGGGCGTGTTCAGCATTCTGTGTTTCATGCACTTTCTGATGGAGGTAGATGGAAGATGGTCATTCCCGTAAACAATGCAAGCGACTGAAACTGAAAGTTTGGGTCTAAAAATACAGTGAAAAACCTTTTCGTACAAAGTAACAAAAAAAGGATAAACTTGCTGCACATGGCAACACACTAATAGAAAATGCTACCCAATTACACATGCTGTGAGGAGACCACTGATTAACTGTGAATCATATTCATTTCACTCATATCTCGTCATTCCAAGCAGTGTCGATTAAAACAAACTAGGGATAAGCTATGTGATCTGGACAGTCAGTTCATTGTTGCTTATCAGTTGCACGCTCCACAGGCCTTTCAGTGCCTTCTTTCTGTCGCGTAACCTTAGCGCACTGAAACCCATCGGTCACCGATACGCTGTGAGCTGCCAGAGATAGTACACTGGTGATAGCGGCCCCTTGTACTACTGGAACAGAGCTGCAAACTTTTTCAGGCCCAGGGTTCTGAAACGAGCAACGACCGCCGATAATTTCGCCCCATCGAAAAAAGAAAATAAGCAAAAAATTCCGGGGCACTGGTCGAATAAGCTGTCGCCGTGGGCCGGAAGACGTGCAGATGCTCTGAATCATTCGACGAGAACGCGACCGCGCCAGCCGGCCAGCAAAAGCCGAAGCCCAGCAGCAGCAGCAGCAGCAGCAACAGAAAACCACTGCAGAAAACAGCGTACACAAGAAAGGCGTGTCTCGTCCAGTGTTTATCGAGCTGGGTGAACCAGAGAATTCACCCATCGAACATTGAAGGATATGCACCTGTTAACTTAAACGGCACGCCATAATCAACCGGGCGCGCACAAAGCTCACCTACTATATTTACACTTTGAAAACAGAAAAGCATGAAAAGGAAAATTCTAAACAGAGGAAATAGAGAGAGAGAGAGGTGGGAGGGGATTGAATCCCGCAGCGGCGCGCCATGCCCGCGCTTCGAGGGAAAGAAAAAGAAAAGGGCGAGACTGCCACGGGAGGCGACCGCGGCGCCCAATTCTCCGGTAGAATCGTGGAGGCCTGTCAATTATGCGGCGACAGCTGGTCGCTCGTTAGCGAGTCCGCCGGTGCGCCGCTGTGGTTTCTTCAAGCGAAACAACGCGCGGATGTCCCGTTAAGCGAAGCGTGGAAGAGCCGCCGCCGCTCGTCCGATGCTCCCTCGCAGACACGCGCCGGAAGGAAACCTGCGGCTTCGAAAACGTTGCTGACATCGGATGAGTCCACCACCATCGCCGCCCGCCCCGCGAAACGAAAACGACGCTCTGCCCTGCTTTGCCAGCGATTACAACTTTTACTTCTTTTTCGAGGCAAAGACGACGTCCTCCGCGCAACGCGGAGCGAGGAAGGGGGCCCTGGAGACTATAACATCCCGGCGCAAGCAGTGGGCAGATTTCTGCTTTTCTTTTCCCTTCCCTTAGGCGTTTGCGCGAGGACGATGCCGGGCGGGATATATACCCGGAAAAGAAAAACAAACGTTGCTCGCGCGATGACGAGCTTTGGCCAGCCGCCGCCGCCGCGCACGCTCCAAGTTTCACGCGAGAGGTTTCACTTTTGTCAACGAGCGGGAACGCGCGCTCGCGCTGCTCACCTTTTGAGAGGTTTGGGGGACCGCCACCCGTGCGGGTTCCAGTCGAGTCCGTTTCCGTCGCTAGTCGCCGCCGCCGCACCTCCTGCGCTCGCTACGTGAGCGTGCACAGTAAACAACGGGAGCGCAGCGTGGTTCCGAAGCCCCGCGGGGCTTCATAGCCGGTTGGCACCAACACTGTCCGGCGTACACCGACACGAGACATGTCACCCCTCCCGAACGCTCACGGTTCTCGCATGGTCGTCGTCCGCGTCAGGGGCCTTTGTCGTCGCCACAGCCAGCGCCTCACAGCACCCCCCACCTCCGACCGCAGGTGTCCGGCCACTTGCGGTCGCACACACTTACTGCACAACCAGACGTCGAAGCGCGGGGTTTTTGCTTCTCTGCTTTTTGGTGTAGTTTTGACACAGCGATCCCGAAAAACCGCCTACCACACTCGGCAATGCCAGACACCGAAATCCGCAGAGCTGGCGGACGATGCTGCATCGGTTGCTCGTTGCTCCTTGTTGCCAGCAGGAATGACTGGCATGACTGCTACGGACTTGAACAAGCCATTTTGAACCGCCGTTCAATTTAAAAAATGCAAATAGCTTACCTGTATGCTGGATGTTAATGAACTGCTCAATGGGCCTTTTGACAAAGTAATCACAAAGCACGCGCATCTGGGTATAATGTATTTCAGTTATTTTACTTTTTTTTTTTTGTTGCCGATTCAGTGATCGGAAGCTGCACTAGCGCCGCGTTTATGATCGCGACCGTGTTTGCAAACACAAACCGGGAAAGCATCGTGGTAGAGGTAGTGCGGTAGGGCGACTGGAAGTGCCGAAGCTGCCGAGCGAGCTCGAACGCGCGGATCGCTTTGCGGATCGCGGCAAATGCAGCTTCTGTCAGTGCTACGTGCTTAGATACCCAGCTGCGCTGCAGAACTTAGTGCGATATGCGACGCTCTGGAATTTGCAGCCATTAGAAGGATGTGCTGCATGAACTTTAAGAAGCGGTAATTCGGACGGGATACTGAAACGAAAGGTGCCGCCTAGCAGTCATGAATACGGACCAAGCCTTGCTTGATGGCCCAGAAAAGAGCCGTACAGTGTTCCTGTGATGTCGGCGCGTCATTGACTGGTCTTGCTGCTTAAGGCAGATCCCGAACACCTTTTTATCAATTCAGGACTTGCGGAGTACTAAAGAAGACAACAATGGACTCCCGGGAACGTGGCTTATACATGGCCACTTTTGGGGTCGTGGCCGCCGGACTGATGCTGTTGCGACTTCGGCGTAAGCGCCAGGAGCGTCGGATACGGGCGCTGCAACAAAGAAACCGCCGCCTCGTCGCTCTGCTAGCTGCTCGGAGGTCCCCGACTCCGGAGCCGAAGTCACCACGGAGGACTGGCGGTGCGAGCCGCGGCGGTGGTGCCACTGGTGGCGTGGGCCGCCGACGTCGCATCTGGACCCGGTTGCGTAGCGACAACTTCTGGCAGCACGTCATGTCTCCCGACTTCGACGCTCAGGACTGGCTCCACAACTTCCACCTCAGCCGCGCCACCTTCGAGCACGCGTGCGACCTGCTCCGAGACCACATCGCTACGCACGACACCGCCTGGAGACCTGCGACTCCCGTCGAGAAGAAAGTCGCCGTCTTTCTGTGGCGATTGTCCAACAACTGCCACTACAAGGTCCTCAGCCAGCTGTTTGGCGTCGGCCGGTCCTCGGCCTGCCTGATCCTCAAGGAGGCCATCCAGGCACTGATCCTCCACGTCATGCCGCGGGTGGTCAAGCCGTGCGAAAATACGCCGAGCTTTTTCGAAGAAGTTTACGGCTTGCCTGGCTGCCACGGCGTCATCTGCTCGACGTACATTCCAGTCAGCCCTCCCAACTACGTCAAGGCAGAGTACGCCGTGCCGGGCCAGGACGATCTCTACGCCTGTCTGCTTCAGGTCGTGGTGGGCCGCGACGGCCAGATCACAGCTGCGCGAGCGGGTCAAACTCCTTCCCGCCCAGGGAGGCTGGAAGACTGGGCCTTCGTGCCCGAGGTGATGGCGGCGTGCGAGCAAGACGCGGCCTCGTCCAGCTCAGCGGATTCCAGGGATCCTGGCCAATTTGCCTATCTGGTGGCGGACTCATCATTTCCGCTCCGGCCCGAAGTACTGAAGCCCTACGACTTCGCAGCCACGAAGCCACAGAGGACGTACAACAGCGCCCTCAATGGGGCCATCGGCTACGCGACGCAAACTGTGCTGAAGATGAAGGCCCGCTGGAAGTGCCTGGCCGCTAAGTATGAGGGGGACCTGAGCAGTGTGGGAGACTTGGTGCTGGCCTGCTGTGTGCTGCACAATATCTGTGAGGTCAAAGGGGACCGTTTTGATCCCCGTTGGGCTGAAGGCATCACCGCCACTCACCCAGCATCGTGCCACATCCCCAAGGTCTCGGATGAATTGCTGAGCAAAGCTAGGGTCAAGAGGGATGCATTGGCCATCAAGTTGGCAACGAGAGATGTCTGAGCCACTTTGTGGGATGCTGTTCAGTGGCCTGTGTTTTGGTTTAACAATCTTGCCAGGGAGGCCAATGACAGCAGCAGGCTGTAGAGGAGCACAATCCGGATGAGACGTCAAGTTTACTTGGCGTGCGGTGGCCTATTGCTGGAATTGAGAAAATCTCAGAAGCTTTTAACTGTTTACGTACACATTTGTGACATCTGAAATTTTGTGTTAGGACATGAAGTCTGTTTAGCAGATTTGTTAAGAAGAACGATTCTTAGTATCGTGCAGAACAGGAGCGCAAAAAACCCGCACACAAGGAACACATAGAAACAGGACTAGCGTGTCCTGTTCCTTGTGTCCTGGTGTCTTGCGCTCCTGTTCTGCACGATGCTTCACCGACTCGCCCACGCAAAGGTATTATTCGATTCTTAGTACTCTGAAAGTTACAAAGCCTTTCTGATCAGTTTATCTAATGGGCAGAGGAGTTGATAAAATGTAGTCAGGCTGTGAGTAAAAATTCCAGAGGTGCTTAATACCCCTGTCACACAAGCAAATTTAATGTCAATCGTATCGAATGACATTAGATGCTATCGAATGACATTAGCATCTAATGTCATTCAGTACTTAGCTTAGGTGTAGTAATGTAAATGCATTGAGAGTTGTTGCGCGCCACCTAGTAGGTTTTTCCAGCACTATGCTTGCAGACCTCGGCCATGTTCAGCCAGGTGGCATAACTGCATAGCATATTTACCTAGGTTAAATGAAGGAGCGACGCAGGTGGAACTTCATAAATGTGACGATGTTCACAGCACAGCACGAGAGTGTGTTGCAATCTCTCGTGCCTGGGCTGAGGAAGTTGATCTATTTGTTCTGGCACGGCTTCGAAACCCAGTCGTGGCATGTTTTTCTTTATTGACAATTCGTGGACATGCTCTGTTCACAATTCCTGTCCACGGCATTCACGAGTCAAGAAATGCTTTCACATTACTAAGCGGTTTATAAGTGTTACTAATGCAGGATGCAAAATTTTTCAACACGCCCTCCGCTTTGCTTTGGCTAGTGGGACAATATCCACGTAGAGAAAAAGTAAACAAGGCGGTAGCATATCCTGCAGAGATGTCCATTTACTGGGAAGGGATGTGTCAAAGGGAACGTGCTTCACTTGCATCGTTGTTGTGATACCAAGAAAAGGCTAGTCGCTGGTGACGCCGTGTGTTGATGCAAGATGAGTGGTGCACATGTTAAACTTGATTTCCACATTTTGTGAATGCATTCCTTTTTTCTATTGAATATGCACGGGGTATGTTCCATCATTCTTTCGACCGTTGGCACTGCAAAGGATGCCGAAGTGAGGAACGAGCGTGTTTAGTATTTGCAAGCCTGCATGTGTATGTGTGTCTGCCTTTTCACCACATCTCGTTACTATCCAGTCTTGTACACGTTACAGAAAATAAGTAACCGATAGAGATTACAATTTCTCCATTAGAAATGTAACTGGCTACACTGGTCAATTAATTACAGCTCAGGAAAATATCTGATTAACTGCAGAACAGTGATTGTTACTACGGCATTACTTTTCTTTGAACATTATTGTCATAACAGAAGCTTCCTTGAACTGCAGTGAACTAGTGCCGTTTGCTTGAAGTTCTCTTACATATTTTTAGCTTTTAACGAGTTGTTTTAAAATGTCGCTGATTTCGTGAATTTTCCTCATGAAGACATCAGTTGCCACACTGAACACTCTCTCAATTTAAGTGCTGGAGGGTAAGGCGGTGTTATACCGTATGAATACGCATCTACTTGTAGTCGCACAATGCGTTGAGGCCAACGTCTACGTTCTCTACAAAGCACCATGCTGTGAAAAGGTGCTGCAGGTAAGGCACCTGAAAAGCTTGAAAAGTAATCTGCAGATGTTTCCTTGGAAACATAAGATGAAACTTTTGGTGTGGAACCATAGTGAGGCTGGTTCGGTTCGGTCAGCTGGTGGAGCTTCCCTGATGTCAGGCAGCTATGCACACCGTCGTGTGGCCAAACAATTGGACACAATCTCATAGCAACGAATGTTTCACCCCTATAGCCTTTTTTATATTGAACTAATTGGATTGTATGTAATCATTAGAGAAAAAAATCATTGAATTACTATACTACAAATTTTATAAAGTATTCAACTGATAATAAAATACAGGAAAATGTAAACAGTTAAATAATCAATTGCAGCTCTGCTACCATTCAATACATAGTTTGCATTAGCGTCATAGTGGCCACCATGTTTGGGACCAGAATGCACTTTCCAAATCTACTTATTGCACCTACTTTGATAGCCTGCTTCTCCAGCGATAGTCGCCTGTCTTTAGCATCAGCGAATATAGGCAGAATATAGGTGAACCTTCTCAATTCAGCTTTCATGGTTTAAAAAATATGATTAGCTCCTGCTTATGTGCAACAAAAACTGTCGTGACCCAGGGGGCAATGCAGGCAGATGCAGAGATGAAATAAGGTCGTATGAGGCCTTCCATCACTGAGCCAGGTCTAGTCCGAGCGCCCCTCCCGCGCCAACGACCGATTCGTCATCGTTGCAGCTAAGAGCGGAGGACACGCAGTGCTATACACAAGGCATTATTCCTCCCTGCAAAAAGTAAAATGAGCTATGTACAAGAAAGGAAGAAAAAAAATATGCGGCAACACCTGAGCTCCACATGAAGGGTATGATCCTATAGCGGGTGCTTGCATACTGAAGGTGAAACACCAACACATTAACCTTAACGTGCACTGACATCGCACTGCACATAAGCAAGGCATCCGTGTGCCATGCGATGTCGGTTCAAGTTAAAGAACCTCAGGTGGTAGAAATTTCTAGTGACCTCGACTACACCATCTCTCATAGCCCGAGTCAATTTGGGACGTAAAACCCCACAAACCAAACCAAACCTTTCTTGTGCATGAACTATGCAAAAGTTCCTGCGCGGCCTAGAGGTAGCGTGCCCAACTCTGGGCTCGATGATTGCTGGTTCAAGTCACAAGTTTCACAACTAAGGCTAAACCATTTAAGGCATGCAGGGGCCCTTAATTTGCATTGCGTGTCCTGTTTTAATTGCATTCCACAGAATGTGACACCACGTCTGGCACGAGTTTCGTGACATGTCACCGACGAGACGGCACCACTTTTGTCGCTTAACGGAAGCCTTAACACTCTCACATTAAACAATCACAGCAAAGCGATTTAGACAACCCAATGAGGAGTAAATGGCCCGCTGCCTAGAGCCTTCTCGAGAAGGTATTTTTTTACTCCTCAGAAAAGGAGTACTATCTGCATTACTCTCGCTTGTTTAAAGGAGTAAACATCTATAGAAACACCATAGTGGAGGGCCCCAGGTAACTTTGACCATCTGGAGTTCCTTAACACGCACTTACATTGCACTATACATGGGTAACTTGCATTTCATCTCAATTGAAATGTGGCCACTGCAGCTGGAATCGAACCTGGGTTGCCTGGCTCAGTAGTGCAGCACCCTAATCACCGAGCCGCTGCGACACGGCGTGAAAGGAAAAAAAGCATGGGTAAACTGAAATGCAAACTCCGAGTCAGGTTTGCACTTGTGAGTAGGCCATACCAGTTCAAAGCACAACGTGAAAATAGTGCCGCAGTCACACGAAAAGTAAGGTTTTTCATGGATAATTTCAGGATGTGGCTGCTGATGCCCGATTATCACTATCGCAAAAAACTTAGTAGTAGTGGATGCTGCCGATGCAGCAAACTTTGTAAAGTCTGAATTACTGGTGCAGGAGCTTTTCGCACGAACCCTTTTAGTGCACGAGGGTTCCGTACTACACCTGGTCACCCGGTTCACAGTGCATTGTCCTGTGTCAAAGGTTACAGTGTTGGCACTGGCAAAGCACCTAATTTACCATCACCCTGAAAGTTTCAATCTTTACTTTAGTCGTCAATCTCGGTTATTTGTTACTGCAAACTACAATTTTAAAAATTTGTAGAAAGTGTCATGGTAATGAGCAATGTGCTGTTGGATTATGAAAGCATATTCGGAAGAAATAGTAGTTTTGGGTGTGCAGTAGAACAATTGCTGCACCGCCTAAGCAGCAGAAGTTCCTTGTACATCATTGACCATTTATATGGAAACAAGTATGGAGAATAAAATATGTAAGGCGACGTTAAACAGTTGAAGAGAACAGCTTTCCAAATACCCATGCATCATGCAATGTTTGATCACAATGCAGTATTTCTTAATAGATGGAGTGCACAGTTCCGAAAACAAAAGAAGCACATCTCAAAAATATGTGGATTTTTATTTAACAGGCATTCCTCCACACTGTGGTATAGTGCCATATGTACATGTGATACCTGTTTCTGCAAATGGAAAAAAACCACACACACGGGCTCTGGAATGTTATTTCAACACCACTTCACAAAAAAAGAAAAAAAATAAATTTTTCACTGTACTGTAATAACAAGGGGGAAAGTTTCACTTTAATTTCTGCTCAACCCAACCCACTTTTCAAAAATCACAAGAATAACTTTTAACGTGGGCACAGTACCAAAACTATGATATCAACATGATGCCTGCATTTACATGAATGTTACCAAGTTTCACGGCACACTGTCATGTGAAAGCTGCACTTGATGCAGGTTGATGCACTACGAAGGTGTGAAAACTATTCGCCAAGATAGCCACCGAATCTTACGGTCACATGTTAAAATATACAGAAGCTACAGCTCGCTCGTCTTTCATTTAGTTTTTCCTACAAAAGCAGATCACTTGAGAGATGTGCCACCTAGGGCACATTGGTTCAGAAAGACTTGTATATGAGTCTCTCAGAACCAACGAGGTTTTCTTGCTCTACCACACCATACCACACTTTCAAATGATCATTGTTCAATACGGCTGACCTAGGCAAGTAATGCCGACCGATTGCTTTCGAGGAGAAGGGTAAAGGTGTTTCTTAAGTGGTATAGAACATAAGCTCTGAGGAAAAGGAAAGTATGTCTTACGCACTAATCCACTTAATTTCATCACTCCAGTAATCCTTCCTATTGGTCCTTGCCCACTTTGTGAATTTGGCTGAGTGCCAATGAAGGGTGACAGTCCACTGTCACAGCTATGCTTTTTCCTTTGATGCCGTGCACTCTTTTATACAAGGTGTCACCAATGTTGCCTTAAGGCCAACTTGAACATGAGTGGGACATTATTATACCTCACCTAGATGAATTAAGCCTTGCACACATTTCAACTCAGCCATAGCTTAGAGATGACAAAGATGCACTTGAAGCATGACTGAGAACCCTCCAGCGGGCTTGAACTGTGGTGGAGGAGCTACTCTGAATATTAGTCATCAGCTGCACATTTGATGAACCAGCCAAACAAGGTCGGGGAACACGGTACTACAGCAAGGCACTAGATCATGTTCATGTTATGAAGCAACAAACAACAAAACCAAACGAACGGCTTTCTTCCTTTTTTTTTTTATATATATATAAGTGATCCACTGTCATGGAGAAGGGATAGGAATGTAAACACATGCTTATAAACAAATTTGTCTTAACAGCTACCTTGGCCTTTCACCACCACGAGGCACTTGACAGCATTTGACTGCCTATCAACATTGTTTCAGCTGTCCACATTACTGTAATCTTAAACCTTTGCAGGAGCCACACTGGAGAAGTGCACGTTAAAAGGATTAAACTTTGAAGATGTGGGAAATGCGATCACTGCACTAACTGAGGTCTTGCGAATCCAGACAATGAATGCAGTGCCTTGATATGCAACAAAAAATTGTGTATAGAGCTTGAAAGATCTCTAGATTAATGGAATAATAATGTTTGGAATGCATCTCTACTTTTGGTTACGCTAACATGTCTGCAAAGAATCCTCGTCAAGCAATATAAATGAGGAAAGGAAAAGGGCAGTGAACGTATAATGTACAAGAATCATTCAAAATGTGATACCTTGGAATGTAATCGCTCATTTCGAGGCAACGACCACCACCAATCGAAAGCTTACACACACTGATCAGTCAACTAACATGCCTATAGATAAAATCGATATGCGAGGTCAGTGCTACAAGGTATCGGGAGAAACAGAACAAAGAAACTATCTAAAATGTTCTGCTTAAACAGTGTCCAGCTCAAGTTTTGGACATTTCCTGTTCACTGATCTCATTCTAACGTAATAGATCAGTGATGGTCTTGACGCAACTTTTGTGGCTGGGTGTCTATTAAATACATACATAAATTTGATGCAACACACAGGGCTCAACCCGAAACAGTGCAATTAATATTACTGATGTATTAAAATTCAAAAATCTTCGTTATGCACATGTGTGTGGTGCATGAAAAGCAAGTGCTATTGCAACTCTCCACTCAAAAGCATGGTTTTCTTCTGTAGGCCCCAAATGTTTTACTGTAACATGAAAAAATGTTGGTAAAAAAAGTTAGCTGCCCCTTAATTTGCATTAATTTGCAAGTGCGCTGTGTTTATGTGTTGTGTGTGCGCTGCGTTAGAGTATCGCAGTGAATTATCCAGACCAACTAGCCAGGATTGCTACCCTCCATCAGCTGAGCTTGTCAAATATACCCTGAACCATCAACATTTTCCCAGTCTACCTTGGAACGAACTGATACAACTGACGACAGACATATAACTCTTCAACAGAGGGACGAAACAATGCACAAAATACACCGGCGGGTTTCTGAATGCAGGCATACGACACTACAAAAAAGCAAGGAAGGTCTAAAACACATCACACTCTCTCGCACAGCTAAAAGGCAGATGTAACATGATTAAACATAAATTCTTTTATGGCAGTGCATTGACAGGTAACTCAGATCCCAGCACATTTACTATGAGGCCACAATGCACAAAAAGGCAAATTCCTTTCCCTGCAGATGAAAAGTATGGTATAGGGTTTTATGAGAATACTTTTCTCCTGTCATATCACTACAAAGGTCTTCAGCTGGTGCCCAAGTAAGATTCACGTTAAACGGCTGTAATACCACATCGGCGTGATCACTCAGACATCACTCTTGCTAGAACAGCACCGAGGCAATCACTACGTGGATCGAAACTTTCTTGCTCGGTGCGTTTTATAGTGTGCCATGACCCTTTTGGTATAACAAACCAAGCAAGCTAAAGTAAAATGCATTTAATCAAAGCTACAGTTATCTTCTGGGTTCTCCTTTACCTAACAAAATTGCTAATATATAGCTTATAGGGGTAGTTCTAATATATGAGTCATTCTTAATACTTGGCGAATCGTCCATGACCACACTAGGCCCCATTTCTCTTTTGTTTTCTTTCTACAACAATGCACTGAAGAATCATTTTCACAAAAGAAAACGAGGCAACATTCTCGTCATGAGTGATTAAAGCACTTGCAAAGATGTTACGGGAATAGAATACGAGAAGGGATGTGGGAAACATTTGAAAAGAAAGCCGGCAGTTTCTCTCCATTTGATGACGGTGCACTCACAAAATTTGTCAGTGTGGGTGCTTAAAAGTTGACACTTGAGAGTCACACGCATACTAATGTTAACACATAAAGTTCCTATGTAAGTGCTCTGTGAGACTCATTCCGACACTAATGGTGGTCAGGAGTGGCAATAATTGGCAGAGCACAAAGATCTCTCGCTTCGGTTACAACGAACTGGGAATCATTAGAAAAATTCCAAGCATGGACGGATTGAAAAAGAAAAAGAATGCTTCCACACGGGACAAAACATAGCAATGTAAAATTGCAGAGCATGAATACTATGTCACTCCGGGTTAGTATCATCAATACTAAATTGCGGCTTAAACCTCAACATTCTAAGAGCTGGTCTGCGAAGATGACATAATACGGTGTCTCAGTCAAAGACCTCACATCTAAATTATCACAAAATTTGCAGCTACGAGGCATTGACCACCGCAACAGACAGGATGCCTGAAAGAAAAAGTACGCAGTAGAAAATCTACAACAACACTCATTTGCTTCGCACATAAGGTACACACTACCTTACAAAATGTGTGGATTACGGTCTAACAACCTTGCTGATGTTCTGGCTTCATCAAGCAAGTTAGTGAACTATGTACTAAGGGGCCTGGATTGTACATTTTTTCGCTCATCATATCAGTCTAGCACCTTCCTAAAGTTTTTGCTCAATAAATAACTTAGTGAGCTGATGAGATTCAAGCATAGGAGCTGTACAGAGGGTGAGATTCAACGTTGTTAGAAAGAACACAAATCTTCTGAGCAGTCCAGAGGCTGCTCAATGCGAAGCCCATAAACGCACATTACAATGCGTGAAAATGCCTCACTAAAAAGGACACAGAAAAAGCCGCCGTAAACTGATGCGAGATTCGTAAAGCGCGGCGTGCCTTCCTGTGTGTGATGTGGGGTTCACTGTTACCGCCAGTTGGACTAAAAGGCACATAATACAAAAGAGCAAATAAAAATGTAACCGGGCAGAGATTCACCTCGGTAGAGGCCACAGATCTGTTGTAATGGAGTTTCCCCAAGCCTGTGAATGCATACAAGTGTAAACGCTTGTTCCTTCATGGCTGAATTTTCGCCTCTGAGCAGAACACACTGCCCTACAAGCAGCCAGTAGAGCAACACCATAAGAGTGATCTTTCCACAAGATAAATTAATTTGGCGGCAGGAAATGGCAGTGCATGATTCAATGCAAGGGCCTTGCACTCAGCAGCTCACACCAGAGCCTTAGGCTACATTCACCGAATGATAAACTGCGTAGAAAAGGCAAAAGAAAATCTAGTAAGCCTGGTCAAATAAAAATCAGCACTGAACGTTAATTCTCGGCCAGTTTTTGCCATGCCATCGGCAAGCAGCGCGGCTACCCCTGGACTTTACTAACGATGAACAACGTTAATCCTACATGATCGAACATTTCATTTTACAAATGCTGCGAAGTATGTCATCAAGAGCAGTCCCCTCTCTGTGCTATTATATAAAGACCTGGGCTATTCTTCGCAAGTCAACGTTCACAAGTCTAAAAACAACAATGCCAAATTTTGCTGAAAGGGAACCACTGGCACATCAAATATGCCAGACAGCTTCTACCAAAGTTGCTGGTAAGTTGATTACTGTGCCAGTCATGGCACACACTGCCATTCATTTGGGCCATCAGGAATACTCCAGACTGCTCTGGGGCAAGCACTAGAAGTTCCGTCTTAAGTCCAGAGCCAACGGACACTATTTGCTAGCAGCACTGTTCAGTCTTAGCATTGGATGCCGGGAGTCTGGCGGTAGCAGAGCACTTTGCACCAGGGCACTGGAAGCACTGAAGTGCGATCTGCCTCGGCTCTTCCGATAGCTTCCGCAAGCTCAAGTAGCGTCCTCAGTGTAGTCAGCTTGCGTCCTCAGTGCAGGCATCAACTTTCTTCATCTGTACGTCTGAAACCAACAAGCCGAGGCATTTGCAACGAAGCTGGTGCCAAAACGTTTCTGGAGGCCCTGAACAGCCACTGCGCTTGCCGAATTTTTAAATGCAGCAAACATTTACTTCTTATAACTAACAAAAGAAGGTGTGTTACTTTATCATCTTTGATGACTGTTAGCTAGGCACCATGAGTCGCTTTGGGACGTTAAACCCCACAAACCAAACCAAACCAAACCTACAAATAGTTGAAATCTGAGAAAGGCAAATTGAATATTCTTCTCTTATTTCTTTTCTTAGACATCTTTGGTGAAAAAAATGGGCTTCAGTATGGTTTTACTGTGCAAAATCTTTCCCTTGGCACGAAGACGGAGATTACACTGCGGACGCCAGTAAGGGAGTCTGACAGATCCAGTTCGACGACAGAATGAGTAAGCACACTTGGTAGCCTTGAATACGCACTCTTCCATGCAAAAAAAAAGGAAGTGTTTAGATTTGCACGCAAACCTTTTTTTCAAGAAATTTGCTTGTGAAAGTAGGGAAGGTGCTTAGAAGGGGGGGATGTGCACGCTTAGATTCGCAAAGATACGGCACATCCTTCAAACATTACATTTCGTCAGACATTACTGAATTCGATGCAGAAACTGCATTCAGCCACCAAGCGGTGCAAGCCAGTGTAGTTGATCTATACTCGAAGTGAAGTTATATGCATGACAACGTACAGCAAATATCTGAAGCATTACCAAAAACACTGAACAACAATGATTTGGAAGTAAGAAGACCACTTACTACATTTCTGCTGCTTTCCCCCCGAGCTACAATCTGGCCACTAAGAAGACCAGCCAGAGTAACAGCATGCTCCCTCCTGTGATAGGAGCACCGCCCGTGTAGGCGGATGCCGTGCCTTCCCCTGCACGCAGGTGAAGAAGAAAGCGTGCGCTTTAGTACCCACACATTCCCATTCGAGCACTGACCTGCTGCAGCAAAAGCGAGACAACATATCATATCATGATCACTGAGCACTTCATTCCCCATAATGACTGCACATTTCAAAACAACAAGATAAAAATGGACACAGCATGTTGAACATGCATTTCTGCAGTGCGCATACTTTCTACGGATCCGTATCAGTGCGTATCTAACAGTCATTGTTTCTCTTCTTCTTCTTCTTTTTTTTTTATTTTGAGCAACCAGCGCTCAGTTCATGGCAGCTGACCAAAGTCCATTGAGAGATATGCAAGAGAAAAGTAGCTTATATCAGGAAATGATTGTTAATGACTTTGTCTTAGGTAGCGACACTACAGTCGCAATGAACAGCTACCCGATGTTAAAGTAAGAAATGGCTTTGCTCAAGAACAAAACCTGATAAATGACGGCTCGCACCACATTTCACTCCATGACTGCTCTCATACGGGTTACTCATAGCAATTCAGATGTTCAAGCACTGCATCTCGCCAGAAATGACTGAATTTGGCTCAGACAGCTCGACCTTGTCGGTGTACACTATTCCAAGTAACCACGGATAACTGTGATCATTTTGCCAGATATTCGAATGTCCACCCAAGCAGTTATCCCTATCCCTACTGGACGTCCACACATTCTCAATAGCTATTTCAAGCCATCAAGCATGCGCCGCTGCCTTCCTAGTCGTCTAGTGTTCTGTACTATCCTTCCTTCTTAAGATGTATATCCACAATATTATTTGTTAGATATGTGAAGTCTTCAACTTTGGACACAAATTAAGAAACTAAATGTTTACAGGCCTCCATGAAAAATGAAGGCTGACCATAAAGATATTTAATGAAATAATTATGACATGTATGCCTAATCACAAAATTGCATGATGGATGTCCACTTGCCTAAACAGGAATCTGATAGGGATAAAACAAAACAATAATATGTGCTTTGAAAGAGATGAAATTTTCTTGCAGCATTACTGCGGTGACAAACATCTGGCTATTTTAATCCGTAATTTTCTTCAAGGAACTGACTGTAACAGAGAGATAAAATTTTGCGATGTAGCTGGAAAAATATATGAGAAAAAATTCCAGTCCTGTGTGAGGGCCACACCCAATGAGAATCACGAAAAAAGTGCACCCCTTAAAAGGGGTATGAAATTCAAGGGCATATATGTATAATGCAATTCCCCAAACAAGCTATAGCGCTGTGTACTTCCCCTCACTATGCTTGAAAGTTTATTTGAAAGCAAGTTGTGCCACAACATTGCATTGAATGTTCTTTAGCTGACCAATAACAAAAACATGCATTATTTTTGTTGCAGAAACCAGATATTAGTTTTTCTCAAGTGAAAGATAGCCAGAATAACTGCCCTGGAACATTGTGTGAATGTCATGCAGGCACTGAGAGATCTTTTGGATATCTAAAACCTCAAAAATTTATTGTTGGAAGTCAGTTACACGAGTGTGGTTAATTAGGGTGTGAAGATAAGTCAAGAACCGTAACACACAAAGCTAATCGCACCCCAATAAAAAGAAGGGTGCACCTAATAAAAACCCCAGCTGAGAGCTAAACAGTGGTTCCAAAAAAGTGATAGAAGTAGTGCAGAAATAGCTGCAAACCTCACATCAGGTCTTGCCACCAAAAACATGTAAGCATGCCCGACCATTTGTGAACCAGAAAACAAGAAAAGAAAGTTGAGATACTCAGCATATTGCCACGGGAAGAGACTGCCCGGTTTAACATGTGGGCCAAAAGCAGGCACAGTCACGAAGAAGCAAGTACTCACCAACGCGGAACTCCCAAGGAGGTGAAGACATCTTGCCATCACCGCCAAAGCTCCAGGCCAGTACTCGCAGTTTGTACACTTTGCCTGGAACCAGGCCCGTGACAATGGCCTCCAAATCTTCGCCATCGAGCGGTTTGTAGACTTCCTTGGCTGACGGGAGGTCCTGGTCTGCCTCCCAATAGCGCACCTTGTAGCCCTGCAGGGCAAGAAGAGAAGGCGGAAAAAAGACACGAAGATTTACACTAGTTACCTGCAAAGCGTGTGTTACCCAAAGCACTAATTTAACTCTGTATGTGATTAGACCAGCACATAGAGGAGGTGTTAAAGGGTGGAATAGCTTAGCGAATTTGAATGGCTTACCACCAATCTATCAAACCCTCTTTTATAGGGATCTGACCACCTTAGCATGCGTAGATATCTTGCACAACAGACACTTCAATGAGCCATTGTCTTGACCAAGAATACATTCTTGATGACAAGAAAGAACATATAGTACCACACTGCCCATTTCTCCTTTTCCGTCTCCTTGACTTGCACCACAAAATTGAGTCTGACTTTAAAGCGAACACAGAAAAATATTTATTAAGACCAGAAAATTCACACGAATGAACGGTACTATTCCATCATTTGACTCTGAAACGCAAGAATATTTAAGCTAGCTGTACTAACATCAAAAGTATTCAGACTGAAAATAATGTTCGTCCTCTTCTCCCTCAGCTCAACATATGCTGATGTGAAAGAAAGAAAAAAAAAATTAGCTGATTTAGCGAAGCAGGCCAAATGTTAAGTCGTGAGTGCTAGCATGTCACATTTCACTTCCCTTTCATTTGAGGCTAGGGTTTCAAGGTCAGGCTTCAGGCAAACATTGGTAAAATCGGTGGCAGGGGACCTCAGTGGTAGCACATAACAAACTTTGGGGACTGCTTAGCACAACAATGCAACAGTGGTGTGTTGTGAACCTAATGCGCATGGGTAGAAGTTTTTAACAACATGCAACATACAATGTGAAAGAGCGGCAATTAAAAAAATTAAAGAGTGGCAATAGCACAGTGCTCCTGTGCAGCGGACCACAAAACTGATCTGTTCACGCTGTAGTGAGATTGTAACCCAGTTGTGGCCATGTTTATTTTACTTCTTTCAATGTCAAGACAGACATAGTTACAAACAGCAACTTTTCAGCGGATGGAAGCGCTAGTGCTCTTACAAAACAAAACAAGAAAACCATGCAGATTGTACAGGCAGATTCATGGAAGTCCCTTGGAGGGAACAGTAAAGGTGGAGGGGGATCCTATTTGTGCAACGCATTTGCGAGTCTGTAGATGACGAAAAAATAAGGTTTCGTATGGTTTTCCAACAAAAAACTTCTTGCCCATCCCTTTCCTCCAAATTTCCCACTGGCTGAAATGGAGCCATGCATGCATAAACTAAAGTTTTCAAAAACTCACAAAGCACTCTAAAGAACACTAGGTCAGTTTGAAAACCGCAGGACTAGCGGAAGCCACCAGATCTCACCTGAATGGATTCTTCCTCGATGGAAGGCACCACACCTCGCCAGGTGACACGCACGCTCGTCGCGGAGAGGCCGTGCACTTTGACGCTCGTCGGGGGCCGCAGGGGTGCTGCCTTGAACGTTTTGGCGATGGAAAACTCACTCTCGGGTCCTGAGCCTGCCTCGTTGTATGCCATGACGGCCACCCGGTACTCGGTGTTGGGCTGCAGTCCCACAATGAGGCCCCAGTTGTCATGGCCCCGCTTGAGCAGCACCAGTGAGTCCAGCTCTGGGTTGAGGTCGCTGCGCCAGTACTTGATCTGCACAGGGAGAGAGAGAGAGATTGAGAGTGAAAAGAACAGCATGGCTGACGGGAGAGTGGCAGCACGACAGAAGATGATTTTGAGTCTGTGGCATTCCAAGGTGTTGCACGCCAGACAGCACAAAGCATGAGTGCTCACTCTGTGTCCGATGAGGCGTCCCCGGATCTTCTCGCGGGTGATGTCCAGCGGGGTCCAAGTGACATTGAGGGAGGTGGAGTTGTGAGGCACTGCGTAGACACCCGACGGCTGAACCTGGGGCATGCCCTCGGCCGAGTAGACAATCTCTGGGTCCGATATGGGGCCCTCGCCCACCACGTTTACCGCCTGCACATGAACCTGCAGCAGAAAAGAAGGGAACGCAGTCAGCAAAAAAACTCGGAAACAGTAGGTAGCGGCACTGTTGCATCATGGTGCCCGAGGAATGCTGCGATATCTACCCTATTCCAGATCCGTGAATCCAAGATGAGAAGTGCGCCATGTAACAGTGCCGTTGCTACGAATGTCTTGGCTGTTGCCACTTTTATGTACCGTGGCCACAATGAAAACCTGATTGCTAAGCTAAGCTGCTGAGTGCCACTTCCTCTAATGTACACTGTCGAAGCTATCAGCCATTGTGGCACCCGTGGCAATCGTACATGCAAATCATCCACTGTAACATTAGGGAAGGATCCAGTTAAGTGCAGTATGCAATGACCAAGGAGGTCATACATGCCCCACAATGCTGAATTATATTTTTCACATATGTGATTGGGATACAATGAAGATGTTCTAAATCTGAGTCATGTCAACTTGCTCCACATCTATATTACAGCAATTCAGTGTGGCCTGACTAAAATTGTGCACTATGATGAAACTGCTTATGTCTACTGTTGTGGGACGCTGTGCCCGCCTAGAGATAGACACAGAAAAACGGAGGACACCAGGCAAACACCACTTGCCCCGGCGCTCTTCTTTTGTTCTCTAACCCTCGCGCTGGCGCCGCGCGCTCGTCTCGCGCTCATCCCGCGCCTCTTCTTTTTCTGGCGCAGCGCTCCTCAGCGTGCACCGTAACACTACCTACTACAGGTAGGCATGATGTTTCCTTTTTGCTTTGTAGAACTTCTCACAAAAAGGTACAACAATGTGCATTTGTCCTGCCTTCTACCTATGCTTTAGTCTCGTCTGGGAGCACGTTACCTCATGAAAAAGCTAACAATGCACTACAAGATGTAACCATTGTTTCAGATTGAGGTACCCGGACACATCCAACCGAGCATTACATCAAAGGCAGAAGTCATTACTAAGGCTGTCAAAAAAGAAGCAACCGTGCCTTCAGACGTGGCCACGTATTGCCAAGGTAGAGTAAGCACTCGTCATCGAAGCCACCGCTCATCACGTGGGTTGTTTACCTCGTAGGGTGAATAGTAGTTCTCCTCTCCAACAGGCACCACATACAGGCCTACGTTGCCCAGCTTGCGCAGGTCTTTTTTTCTCAGCTCGCTCCGGTCTCCCTTTGGCCGGTAGTACACACGGTACCAGACTTCTGGTGAGTTCCACTCTTCTGGTGACAGTGGCTGCAGAGAAAATAAATGTTGAGGAACGATGCTGTTTCCATCACTGAAAGCAGCCTCTGCATTTGGAAATTGTGAAGTGTGACAACATACTGCAATAGCCTACTATATTATAAATACTTCTCTTGTACTAAGCTGTAAATTTTTATTCACATAGTTACACTTTACAACCAAGTTTAGTCATAACAGCAACACTGACACAGTCTGCCCAGCAGACACAAAGCGGAGAGCAGTTTTTTTTTATCGCTTGCAAGTATGGATACTAGCTTTCATTATTTAACATGCTGCTATACTATCTTGATGTTGCCACTAAATAACTAACAGTTTTATAAAAGAATGTTTCTTTGGAAGTGTTCATTTCTCTCACTGATGTGCTTCACGTATGCATGTATATATGTTGTGCATCATTATACTCATATCCTCTGTAGAGTTTCAGAAAGTACTACAATTATTTGATGCACATTGTTCCTCATAGATATGATATCCGAGGGTAGTCTAACAGATAGGCTACAAGATGAAAATCAGTATTTACAAATAGATTTCTGTTCTTGTCAGTCACCTGTCGCCCTCTTCTATGTGTGTCTAGTTTTTTCATGTGTTGATAATTTATGCATCAAAATGTAGATTTATTCAATGATGTAGTAGTGTCCAAGAGGTAGTCAGAAGAGGTATTCAGTGGTTGCTGAAACGAAATGTGCTTTCTATCACCAACAGTTCTCCTTCGGCATCCATGCATTGCGCTTGCTATTGCTCGCATTAAACATATTTTGTGCAAGGAAATGTATGAGCGACCGCTATCAAGAAAGCCAATGTGGCAAACAGTTCACTGTTGTGTATCTTCCCGCTTCTGGTACCTGCCTGAATGGCGGCAAAAGATAAGCTATTTTATTACATTGCATGACATCGGCCCACCTAAATTGCTGTGCTATGCTGTTATATGTGCCAAGAACTTCTAAAACAAATACAGTAAACTACCTTTAAGGCAAACTTGAAGTAATCAGAAAATCTGCTCGTCTTATCGGAAGTTCACCTTATCAAACAGCCCCCAAAAAGGAGATGCAAGCATGCCAGGTGTGTTCAAATAAATGCTACATGCATGCCTTATATGCATGTATATGCATTTTTGCAGCTGTCTCATCTCCCTCACAGTACATCACAGAGGCAGCTATTTTATTTTTTTCTCAATTTTTGCTCTCCACCAAGTGCTTGGAAGGTACCCAGCAAGAAAGGCACTGTCGCCCTCATCTCACTCCACCTGCAGCATAGCTGTTACCAACTTCACAAGCAGGCACACCCCGCATTTTCACCATAACTTCTCCCTGAAAAGGTACCCTCCTGCATGATAGCTTCCCTGCAGTTCTTAGTGAAGGCGCACAACATCTTTCACTCTACTACAGCCCCTTACACTAGTTTTCTACAGAAAACTACAGCCAGCACTCAGCGACTTCACTATATAAAAATGAAACATTCTGAGATATGGAGTCTTCAGATGAGCAGAATACCGAAATTTTCAATGCAATGATCGAGAACAGCAAACATCCTTCCCTGCGAGATTATTCTGCACATAAAACACGGCGACATGGAGTGGGCACACGACTTTGACAGAAGGAACTCCAAATAACAGCACATCAGAAAACGAAACGTGGTGAACTAACGAGAATATGAGAGTACTGATGAGGTGGGCATGGCAGTGGCTATCTGGGAAACAGGGATGGACTTGAAGGCTCCTCCCATGTAACCCACGTAACCCTTCCTTAGGCTTGCCTAGCCATTGCTACCTTAGAAAATAGACTTGCTTCACACCCTGCTACAGTCTGTGCTGTATCATCAATGAGTTAGACCAGCTTCGAAACGGAGCAAAACAGGCACACGTGGGGTACACTTGCGCACTGCCGGAACCACACAAACTGCAGAGCAACGCTGGGGTCGTACAATGTGGCACGCTGGCAAAAGCTGGTCTAACAGCTCGCAGCGTGGCTTGTAGGCCTCCGAAACCGCTGGCTGACGGACATGCTTACAGAGTTCTGCGCTTCCTGATCGTAGGAGCGACATGAGCAAGAAAGCTTGTGCCACCCCTGTTGTGCACTTCTGCCATTATTTTCAGTTACTACCGTAAGTCTATATACCTAGTGCCTGTAAGGAAAGAGGTCCACTTAATGGGAAGAATAAGTGACCAACCAACCATGTGAGAAATGTCTACTATTTTATGCTGTCCGTTACAGTCATGCCTCTTATAAAGGGTCGAATCATAGTTGATTAGATGTATAGACAGCCAATAGCTTTTGACAACCTAGTTGTAAGATGTGTCAGAACTGTTAAGGCTACCGATACAGCAGTGAGTGAAGCGTAATGTGTGTGGCGTGTTAGACAGATACTAACGATGGGTATACCTCGCTTTTTAATTACACAAAAAATATGAACTGGTTGCCAGCCCAGTGGAGAGAAATGGGGCTGAACAGCGATACTTATGCTAGCACCGAATGTCTCATTCGTGTGATAATTTTAATATCAGTAGTAAAAGGGCAGCTTCATCAAAGGATACCTTGGATAAAATATTATTTTATTTTTATTTTTGGTAATCATAACGCGACGAGATCGGAGACCCATTTTCCAGATTATTTTATGCCAAAGAAGCCGAGCATGAGCCCAGAAGAGGGCTTGTTCGCATCCACTGCCCTGCAACCCTAGGAAATAAACCCCATGACTTCCACATCCAATTCCTTGTAGAAACAAGTCACAACCAGGCTGCCCGAACAACGCCATCACTAGCCGCAGGTTAGAACTTACCGTCCAAGTGATGGTAAGAGAGCCTGCCTTGCCCCCTCCGCCGCCAACATTGCGTGGCGCGATGTACGGCCGGTCAACGCCTGTGTTGTACTGTGGACTGGCATCAGACGCTTGCCCAACACCGAGCAAATTGGCTGCAACCACTCGGAACTCGTACTTGCTCCACGGCGACAGTACGTTGCCAAGTTCAATCCCCCGCCGCCCTGTCGTCTGCTGTCCCAGCGTTTGGTGCTGAACTGGCGGGGCGTACGTGACATCTGCAATGCACGGGGGGGAAAAAGAAAAAAAAAAAACAAATCCGCACCCATTAACAGTGCCCATGGCCAAACAGTGACAATGCTGTCAATGACCTCCATTAAACTGCTTAGGAGCCTATGATGCCAGACAATACAGAAAGAAGTCAGCTGCCCATAGCACCTACAAAGAAATAATAAGGCGAAAGCCTTTCTGCTCAGAAGTGGTGTACAAAAGAATGTGTCAAACGAGACAGATCCACAGACAATTCAACAGCAGCCATATAACAAGCCAACATTGGATAGTCAATAGCCAAAAGTTATACAAAAAGTGGGGGAAAAAAAAGTAAAAAGAAAAAGAATACAATAAAGAAATCTAAAAAAAAAATTAAAAAGGCTTTCACCTTACTGCATCTAACCAGTCTTAAGTGCCTCCTAGAATTTTAAAGACCTGCAGCTAAGGTTGTCATCATAATCCTTTATGTAACCATTACTACTTTTATCACGAAATGAGGTCAGTGGAGGCAGAGTTTAGTATGCCACAAAAATGGGGTGAAGGACATTCACCGAGTTGTCTGCACAACTGGGGCTGTAACTTTGTGTGACTGTCACTCAACCAGTGCGGGGCACTTGTGCAAGGCCCCAAAAAGCTACAAATCCTCCTCTCCTGAACTCTACCCGGGTAGCACTCTAAGAAGCGAACTGAATCTTCCAAGAATAAGTGCAGATTCAAGGAGTTACCTTGGAAAAAGCAGTGAACTGCCACTAATTATTAGTCAACAAAATGACATCACATGAAATAAAGCCAGTAATGCCACCGACTTAAGACGAGTGGGCCAAGAAATGCAAGGACGATGGCTATGCTGGTCAAAAGTGGGTCATTCTAGCTTCAAATAGCGCTGCCATGATTGTCATGAAATGTACCCTCGAGCGTGTCTATGTACCAAGCAAATTTCCCAAAACAGCGGAAAAATAAAATGGAGCCCGTTAGAGCAATTTGGAAATTTCTATACGAAGGTGCAACTTCAGAAAATAATAAATTATGGGGGACTTTTAAGCTCCGCCTTTACGGGCATGATGCGACACCGTAAGCTACCAGCCCACATATCACCGCTTTAACCAAGCCGTATGAACGTGCCTGCGTGGCCTAGGGGTAATGTGAATGCAAAGGGTCCTGGAAGACCGATTCTGATATCATCCTCCCATATGAAAGGAGAGGCCGGAGTTGGCAGCTCCTGCCAAACGTAGTGTCAGGCAACCCTACGTCGAATCAGTACGTGGCCATGTCAGCTGCCAGCTACCGCCTGCCAGCACCAAGCTCGTGATTTTTCGCTCACAATGACAACGCCAGATTTTCAGTGAATGGGGCCTTTAACACTAACACGTTAAAGCAGTTTATACCACTGCACTCCAGTTCAAAAAAAGCACATGTTCCAATTAGAGCTGACAATTATACTTTTAGACCCCCCCCCCCCCCCCCCCCAAAGCTAATCAGAACTAACTAAAAAACCCTCGTCTGTGAGTGCCACCAAGAGAACTAGTGAACTACCAAACACTCTAAACTCATGGCTTTAATGCAACAGCATTAAAGGCTCTATTCTCTAGAAAGTATGGTGTCAGTGTTGGCATCAGCACTGTGAGTGAAAAGTCGCCAGCATGCCTCTGGCAGGTGGTATTAGCAGGATGATTGATGACCTAGACAGAAAAAGTAGAAAGGTAGGCTTGAAAATCAATATATGCAGAAGACTAAGGTAATGTTCAACAGCCACGGGAAGGAACCGCAGTTTACATTAGGTAGCGAAGTACTGGAAATAGTCGGCGAATATGTCTACTTAGGACAGGTAGTAACCGCAGATCCGGACCATGAAAAGGAAATAACAAGAAGAATAAGATTGGGATGGAGTGCATTTGGCAAGCACTCGCAGATTATGAATAGCAGCTTATCGGTATCGCTCAAGAGGAAAATATACAACAGTTGCATCTTACCTGTACTCACCTATGGGGCTGAAACGTGGAGGCTAACCAAGAGAGTTCTACTTAAGTTGAGGAAAACCTAGAGGGCTATGGAACGAAAAATGGTAGGGGTAACATTAAGAGATAGGAAGCGTGCAGAGTGGGTCAGAGGAATAACTCAAGTTACCGACATTCTAGTGGAAATTAAGAAGAAGAAATGGACATGGGCAGGACATGTAGTGTGAAGAGAGGATAACCGATGGTCGCTTAGGATAACAAACTGGATTCCAAGGGAAGGAAAGCGTAGCAGGGGGCAGCAGAAAGTAAGGTGGGCAGATGAGATTAAGAAGTTCGCATGGGTCAAATGGATGCAGTTAGCACAGAACCGGGTTAAATGGAGAAATATGGGAGAGGCCTTCGCCCTGCAGTGGGTATAGCCAGGCTAATGATGATGATGATGATGATTAGCAGGTAGCGTGATTGGGCAATTTTGGTCGGTGGTAGTGCGACGTCACAAGACCACATGACATGAATGATTTCACAGGTACAGCCAACTCTGGCTTCTCCTTCGAGATGGAAGGGTGAGATAGGAATCAATCGAACCACCGGAACCCTTGGATCCCGACACAGACACACTGCATCCAGGCCATACAGGCACGTTCACACTGATTGGTTAAAGCGGAGAATTATTTTCACATTAGGTGGCAGCTTATAATTATGTGCAATGAGTATGCGTGCAATAATAAGAGGTTCAAATTAAGGAATTAGTGATTAGGCGACTAGCAAAGTGCATGTACGTAAAATGAGGATATGCAAAAGGACCCGGCAGGTGGGAGAAATTAACGGTGTTGTACCATACCCTTGAGGGCAAAGCTTAAGTGTTGCCCCAATTTTTTCACTGCAAGTTCAAGAGGGCAGAAAAAAACAAATTTCGGACGTACTGATTAGCTCCCTCCAGGTGCCATTGTGGTTGGTGCGTCCTTCGACGGCGTAGCTTGTGATTGGGCTGCCGTGACTGGTGCCGTCAGCCCACTCTATGAATCCCGACGTAGCGTTGAATGAGCCGCCCAGAACCGCACCTGGGGGACCCGGGGGCCCTGTGGACAGAGAAGGCAGCACATCGCATGGCACTGTCTACAGCCCCAACACTCTACAGCGAGGCTTCTTCCACCCTAGCTCTCATTTTCTTTTGTTCTTCTGCCTCAACACAAGGTCCACTCAAAACACCTCATTGTGCGTGCACTGTGGTGTTTGAAGGACCCTTCCTGACCTCTTACCATCACACCCAATAATGCCACAATGGAAGTATCTTTGCTCATCGGCTGAAATCAATGAGCAAAGATGACTGCACAACAGCAGTCACTGTAGTACTAAAGGGATAGGAGTAGTGCTTGTCACTACTGCCTGATGTAGTTCTCATTTTTTTTACTGCCCAAACGAGGCTTTTTTGCTCATGCAAAACATGCCAAAGAGAATAAAGCACTGAAACAACGCACAGGCACACTGTACAGAACTTGGGCTTACCACAAACGTAAGAACCGGAAAAAGGAAAGAAAAGCCCATCTAGGTCAGAAAAGGACGAAAAGGCATGCTCCACTTCCATGTCCAGCAAAACAGCTCAGTCCACAATCGAAACTGCCTCAAATGCCTCAGTTCATTTGCTCGTCACACTTTGCCACTTGCATCATAGTATCGCGGCAGGGGCAGCTGGTACAACTGCCAAATGCTCTGAGGGACTCGTCAAGAAAAAAGCCTGTTGGCTCATTCCTTGTGGTACTGCTTGTTATATGTGGAGCATCCCCTCCCTCTACCATCACATTCAAAGCAAGCATAAAGTATGATTTGCCATGCAGCCCGGAATGAAGCATTTCTCTCACCAAGGACCAGCAGCTCAGTGTTGGCAAACACTTTGCCCACCGACGTCTTGGCGATGCAGGTGTAGCGGCCAGCCTCCGCGAAGGTCACATTGTAGATGACCAGGTAGCCTGGTCGGAGGCCCTGCATTCAATAATGATATTCCCCTGAGAGTTACGAATGCAGAGCTACGTTACCCTCTCTGTTGATGCGACGGTGAAGGGGGTCAATCAGTCCTGGTGGGAGGAATTACACGGGGAGGAGGAAATGCAGCGGCCAATCAAGGAAGTGGAGATGGGAAATAATGTGGCTGTTCTGGTGAATTAGTAATGCAACTGCAAAAATATTCTTGCAAGTTCAAAGCGATTCGTGCAGCACAGTATTAAGTTCGCCACGGGTGTGTGAGTCGCATTTCTTCCAAACCAAAGAGAACAAAATTTAAACAGCAATCGGACCAAATTGATTATGAATTAAATTCGACTTATACAAATATTCGCACTTTTGTAACCAACCGCTAGGCGGCTTTCAGTGGCACCCCTATAGGCAGTGCACGAGGCGTATAGAATGCTATATTTCGTCCTTCGTGACTAAACATGTTTCCTTGTACAGCTGTCACCTGGGCGCTTCGGATCGTAATAAAGTCAATCGAAATCGAGCTCAATGTGGATTCGGCTTTGCTACAAGTCGAGTTCAATTGCGATCACCCACAATCCTGCTCTACCACCTCGATCACGATCGAGTTGTCGTTGCCAGCCTCATTCGCAGACATTAATCAAATATACCAACTAAATTCAAGGGTCACTCAAAATATTTATTATAAAACATACAATTTTAAAATAAACAATTTTGCCCTTGAATTTATGAGATTTGAACAGCAAAACTATGTTCAAACTCTCGATACCACGCGCGTTTTGGCAGTGGTAAACAAACATGCGGGCTCTACCATGTTTGCCAGTTTTCGCGTGTGCTAATCGCCTGGTGCTCTGGCTGCGTGCGCAATGAGCGACACAACTGCTACTTTTCCAATGAAACTGTGGTCAGAAAACAGAGAACAAAGTTTTAATGAAGCTTGTATTTTTATATATATTACAAACAAATCACGATGTCCATTGTGCGTGCAGCGCCATCTCTCGTGTAACGATCTAACTTGTCGATCAGAATTGAGAGGGCGCTTGTAGCACGGTCCGTTTCGACCGTGCTTCAAACTTCAATCACAATCGCTACTAATCGCGACTACAAGTGCCCATGTGACAGCAGTATTATATACATTATGGCTCCATACATTGCTCGTGGTGACATCATCCAAATATTGTGCCATGGCAGTTCAATATACAAAACCACCAGTGGAATTTCAGTTCGACATACTACATGACTTTCCAGTATATTTACACAGGATTTTCAAGGGAATAATTTGTGCATTTTATGTAGCCAACAATTCGAAATATCTGGGCTCAACTGTAGGCGTAAGCATGAAATGCATTGCAGGGAAGGTGCACCACATTCTCGGGCAACTGAGAGATGGCTGCAGCCACATTCTGGTATTAGCCTTGAAGCACTTCCACTCGTCACACCACGGTGTACATGGCCTCCTTGGCTGCTGCTTTTGAGGCTTGGAGAGCCATGTTGTGAGCTGGTTTCCCTACCAGTTGAGCAGCGCCCCATTAACACTGGCATTTCGAAGCAGAAACCGAATGGATGGAAGGTGACAAACCACAAGCTATAGCAGTAGCAGGAGGAATAAACAGAACACACAGAAAGAGAGACTGCAGTGACAGTTAAGTGGTCTAAGCTCTAAGGCCGGGGTTCTCAAACTGGATTTCGAGAACTGCTTCTGCGGGCTCTGCGAGCTCCCACTAGATTGCTTTTTAATTTTGAATTGAAAAAAAAAAAAGGGGGGGGGGGGGGGGGGAGGGGCACATAATGGGTTTTTAAACCAAAGCGGTGGCCTTGTAGAAGAGCATCCGCCTCGCATTCGGGAGGTACCAGGTTCGATTTCCGGTCCCGCCGGGTACCCACCGGTTTCCAATGGGTACAAGATTTCCCTCAGCCTGGTGCTCGGCTCTTCTGGGATGAAATGCTCAGCAAAAGGGGCCTTGGACCAAAAATGTTGGTTCAGAAAAACAAATACTGGTGTCTGTTGCGGTTCCCTGAGGCAGAAAAGTTGAGAACCCCTCGTATAAGGCATTCTAGAAACAAAGCTACTCTGTGTTTGAGTTAGCAGTAATTCAAATCCTACTTGAAGCTGATGTTTTTTCAGCTGGATGCCATCCGAAAACAAAATCTGGGAAGCTTTAGGATACGTTCAGCCTCTGGCTCGACTTCATGCTCGGCTTCATGCTCGGCTTCATGCTCAGGTTCAGTTTCATGTTCGGCCTCAGGTTTGCTGCATTGAACTCCCAGTCAACTTTCTGTGACTCTGGAGTGAAGGCTAGGCAGGAAAGGGAAGGAGACGGGCCTTTATCTTCGTCGTGCTATAGGGAGTGTTCTTCTGGGTAGGGATGCGGAAGGGCAAAAGTGGGGAAGATAAAGAGACACCGAGGGGTCACCGTGGCTGACATGGCCCATTCCCCTAAAACAACAGCCTGCCTCTTTTTTTTTCCTGCCTAGCCTTCACTGCAGAGTTACCAAAGTCTGACCAGAAAAATAGCCGGATGATCCTGTTTTGAATTTATTGAATACCAGAGCTAAAAGCATTTCATGCTTTCGTAAATGCAGCCTGACTAGTTTTGAGGTCAATCATAGTGTAAACTGCACGCAGCAGATCATTTCACTGTCCAGTGCATCTACGAGTTTCCTTCTGCATCCATTCTAGGAAGCATAGGATGAAGGCCAAAACATGTGGGGTTCCTCAGCAAATTTCAGAAGCTATTGGTGTTCCCCTGGGTTAGAAAATGAGGAGCCCTGCGGTCTCCTGGTGGGAGCTGATCGCAGGTCATCACCCATACAGCGATTCCTGGCAATTCATGTCTTTGTCACAACTGCCTCACTCACCACGCCATACTGCTGAGCCTTGTGCGGATGGATGCGCAGATCGTTGTGCAGCCAGATGTAGGACAAGTCGAGCATGAGCGGCGACAACGCGTTGCAGTGCAGCTCCTCCAGGCTACCCACTGTGGCTACCACCTTGGGAGGCGGCGCCTCCACAGTGCGTGGCAATGCTGCATTGGGTGCAGTCAAGCGGGCAGTTAGACAGCGAAGTCGCGAAAGGTTCCGCAGCTCACCCTACATTCTGCTGAGGTCACTGTGCTAATGTTTATAGCACATCACTCGCGCGCACACTTGTCATTAGCTCTTCTCGAAACCAGCTAAATGTTTGAATTTTGTCAGGTCATACACCTACAAACATCCAGCAGGTTTTTAATAAAAAGAAATTATGCCGTTGCTGTTCACCCCAATTCACCCTGTTGAATATGGCTGTTGCTGAACAAAGAATGAGTACTGTAGCAGCGAATCCCCATGCTATGATCCTACTCTGACTAGAGATGTTCATTGAACACGGAGAACAAAAAATGTCTCTCTCATTTCCTCTCGCCAATCAACGCAGCCTCACCCTACCAGGGGTAAAAAAGAGCAATATTGAAAACTCATCAAAAACTGGTTTACTAAAATATACACACAATGTGCACGTAGGGAACCTAGGCAATAGTGCAAGTCAGCCTTATAACAACAAGTATTAAACAGAAGTTTTTTTCTTTAATTTGATGGAGCTTTGCTGGAGCACACTTGCTTTCCTGACTACCCACTGCTATTTCCAGTGAATACGTTAAAGATTAACAAAGGTCCTTAATTTTCTAGAAGTAGAAAATATTAAATTCCTCTAATTTGGATCAAAGAATCGGCAATACCCCACAAGAGCCTCCCCTGCATTAGCGTATGCATTTTTTCAAGAAGCAACAGACACTTTGCCATCCAGCAACAATGTGTGCCATCGAGCAGCATAGTTCCGCAACCAATCACTTATTTTTTTTCCTACTCCTCAAGGCTCTTCTACTGCCTTCTTTTCTATCCAAACTACCCATATCACATACTTCGCTGCCTGTAGCAATTCTTTCTCGCCAGTGCGCGCACATGCTTTGTCCCAATGTCCCAAGGTTGCTGAAAACATTACTTTTTCTGCGAAAAATTAAACCATAATTGGCGAGTACATTATGGGTGCATCAAAGAACAGCAAACGTAAAAAAATGCCATGAATATTACCTTAGTTCAAAATATAACATGAGGTGCTCTCTGAGGTAGCTGACTTAAGGAACATTTCACATTACATTACTGCAAAGACAGTAATTTTGCTTGTGGCAGGCAGCAGTATGATGACTGATCTCGTATACGTGTGTGAGCGCGTTGCTGCCACAGGTGAAGCGCTTTACATATATTAGCTTACTTGAGTGGACAGGCAAGCAAGCGTGTGAAGGTATGAGCGGAACTTCCTTCATAGCCAGGTTTTGCCTTTCAAAGAGAGCTCTGATGATTAAATTAACCAGATTCTCACCGTTCCTCCAGATACACGTAACCAAATGAAATATATTAACCCCCATTTCAGCAAAATCAAACAAACAAGCAAAGAAACAGACTGTGATGGCTAACACATCATTCCGTGAAAATGCCTTAAATTTGCAACTTCTCAAGAAATGGCTGAAAACTAGAAGCCTCTTGCATAATATGTGAAGAGTTTCAGCTATATAGAGTAGAATCTCTGTGATAGAATCCGGTTCATACGAATTTCGGGATGATACGAATGCGCACAATTCCCCGTTCAGAGTGCATTGTGTACAATGCGCAGAATACTGGATGTTCCAATCACTCTGCCGGGCCACTACAAATGACACGAACGAGCTATAACTGTGACTGCAGCCGTGGACACTACACACTGCCCACACACTGCTGACTCGGCGATAGGCAGCCACACTGTACGCACAGCGAGCGCTTTGTGGCAGCGCGTGGCTCACAAGTCTCCACCATCCGAATCGCCTGTTGAGCTCTACACATCGCAAGAAGTTTGCAGCAATGAGCGTCTAGCAAATCAGCAATGCTGTGAGAGCAATTTGCGTTGTGCACCAAGAACAGTTGACGGAAGCACACAAGGCGGGCGCTCACGGCCCGTACATTGCTGACCGCGTGATTGCTAGTCGCGCTGTAGTCACAGAAAGCAGTTCGCGGCGGCTCGCATCCGACGAATTGCCATTGTCGAGATTGCCAGTCGCGCTATGCACAGTGAGCTGTTGGCAGAAGCGCACAGGGCGGGGGTTCAAGCCCTGCACATCGCTGACTCTGCGATCGCTTCTCCATTCTACGCACCCGAAGCAGTTTTGTGGCGGTGCACGGCCCACATATCACCAAAGTTGCAATTGTCTATCATGCTGTAGGGCCGTGAGTGGTGAGCTGTGCGGTCTTAAAGAGATTTGCCTGAATGCCTTTCCCATACTTTTGCATGATGGCTTTTGTTCATGTTGATGATGAAAATGTTTGGATGATACAAATTTTTCCACGAACCAGAGCTTCGTATCACTGAGGTTCTACTGTATTATATTTAGCAGCAACTCACGCAGCACGACGAGTGTCCCCGTGCTGCTAGCGACGCCATGCTGGTTTTTCACAGTGCAAGTGTAGTTGCCTTCGTCCTCCCGCCGCACCGGCTGGATCCGCAAGAATCCATTGCTCAGCACCTGGAGCGACACACACACCACCCATGGAGAGAAGCATTGCTCGCACGTGGCCCAACTAGTAGACAAGGTAAGAATCATACGAAACCAAACTTAACCACCTGCGGTCTTGGGAAAAAAGTCGCCAATGCGGGTAAGACGTGCATCTGACAATTTTCATCAGCAGAACTTTCAATTTTCATCGGCAATTTTCATCGGCAGGGCCTGTTCCCACGCACCCTTGTGGGAACAGGCCCTGGTGCACACTCTCCATGCTGAAATTGACTTGGACTCCACGGATACATTGGTTGACCTACAATATTGAAACTTAGGTCGTCACTAGTGCACAAAAAGAAAAAAGAAAGGAAACGTCAACCAATACAACCATAACAAATGCAGTCCACTGAATTTCTTTCTATGGTGATGAAGCGGAAAAGGACTCTCTTTGTGCTAAATGGTATCACCATCACACTAGTATGCAGCAACCAGAAGCTCTTGCATTCGTCTTCCGGCCACCAAGGTCGTTACTCAGGTCTGGCAGGAGCCAGTATAGTCAAGAATGAATTCTGCCAGGTCATGTAACACACAGATAGTACAGTTGAACCCGGTTATATCGAACCCGGATATATCGAATTTTGGTTATATCGATCTCACGGAAAATCCCCTTGAAAATCCCATATTAAAGTATAGGAAAGCCGCGTCATATATCGAACTTAATTTCACCGATCGTTCGATATATCGAACTCCGCACCCCGCACTGGAAAGTGTGCCTTCCCCAAAGACGATAGCATCACCCTTGGCCGTTTGCCGCGTGACGTTTTCAAGCCACACGCGGAAGGAATGAGAGGGGACAGTTCGGCGACGGCTGGTCTGGGCAGCGCCGCGCCCATTCCCCAAAGGCGCTCGCATCTGCAGTTATCGTTTCCCGCGCGCCAACACATGACGTTTGCAAGCCACGTGCGTGGGTGTGCCCATCCTTTTGCCGAACTATCTCTCTCCTTCAGCACACGCTACGCATGCGCCAAGCCAGCTCAGCCCGTTTTCAGACAGGCATCGGACGCTTTCTCCAGCGTGTGTTGCGAACCCTCTGTGCGCGGCGGCTGACATGACTATGGCGCCTGCAGTCGTTAAAAAGCGGCAGCTGTTTTTTTTTTTTCTTTCTTTTTTTTTTTTTCTTTTTTTTTGCGAGCTATCCTTTCTTGTCGTGCTGTTCGGACGTTAAGAAGCGGCAGGTTTCTTTTTTTTGGCGGGAGTCGTTTACCTTGCGTGTATGAATCGACGAAAGCATGCGGTCAGCTGCTGCGATCATGACGCCCGTCCCCAGCGCGGCATGATAAATTGAACCAGGCTTGTGCGATCAAGCCATCACGGGCACTCTGCCAAGTTCGCTCCCCGCCACCGCAGGAGCTATCAAAAGATAAACGCGCCCGGACGTTATCGCTGCGCAGCATCTTGGCACGCTGCCAAGAAATGAGCTGTGGATCAGACGACCGAAACGGAGTGACGTGCGCCATCGACATGCAGGCGAAAACGCTCGCGATTTCTGCCGCAGCCACATAGAAACTTTGTCTTGAGCTGCCGGGAGGCTCGAGCAGCGAGAAGGACGCATTTCGAACAAGTTTGAAATTTTTCGCTCTGTCGCTGCCGCTCGTCGCAGAAATCGCTCAATCACTTGCATGTGAGCGAGCTGGCCTTAACACATTTTTTTTTCTTTTTTTTTTTTTCAAATTCTCGGTGCAAAAGTGGAGGGTGGGTTCATTATGCGAGTGGGTTGATTACGCGACAAATACGGTATCATTTTTTTTTGCATCGTAAGTGCGTCACAAGCTGATTTCTCTATATCGAATTATCGATATATCGAACTATGTCGCGATCCCCTTCAAGTTCGATATACTATCCGGGTTTGACTGTATCTCAACTTTGCCTTTGAGGCAGGTGAAAAAGCTGGAAGACTTCTTTCTCTGAACACATGTGTTCTGTAAAACTGTCATCACCCAAGAATTGCACTGCTAACAATGAGCCACCCCAAGTTCCTTGCAACAAAAATGCTAACAAAAGCAGCAGTTAATTTTATACGTCATAATATTAGGCCGTTTAAACATATTTTTGCATCTCAATTTCCTTCACAGCAAAGAAAATGGTGCCACACTGTACATACCTGCACCCGGCCACCCAAAGGAATGGTGTATCCGTCTCGCCGCCACGTGAACTCAGGAAATGGTGCAGCTTCGGGGCGGCACGGGATGGTGATATTGCCTTCCTCGGCAGCATACATCTCAGAGTCCAGGGGATATTTGGCAAAGTTGGGAGCCATGGCTGTATTGCAAGGAAAGGGAAAGAGAGGTTTTGCCTACTTCACAACCTTCCAATACAGATGCATTAGGAGCCAGACATGCTAAAGAAGAGATTAGGAAAGAAAGAAGTACTAAAGAATAAAATAAAAATTAAAAAAGAATTTTATGGACGTTAAATGCGAAACATTAGTAAGCATCATACATAAGCATTAGTAAGCACAGGCCCGTCAATGTACAACAATCGTTCCCTGCATAAACCCTTCTGTTTTTTTGTTTTTCATTCAGATAGGAGTGTATAGGCACTTACATTTTATGCATGGCTAGTGCTGCTATTACTGCCCTGCAGACAAAAGTAGTGACAAAATTTCAAGCTAAAAGAAGGCCTATTTCTTTACCTCTTCAGATTACCAAGCAACTATTATTAGTATATTCTTATGATAAATATAAGTTCGCTACTCTGATCCTTTAGCACAGCTGCATGCTTGATGGATTCCCAGCAAGTTCTGATACATAACCAGCATAAACAATCATAATCAAATTGCACACAGTACCCTATCGACAACCTGCATCTGTAAGACAGCATTATGCAGAGAACTGTTCACATAGGTGGATTCTATCAGCTGCTAGCGCTGACCGAGTGCAACCAGCATAACATCGTTCTCGTGAGTCTGGCTGCCCGTAGGCCACTTGAAACTGCCAAGACAAAGAAAAACAAATGTATTTTGACAGCAACTGGAAACAAACGGAGCAACCCAAGAAGAAAAATTAACAACTAGATCCACGCTCTGACAGGGACAGTCAGCAGGCATCTGGAGGTGCATAACTGATGATGCCTAATGCGACAATTGGCATGCTACTTGAGTGCCAATGAACTTGACAAGGAGGTTAGACTAAACTGCTAGACATGAGTGAATAAATGTTGGGGGTACTCACTGATGACACGCAGCTGTGCCGTGGAGAAGGTGGTGCCCAAGGAGTTGGTGGCTGCGCACTGGTACATGCCATCGTCAGTTTGGCTGTTCAGGTACTCGATGATCAGGATGTTGTTGTCCACCTACCATGAAACACGAGCAAACAGAGAGAAAAAAAAATTAGCAGGACAATCACAATATGCAAGAATGCGAAATTTTAGCGTTTGAGGTATTTGCACTAGAGGCAATCAAGCATGGAACACGCAGTCCTAAACGACAGCGATGCTTTAGCATGGAATCTACAACTTGGCCCCGGTGTGCCCGCAATATCGAGGAATTCGCTACACAGACGATCGTTACGTAGAGGTTTAACTGTATCACTCTTAAACAGTTTTTTCACTGCACCAAAACTAAAAATGTACGTCCTTCCACATCTTTCGCTGTCTTTTCAAGGAGCGAGCAGAACAAAAAGTTTCAAGCTCATTTCTCCAGACCTAGGACATTCCATGGGAGCTGCTGGACCTCTGCTACATGATCCAGCAGTCAACCCCATGGCAAGAAAACTTTTGACAAAGGATGGCACATGGCTATTCTCTGATGCACTTCATTCTGTACATAAGTCAACATCATGACAGCACCAGGTTGTTAGCCCAGCCATCATTCTCTTTACTTGTGCCTACTGTGTAAACACTAACTCAAATCAGTTCAACCCCGCAAATAAGCGAATTCCATAGAAGATGGCTTCCTCTGGCTGCCTCTAGAGTTCTCCACACACCTGTTCTTCTCAGAGATGTGTTTAACAAGAAGTTGAATCAGACACAGTTTAAGAATGAAGCAGCAAATGTCCTTTATAAGAGGCCCTCCTTTGAATGACTTTTGTCACTTTGTTCCTGAGCTGTGTCCAACTGCAGCAAAGTGCAAAGAACTGAGTGGGAGGACACGTCTGCACCTTGTACCGCGCCCTGAAGTCATCCGTGCTTTCGATGTTGAGAAGCTCGCCGTTGCGGTACCAGCGGTATTCCACCTCGGGGATGCCAAACGCCTCGCAGGTCCACGTCAGCCGGGCGCCCTCATCCAGTACCTGGTGCTCCAGCGGAATGGTGAACTCGGGCATTGCTGCAAGCAAGTGCAAATGTCAAGAATGCCAGGTCTGAGCAGAAAAGCCCCAACGATTACAATCAGGCTTCTACGAACTGGACAACTGGGCAGCAGTTTCGCCCAACATTTTCTTCGTCCAAGATCGAATGCGCCCAAGAGATAGGGTCGCATCACTGCCTAAATGATGAAGAAGGCCGACAGGAAGCCAACATTTATCGGTGATCCAAAGCAAAATTTTTTTACTTTGCTCTTTTCTTGTGACTTTTCACCAGCGATGCCATTTCTCAAATTATGTGCCTCTCAATTCAACGCTGAAGCAAGACGTTCAGTCTACTTCACTTTTCTTAAACCTCATTTCGGTCTGTGCCATCAGCAGTACCGTCAATTATGTATCCTCCAAACTGCACTACAACAAAGGAATCCATGAAGCAGAAGACAAGTTTTCTTTTTATTTTTAATCATGATGAAAATCAAGTAAGTGATGTAATTTTCTTCAAGCAGAGGAAGGAAAGTGAGAAAACAAAGTATTGAAAAAGTGAACAAAGAGGCAAACTCAAGACAACATGCTTGCAAACCATTGGCTACCCTCTTTGCAATTTACACTGCATGTGCCGCTAGCACAATTCACACTCCAAGTAATGCACATCTGCCGTGCTGCTAGTACTTGGCCTTGTCTCCTCCGCTCTATATTTCACAGAAGCACTCACCCTGAATGGTGAGGGTGACAGCCTTGTGGATGCTGTCTTGGTCTGCGCTGGCTGTGCAGAGGTACTCGCCAAGGTCTTCGACGCGCACACGTGGCAGCAGCAGCACACGGCCGTGTGAACTGATCTGTGCTCCCTTGGGCATGGGACCCCCAATGCGCGTCCAGTTGTACTTAGGCACAGGGCTGCAGAAGGCACGAGATGGGCAGAAATCAGAGTTCAGTCGTCACTGGCCATCACCCAATACCAAGCTAGCAGGGTTAAGAGCACCACCCTACTTGCCTGATGATACCCACAGCTAGAATCAACACAAATACGACTGTGTTTGTCAGCCAAACAAGACTGACAGAGACTATTCCCTGCTTTAATGGTCACTCACTCTCCAAAAGAAGGAGGTGATGAGCGACACAGGAACCCCGAAGAATCAGCTATAGAACCAACACTGTGTTCACAAACACTGGAGGCACTCACGGACACCGCGGCAGAGTGGGCGCCGACAGCACTGATAACAAATTTTGTGGAGAACAGGGCCTTTTTAACAGTGTCGCATCAGTGTTTATCAAAATATTTCTCTCGTTTCGCAGAGCACTAACCGAGGCCAGAGGCCGAATGTCTTCAGCGTAAACACTTGTGTCGTTTGAACGGCAATGTTTGCGAGGGAATGTAGCGTGAGCAGCAGCACGATGGATTACATGAGAAGTTTGTATGATTCTGAGAAACATCTAGCAAATAGTACATGTACCAACACAAAACACATTTATCAGGGAGATTTAAAAACAGATTGCCTTCGGAATAATGCAACATACTCTGTCACTGGTTTCTTCAAAGCATGTGCAAACGTTTAACGACTGCAGCCTGCGTCAGTGCTCTGCGAAACACCTACCCGATGCCTTGAAATCATCAATGCCCAAAGAGAGCGCAATCTCATCTGCTTTTTTGTGAACAACAGTGCCGTCAGTGTTCACACCCGTTGTCCTTACTTCCTTTAACTATGCCAGGAGGATCTCTTCCATTCTACCATGCTTCGCACCCCTTGTTTGTTTCACATCAGCGCCGAAGACTTGGATGTTTTTCCGAATTTCCTCTCGCTTACCAATGATCGTGCTCAGCGTGGAGACAAGCAAACGAAGTTCGCGAGCCAGGTCCTCACATTTCTTCCACGGATTATCGTCGCCTTTTGAAAGGACGTTGAGTTTTTCTTTTAGCAACAATGCTTTCTGCTTCCTAGACATGGTGAAACGCGGCACCAAAGCAGAAGAACCGCAAGTACGAACAAATGTAAGCTGAATGCACAAAACAACCAACACAAATGGCACCGACAACAACGGCCTGCCTACACTAGGTACCTTGTCGCTAACGCACGGGCCAACTGCTGCTTCTTGGTCCCGTGCTTCTAATGTAGTTACTCTGTCTTGGGATAGATGGCAGAAAAAAGAGCAATCGACCATCATCATCATGATTATCGTGCAGCTTGCAAACATTGCTCCTAGAGGCAGCCACACTGCCACAGGAAGTCCAGCAGGCACTAAATCTGAGGTTTTGGTTTCAGCTGCAGCTACTATTGAATCCCGCTAGAAATCCCGCTGCGTCTTGGCGCAAAAATCAAAACGAGAAATTTTTCAAATCTTTTTGCGATCGTATTATCGAAACCTGTGAGGAAATACGATTGTATTAGCAATATGAAAATGCATTACTTTTACAAGGCGTCAGCCGGGAAAGAAAAAACTCATTCTGAAAAACGTATTACGCGGGATTGTATCAACGAGATTTCACTGTATACTCATGCATTCAGCGAAGAGTGGCAAAGCACTTTAATGACATGATTCTGAATGCATGAGCCCTTTATTCCCCACAACTTGACCAGCAGCATAAGCTTTATGGCAATGAATTTCTTTGGATGAATTCCAATCCTGTGATTCCCTATCCTGTAGTATATGGTGCCAAGGAAGATCAAGCAGTCAGTTTCAAGAAGGCACACATTTTCACTAATTCTACAGGAAGTATGTGGATCGCGTATAACAGAGAAGTGCTCAGGGGCAACAGAATTAAATTGAATGACTAACACTAAGTCCATCAGGGGGACTAATCCACGCCCGTGCGTTAAATAAAGAGAAAACGCTATACTTACTATCCGTAAGCAATGCACTCCAGTCGCACATCGTTGCCAGCCAAAGGTGCCTCAGGGAAAGACTTCGGGAAGTTGTTAGGAAAAAGTAGCTTCTGGCCACTCGCTGAAATCATGAACGAGCCACCATTACTTGATGCTATAAGCTGCTTCTAGAGGGATCAATATGTTCTTTTTTGAAGTCAATAAAAGATGTTTAGAACCATAGACATTATGCCAAATGATTTTTTGTGCCTTTGTGGCATGAGGCGCCAAAAATCAATAAAACGAAATTTAAAAAACAAAAACAGAACCACCCACTCAACAGGTGAAAACATTAACGTGACATTCTATAACAGCTGTTTGCACTTCTGAATGTTCTGTTCGCTGCCTACACACTGGCGCCCTATCTGCACAGAACCCAGAACCGTGCAAGAGCTAGACCACAGCACTGTGCACAGAGGGCACTACAGGTCTGTGCAAGGGCGAATGCCACCACTAACCTCTGCCCGACATCTCTTCTCCGTGTAACATATGCCAATGACAGAATGAGGATGCCAGATTCCTCGACTGACACTAGCATAATAAAAAGACAAATGAGCAACACTCACAGGCGGGCTCGACGGACAGGTGGAAGAAAGGCCCCGTGCGGCCTGTCGAAGAGATGCGGCTCTGGACGTTGCAGGAGTAGTTAGCATCATCGTTCTTCTCCAGAGAGGCGAAGTAGAGGTTGCCATCGTGCGACATAAACACCCGTGGGTCCTCCTGTACAAAGTCCGGGAAGGCGTTGCGCACCCAGAAGTAATGCACAGCTGGGTTGAACTGCGGAGGGTCGCACGACACAGACTTGCCTGCATGAAGAAAAGGGGGATTCAAGTGGCAGGCATCAGCTTTGCTGAAGATAACGACATGCGAAGCACAGCACAAAAGACAGACATGTGGCGATGGCACTGTGGTCTAATGCAGTAGCCAGCGAAGCAGATCTGTTCACGCCTCCACGAGTTCAAAGCCCACTTCCAGCCGTAAAGTGTTTCATTTTGGTTTATTTTATTTCAGACCGAGCAGGCCGCAGAACAGGTGAAATCGGTGAGTGGGGCTCTAAGTGCCAGCGAAATAAAAGTGGAGTTCGAAGCTAAAAGGCAGCCCACCAGGGCTAAATTGGATTATTCTTGGTGTCATGAAAATTGGCCAATGTCAATGGCAGGAACGCACTATATTTTGGGAGCATCTGCAGCAGTTTTATTGAGCGCTACCCAACTACAGAGAGGGCTCCAGATCAACTTCAGCCATGTGGGGCTCCTTTACATGCAATGACCATGCCGAACATGGGTGTCTTAGCAATTCACCCCTATCGAAATGCAGCCATTAAATGCTGTAGCCACTGTGCCATCGCCGCAGGTATCAAGTGCATGTGTTCAGGCACTGTACCTGGCTACTACCATAAGAGTGATTTCCCAAAAAAAGACCTTTTCCCTTAGAAAATTTTCTGGAGTAAGGTTTGCTGAAGGCATTCCTAAAGCCAGTGGTCCATCACCAACAAGAGTTGTGCAAGGGCTGCTCCTAAGTATTGTACCAAAGTAGGCCTAAAGTAGGCCTTACACCACCCCTGTGCAGAACTTCTGCCGCACCAAAAATATAAATTGTAGGCTTTGAAATTGGTCTGTTCTGGTGAGCTGGGAGGTAATTTACTGGGAACAAAAACGTACGCAGCTTCCATCAATGCCCTTTGAAATTTTTCTGCACTGTCCTTGCTGTCTGTGCGAGTTCTAAGTGAAACTATGTAGTTTTAGTACCGACACCAACTGGCCTGTTCCAAGGATTGGTGCTGAAATTGAATGACTACAAGTATCGAACCACTACAGAAGGGGAACACGGGGAGACAGGGCTCACCCCAGAATTCCTTGCCGCTGTCAGTGGCCCGGTTCTTGTTGAACTCCCCGATGAAGCCAAAGCCAAGGGAAACAGAGCGGGAGAGAACCTTGCCGTACTTGTTCTCAGCCAAACAGTGGTACTTGCCTCGGTCTTTAGTCTAAACAATAAAAAATAAATAATAATAATTATTAAAAAAAAAAAGTATGGATGCATGGGCAAGGTATCAGTAGGGTTCTCCACTTCATGTTTGCCTGCTTACCTGAGCACTTAGATTAGGCATGCATTTTCATATAAAGAAAAAAAAAACAGTGCAGCAACCTGTACTGAGCGTGCAGGCTGCACTGTCGTGGACAACAGTGAAGTAGCTATGCCAGTAATCAGAGAGAGAGAGAGGTTTTTAGGTCCCCTAATCCCAATGAAAGGAGAATTTCAATTTTGCTGCCGGATATGCCGGCATGCTGAACACTAAGTAGCTTTGTAACTTTGATGCAGTAAAAATCAAAAGCAGATCCATTGGTTTCGGTTTGTGGCAGCCATAGTGAAGCCGATTAATGCTTGAACGACAGACAAACAGTGCAGTGGTGACAATACCAGGTCTTGGACGACAAAGATGAAGCCAGATCCTTCAATGTCAGCTGCTACTTACTAAGTATAGTTAGTAACAACTCCATGAATGTAATCCTGCTCCCTAAAATGCTCCACTACATACATGACAGACTGAACTTGTGTTTTTAGGCATTCAGATCCGATTCTCACAGCTTTCCATCTTACAATCAAACTCAAAGACTGCATCGAGCCTATCTGCATAAGTCTGCCATTGAGGCACTGATAAACCGCCATCACACAAGCGTAAATACCATGCTGCTCTTACAATGATACATGATCACAATGTAACAAAAAATCAACAGAATAATGGGACCTGCATCTTAAAATGCAGACATTTTTTGCCATCGCCTATGCCTCTGGAACAAGAGGTGCCCATGATCCCACTTTGCGACACCAGATGGACGTTAGTGCAATTCCTTCCAGTTGGTTCAATATGATTCCTCATATTTACGAAACATTCCCAATTGTGAGACAAAGATAATATACTTGGAGAACGCTTAGAAGCTTCTATACAGTTGCGCACTATGCAATTTTACCCTGTTCACAGCAACTTTTGCAGCAACCTTCAATGCAATGAAATAATCAAACTTGAGTTGACACGACCCTGAGCGATAAACTCACCTGGTCTGGGTTGTAAATTATCAAGGTCCCATCCGTTTGCGTGAAGCGACCATTGGACAGCGGATCAATGTAGATGTTGAGTTGTTCGTCATTTTTATACTCCTCCTGGGAAAACAGCCAGTGAAAAAATGAAAATAAGATAAAGTATATGTGACCGAATTCTGCAACATCATGTCAATAGTACAAGCAGGAGGCACACAAAAAGTGCAAAGACCACTTCCTGGAGTGCTCGCTTATGACAGAAGTGACTGACACTAAAAAGACTGAATGTTCTGCAGTTCTGGTCTAAAACGGTTTAGTGGTTCCCACAATGAGGATAATCCCACTCGGCTGTCACGCTGTGCACCTGGCTTTGCGCTGAAACTGCAGTAGAAAAAGCCATGATATATCTGTTTCAATATAACATAATTTTGTATCTAAACAAATATAGTTATTCGATTTCTGATTTGTTCTCACGATAGTTCACAATGCCGTCATTATATAACAACCAGTAACAATTTATTACCTACCTGCAGAAAATAAACGGAATTAAATTTTTAAATTTCCTTCAAAACCATATTCTCCAACCTAATGCACCGTGCTTTCTATTTAACAGGGAAATAACAGCTGTGGCCCTCAACAATATTTCTGATCTTTGCAAAATGCTCACAATCTCCTTACAGCTCAAAATCAACACGGAAGCCATGCTCTGAGCACAATTACAAGCAAACTTATACAGATGACACACTGCACGCTACTCACGTGTCACAACTGTGTAGCAATCAACATGCCACATTTCATAACTTCCGTTACGTCATGCTACAACGATTCCCCAAATCAGCACATGTGACAGAGCCGGTAACTGCCTTTTCAACGGCACCAAACCGCACAAGAAAAATGTAGGGGACGGAAAAGGCAACAAACCCTTCCCTCACCTTTCAGCAGAGTGAGGGGCAGAGTGAGCTGGCAATGTGTACTGTCCGTTTTCAGGACGTTTCTTCCTGTGCCCAACTCAGAGCATGTGGAATAAATACCCAATTCGGTGTTAGTCTAAAGGCTCTACCACTCTGGTACTGCAACTATTTTATCCCATTCATTAACACAGTTGTTACAATGAAGTGGGTTAACCTTGAGACCAACACCAAAACGGGCCATCAGTATGCCCTGAGGTGGGCACAAAAAGAGTTGCCCGGAATTGGGCAGTATTCATTGCTGGCAGGAGACATATAAGACCCTCACTCTGCAGAAAGCTGAGGGCAGTGTTTATTGCCTTTCTCCTTTCTTCCCAATGTAGCTGGGTGCAACAGAGGAGGTGCTCATGAGGACTGTAATGTCCAATGCTTTAGAGAATCATCACACCATGCAAAACCAGAGTATTATTAAGGGCGTGCAGTGGCGAAAGCACCAGCTACAATAAAATATAGCTTTGTACAGTACCTTTATGCAGTACCACGGGAGATTGCTAGTGTTTCTTGCAGCTCGATAATTTTGCGTTGCATTTTTGTACTTATTACTCTTGTACTTAATGTTGTTTCTGACCCCCCGTAACGCTGTCGAACACTGTAGGGTGTTTTGCATAAATAAATAAACAACAAAAGCAAGACAGCGTGGAAGAGGACAGATAAGATGGGGAAGAGAGAAGAGAAAGGAATGTGGATTGACGTGGGAGCCATGTGTTAGCACAGCATAGCACTTAATCTTAATAATTAAACCCGATTGAGCAACACAAGATATCAATGTTTCTGCTGCATCTAGAGATCCCCTTTGGCCCACCTTGAACCACTTGTAAGTGGGTGCCGGATAACCCGCAGCCACACAGCGTAGGGAGATGTCATTGACTGTGCTGCGGCCGCTCAGGTCGAAGATCACCTCCTCGGGCTCTTCGATAAAGTAGGGGCCCTGGGGTACCTCTTCCCGGTTGGTCAGGATGTAGCCAAAGTCTGGAATAAGAGGCCAAGTGGAATGTGGTCAGGAGCCTGGTTCACTTGGCTCTCTCACCATGTTGGATCACCCTGTCACAAAATTTGTGGACTTCTTCAATGGGACAACTTCTGAGTTATAACCAGGCCAAACCAGACAACTGAGAGACCATTTCGTCAGCTGCAGGCCAATACATACAGTGATGGCTGATGACAAAGAGGCGTATGCTGAGCCATATGTTCCAAATGATAGACGCATCTGCTGCTTTAAAAAAATTACCATAAGGCGCTACCAGAACTTGAAGCTGCTTTTCACAAACAATGTAAATTAAAGAACTTTGACACATATTGAGTCTTCTGTGGTGGGGGTACACCTATGCACACTTTTGAGACTACAAGAGTATAACAATAATCAGCAACTACCACAAGAGATTGCCGCTCGAAATTCAAGAGGAGGTGGCGACTCGATGTCAAGGAAACAATTTAGAGCCCCAAAATGTCCCAAATACACCATTTCCTTTAATGCTTCTGATTACAGTAGTAAATGTTCCACAGCCATGTAGGATGGATAAAATTATCGATGGCAGCTAAAAGGAGTCCCCCAGAGCATGCGAATTTAACAAAATTCTACTAGCCCATAGTAGTACATATGTCACAAAGGTGAATTATACCAAGAGCAGCATTAAAGGTTGAATGATGATGACATGCTCAAAAAGTTCTCAGTCCACATAGTTGTCATTTGTTGTCAATCTTGCACAGAGCTTTCAGTGTAACAACATTGACTGTCACCTCTAAGTAGTATCCTGTCATGTGCATGTAACAGCAGTTTCAAAATCCCAGCAAGTCAAATTTACAAGCAACCTTAACATCAGGAGAAACTCTGCCTGTTGAAAACAAAGGAAAATCTTGGCGGTGGCAAAGATGGTCAGCGTGTTTGGAAATGGCAACAGCACTTTTGTAACTGATCACACAGTCTTGTTCATTTAGCAGTTATCACAAAAGTTCCAAAGGTCAAGCTGCAAGCAATGCAGCACATGAACTGTAATATTTTATCAGCATTTAGCACCAAGCCTGACAACACTATATCTGTGCGAGCCAAAATCAAACAAATGTAGCACACGCGTCCACGTGCAGCTTCTGCTGCCACGGCTATGGGCTACAAAGAAAAGCGGCTCCCGTACCAAGCGGACGCTCCTGGATGTATATCTGGAACAGCCGTTCTTTGGGGATCTCGCAGATGAACGCCAGTTCGTCTCCTGGAGCCACTCGCTGCAGACCCCAGCGGTTGTGTTCGGTTGAAAAGCTGTACATGGCCGAGAAGGAAACGTTGGTGAGAAAGAAACGTCCACTCATGCTTGCCAGTCATCAATTCAAGTCTCTTCCATGTCGGGCAAAACTGCACAGCCCAACTTTGCTAAACAACTGGCTTCTGTCTCCACTTATCATAAAAGCTCGTCCATGCCCACAACTTGCCATGTTTTACATTTACCCGTTGTGCTGGTTTTACAACAAGAGTGCGAGGGCTTGAAGTCCTCATGTGACACCTTAGGAATCCATTCATCCCCCTTCCTTGCCTCTCTCTGAACTACCCCTGCTTACTGGTCATTAAACAGTCTAAATGTTGATCATCAACACAGCTCTTCGATCAGATGTGCTTGCAGTTGCCTGCAGTTGCCAAGGCCCGATGTCAAATTTTCAAACTTGCCGCAACTGGACCACACCACAGTGAGTGCACACTTACTTGTAAGAGGCATACTTCCACAGCTGGCCATCCTGATGCGGCAACCAAAGGTTGTCGATGTTGCTGAACTGGGCATTGTCCCCTTCCCATGTCCACACATTGTCACCACTCTCAAAGCCACTGGTGAACCACCTGGGTAGGAACAGAGACAGTCAGGTCATGAACAGTCCTGTGTGCTTGAAACTAGAGTTTAAGAAATTCTAGGATTCTCAAAATTGCTTTCACTTATTTAAATAGATTTAGACAATAAAAGTAAAGAAAGAGTCACAGTACCATCACAGAGTACACATTTACTGGCAATAATGTTCTATTTGGACTGCAGGGCTAGAACTATAGTTCCCTCCCAACTCAACAAGAAGAGAACAAGTACATAGTGACACATTGCACACTGCAATAAAAGTCACCAGGTTCAAAAACAAAGGACCATATCAAAAAAACTTGACAAGAACAGTAACACACAATCACTTCAACTTGATGAATTACTGCTGCTGAAGCAGGTGGTTTTCACTATCCTGCTCTACATTGCCTTATGGTGATGCAATTTACTTTTGATAAAGTGTGTTTCATACACAGAAGGCTTGCCAATGATGTTATCTGCCACCTCATGCTAATAAATAAATGCTCAAGCTGCGAGTGTCTATGGCATTTTCATAATGTAATCGGCACCACGTTTTTGTTCTTTAGCATTTTCATTTTTTATACATTCTAAAACTTTTTTAAACCACTTTACTTTTAACCTCCCACAGTGTCATCTAACGGCCAAAGTCTCACCGTCGATGCTGAGGATCATGCTCTCGCAGCCAGTCGATGACAAAGCGATGCTCTTCGAAGGTGTTCACTGAGATCAGTTCACAGTTGTACGCCTGGCAGGCTTCTTTGGCCCCGTCCCGCGTCCGTACTGGGGACCGGTTGAACTTGTAGCAGGACTGGCCATAGTCCTCCCATCCCCGAGGACACTCCTGGCCCAGCACGGCTAAGTGGACAAGACCAAGCAGGAATGCATCTTTATACCTGAGCTCCACTCTTACAGGGGCAGGTCAACAAATTGCACTTATATGCAGAAGCACTGCTGAGGGTACCCCACACATTTCATGTTTTCCTCAGTTTCGGTCATATAAGAACATAAAGGATGGAACTCAAAATGCGGATGTTAGTCCGAACGAATGGTCAGATTTTATAAGAAACAAAAGAGGACATGATGGAGGACCACGTGCTAGCGGCCGCTGGTGGAATGTGCAGCAACCTCTTACAGTGCAGTTCTTAGGTATTTGTTTCTGGATAGTATGGCGGCGGCGGTGGAATAGTAAGGGGCTGGCAGGTGGCGGTAGAATGCAGAGATGGAAATCCTCTCCAGGCATTAAGCAGAAGGGAAGGAGGGATGGTGAGAGCCCGTGGTGGCTTACTGGCTTGGGCTGTGCGGTGAGAGTGGAGGAATGCGCAGCCAGAATGGGGCTGCCACAGGAAGAACCCAGAGGGTGACTGCCGTGAAAGACAGCAATAGCAAGCGAGGGATGAAGAATGTGCAATGTGAGGACGGTGATATAAAATGAAGCCGAAAGGCGACTACTATGAATGCAGATGCTTATGACGACAGTGCAGGAATGCACCTCACAGGAGGGCAAGAATAAAATCTGGAGGAAGGGGGATGCACTTGAAGAGTGAGGAGGGCAGTGGCGGAAGAAGCAAAGGTGGCAGCATAAAGTGGAGGGTATGGCAGTGGCAGCCGGTGTTGTGAGGGAAAAATCACGAGCACACCTCTCGCATGTGTAAGTAAGCAGGCCACATAGACTACAGGCATAGACGTAGTGTAGATGGCTACCCCTGTTGGCAACTACCAACTCAGCAGCTGACAAATGGGAAACGTGATGGGAATCGGACACACAACCCTTCAATCTGAGTAGGACATGCGTGCAGGGATGTTTTTAAAGAAGGTCTTACCTATGTCGGGTGGTCCTTCACATAATGTGGATACTTACGACTGTATGCTATGTATGTTTGAGACGTTGTGCAAGATCAGTATGTGCGAGAAAAAAAAGAGCCTCAAATTAAGCAATAGTTAAGCGAGTAGCAAAATGCATGGAAGCGACTATAAACCCAAACGGGGAACCACAGACAGGTGCTATTAATATGATCGTGTCATACCCTTAATGGTGGAGCTTGAAAAATGTGCTAACTGTCCGCTGTGAAATATGTTTGTGCAGAAAAGAAACATGCTCACGCTGCCCACACGGTGCTCGAGCAAAGGTTGATGAAACATGGTGGTTCCTTGTTCACCAGGTACACCCTGGTTCAATGTTCATCCCTAGTGTTCAAAAGAGCTTCTGCAGCCCTTAAAATACTAAACGCAGTACTGATGCAAAGCCTTTTTTGTCAGAAGGACCCCAAAGGGTTGGCCCCTAAGCCGTCTCTAATACGGCTCTTACAACACCCCTGGAAGCTCTTCCAGAAAAGTGAGGATAAGTTCCCAATGTGGAACAAAGCCATGCAGCAAGGACAAGAAGGAAGTCCCTTGGCCTGTAAACTTCAGATAAAAACTATGCATTTTTTAAAGCCTTTAAAATTGGGAGAAGCAATGGCAGGCATTTTTACGCGAAGCTCTTTTGTCGATCCCAGTACTATCAAGATACAGATTATCACTGAAGCTTTAGTCCCCAAACAGAGGCCTCGAAATGATAGCCGCAGGATGAATAGTAAATGAACCCTCAGCTGCGTACCTCTCAACTAGTAGATATGATGGAGAGCACGTGCTCACCTTGTAGTGCCAAGATAATCTTTTTGCATTAGTGTACAGAGCTAGTCGCTTGTTGCGTTCTTTATATTTTGAATGCATCTGCACGTATTCTGTTCCATGTAACCGTGCATAGATTCTACAACTTACTGGAATTCTGTTATGTTTTGAAAGTATGCACTGCTTGTTGTTTCGCCCATTATTATTGGCATTCATTTCTTACTGTGACCCCCCTTACACAATGCCCAATGGGGCTGCAAGGTTAAATAAACAAACAAATAAATAAATGTTAATCATCTTCAGACTTTGTATCCTTTGATGATACTTTACATATAAGGCTTACTTCCACATCTAGCAACATGAGCCATACCTAAGCATAAGGTACAATACCACTGCAACTGTGTGTTCATTTCCATCTGCTACGACATTTATTTTCTATTCTTTTGTTACATTCCAACAGCTGCTGCAATAAAAACATATCTTGCTCTTGAACCTGAACTGAAGTAAATAAAAGTACTATAACTCAGTTATAGCCTATTATTATCTGTACTGGTAATTGCCAAGTTATGCACAAGAAATGAGGAAGGCTATTGGCCCTAACTTCTGCCTAGAAATAAAGATTATTGCTTTTGATTGTCGCAGAAAAAGAAAATTGTTCCAAATTGGCGTCTATCCTGAGGTATTCAATGAAATGTCGACAATCAAAGATGACAGAATAGTATCCAATACGATTGCATAGCACTTTTTTTTGTCAGGTTATATAGCGCTGAGCTCAGGTGCTTCCTTTACCTTTGCGAAGTAGTCCCTATTGTATTTACTGGGAAGCGGTGCATACAATAAACCTCCTCACTAAATAATTCTAGTATTGTGCTAAAGCCTTTTAAGTGTCACGCTTTCTTTTCTATTTTGCTACTAGCATTATGTAATCAGAAAATGAGTAGCTGGCTTAAAGAAAAGGTGTGAACATACAAAAAGCTGGTTAGGCTCAAAGATGACAAAACCTAAATGATCTTATCGAATAGAAGTACAAGAAGTATTTCACATTGTGCATGTTTGATGGTGATATTCTCCTAAGTCTACCTCACAATCAGAAAATAAATGGCCAATTTTTTTTTTACAACTTTACAATACAGCTAAGGAGAGAAGTAAGGCTGAAGTAGAAATGACCCGATTATTCCAGAGAGACAGAGAAAGACAAAACTTTGACGAGAGGAAAAGTGGAGAGAAGTCACGTTATTACAAGAAATAACTGGCTGGTTTAGCAAGGAAGAGCCAACTGAGAACAAATCACTGTACAGGCACCGGCAGATTTTATAAAACCAGTTTTTGCATAAACAAGCCAAGTCTTTAATCTAAATGGTAACCTACATATAAGCAAAGGGTATAAAATACAGGTAGGTACGGCCTTTGTCAAAAGTGTAGAGCCTGGGGGGGGTGGTCTGCTTCTGAGCCATGCCGTGGTGCTGATTTAGCATTAGTGGAGGTTCTTCCCATTGGAGAGGGTGGGACGAAAAATCTTCTTACCATGAAGAGATTCGGTACGCTGGAAATGCATTACAAGGCGCACGAAGTGGCTCGTAAACAGACCCCCTGGTCTTTACACTTTTGACAAAAACTATACATATAGCAAGACAGAGACGTCTCCACTTTCTCCAAGGTTTGACTGGGGAAGCCTGATACAAGCTGGGAAGATATGCATACAACTCTGCATCAACACCACATAAAATTCAGCACTTTGTACAATAGTGCCTTATTAGTCTTTTGTGCATGCAAGGGTAAGCTCTTAAGTTTAGTTTTCCTAACGAATACAATGCACAAAAGCCTATCAGACATCACAAATATGCTATGAAGCCCTCAGCACACCCTCTACTTATGCACACATGCAGCGCTATTCATGCCCATTAGTTACAGCAAAACACTGTTTGCAAAAATGTTCGTGTTTTCTTGGTACACTCAATGTCTCCAGGAAGGAAGGCAGTATATGTTGCATAGATTGTGTGAAAGTTTAGCAGCAATTGCCACCAAAAGGTGGCACCATTATATATTTCATACATTCCGTTCGCAGGCAAGCTTTGTGCCATGTCAAATGTTGGCGTCTAGCAAATGCCGCACGATCCGTGCTGTGTAAGCATGTTCTGCGTACAGATATAAAAATGTGCTCCTACAGGCAACATTTATCATCAGCTTAAACACTGCATGCAACTCTCTCGTATTTGTCGAAATCAATATATTTTTATGCACTGCAAAGTGTACAGTTCAACAGCCTTCTGAAATGAGCACCAATCAGACAGTGGCCAACCCTGTTTATAACCACCTGTTTTGTTTGTCACAGTAACGAGTGGTTCAAGTTGAGTAGATCTTCCATGTTTCAACATCCACTGAATCTGCTCATAAATATATTTTTCTTCCTCACCAAAAGCAACACGATTGCTTTCTTGAGATCCAAATGACCTGTTATAGGCTTGCAGCCACTCTGTTGCTCATTTACACATAGGAGCACTTTCCTCTATTCATATATGCCTGAACTTCAAAAATGAAAAAAAAAAAAAATATATATATTTTTTTTTTTTACATATAACTAATTTTGGCTCCAAAGAAGAAAACAACCTTCTAGTGACCAAATCTTTCTTGACATTGATTTTTTGGCCGTCCTACAAAGTACTAGGCAAATGCGCGACCCATTGCGCGTGGTAAAACTTGAAGCATTCCACGTTGCTCTTATGTCATATTTCTTGTCATGAGTGGTAACTTTATCATGAAAACGCACAAATCTTTTTTTCTAGAGGAATTGCAGCCGATGGGGTCGAATCTGCTGACTGCTTCAAAAAACGACTGCTCTTTCTAACACACAAAATGCACAAAAGTGAACACAAACAACACAATGCTTATGCAAGAAAACCTTAAAGCTACCTGAACTTACACTTGAGTGCAATTTTTTGCACAGTAAGCTTTTAGAGTTACTATACAGAAAAGTGGTGTCCTAAGTGTAGGATGCTAGGCACATATATGAGTCCACCTGGCATCCCTTGCCCACTGTTTTAGAATGTTCCTGCAGCATAGCTCGCACGTAGTGCCACAGGAATGGACAAATTACAGCCCCGGCGTAACATATGTGAGCAGTCAGCATTGTCGAAAAATATGATAACGCAGCAACAGTTCTGTTTACAACTAAGTACAACTTCTCAGCTTTCTTCTGGTGTTCCCATTCACATCAAGCATAAGCCCTGATCTGGGGGCAGGCTTATACAGCATGACTAAGTTTGCAAAATTACTTCATCAATTAGTTGGCAAATAAACGTCAGCACCATTTAAACACTGCTCAGCACAAGCTGCTTGTTCAGTTTCATGTAATATAAACCTCTGCATAACGGCATCCATTAACCCTGCTACCTAGCATGAATTAACTGAGTTAACTTAGCGCTACAATGCCGTAGTGCAAAGATTCTGCACTTTGGTATATTTGTCCTATTTCACTCTGATGACCACATGATCACCATGCATTCGCCTTATCGCCACCGTTTTCGCGCCACACAATGAATGTGTTTTCATACTCAAAGTTTTCTAAACTGGTTAAGCCGCACATAAAACCGCCACACACCAAACACAAGCCGGTCGATCGGCCACTTTTCAACGCTACTACTGAATTCAAACGCTGCTCAAGACAACGATATACACATCACAGAGTCGAGACATAACCAACAGCTGCTTAATTATTTAACACCCGCGGTTGCACGCGCTTCAGTCCACGAGCGCTCTTCTCAAATCAGAGCCGGAGTGACCTCCATCATTCGATTTGTTGGTAATGCGGAGTTTAACGAACTTTCAGAGTATCCTTACTGACCAGTGCTTTAAAACAAAGCATAGAAATGAGAAAATATGTCGTGACACAAATCAAAGGTACGTTCCGTGCGTACGCTACACATACACACAGCCAGAGGAGAGGAAACCTTTCCGCGCGCTAATTTATTCGCGTTCAAACACCCAGCAGGGGTTTCCTTTTTCTGACCCGGTCGAGAGCCAGTTTGAAGCTAACCGCTACAACTGCGCTTGACAAGCAGTCAGCGCGAAGGCGAACCATTTGAACGCCCTGAGGTAAACCGCACGGGAAGGAACGGACGTCTATTGTTTTGGGCGTAATTACTTCGAGAATCAGGGTGGGTGCGTGTGTGTCCGATCGCTAGTTGTTGAGTCAACGTTTGAAAGGTGACGCACAGGTACTATGTCGTACTCACCGCTTGCAACCAGTAAACATAGCAGTCCGAGTCTTGCCGCGCCGGTGGTAGACATCTGGGAGGCAAGCAAACGTCGTCGATTACTATTCGGTCAGCCGGATGAGCTCATCGGACGCATCGTTGGGTTACTTCCGAAAAAGCATGCCAACATTCCTGCTCCTGGCGTGGCGGACCTGACCGCAGCGGTCGCCAAACTAAACACAACACCGTTGGATGAGACCGATTCCCACGTGGATCGTGAACAACTCGATGAGGCGTGCGAGGACTTACGGTTGCGGCGCCGAGTTTTCGTTGCTGTCACGTACACATAACTTTTCTTAGTTGATGTGCACTGTGTGTAGTACGACTCGCGACCACACCTCGTCAGCCTTCAGTATCCGCAAGCGTAAAAATTCAAAATGACACCTTGCGCCACCTGTCAGCTACGCGACGAACCCTCGTTGCTATTTTGTTGATTCCGCAGATTCCGTTTCTGCGTGCGCCACCTGTTGCATCAAGTGATTTTACGCTTTCAGTACAATATTTTTCCATTAAAATAAAATATTACCAGAAAATTTAAAATTTATGCGTACATTTAAACCTATACAACCAGATCTAAATAGTGTTTTTAAAGTAACACTATATTCTAGTTTCAAAATTCGTCTGCTACTACTGTTGTCATGGTGATGCGCGGCTGCGCGATAACAAACAACCGAACATATGTTCTTGAAATAGTCCTCAGATAAAGGTGGTGTGCGTGCTAAGAGCTCATCAACAGCTGCTGTAAGTAATTAAGTGGGCCAAGTCATGGGGTCAGTGAGGGCTCTTGTGGAGGCAGTCTCGGAAACGATCTTCCCAGGATTACACCTGAGCAGCAGCAGATCAAAGGGAATAGCGCTAAAACATGGTAAGAATTGAGCCTTCACGCTATACTGGCCTTATCTGGATGGATTAGTTTCAAGTCACCAAACAGTACGTAGTATACAAAAAAAAAATAAAAGATCATTGCAGCATTTTATACGAAACAATGATTCGCAACCAGGTAAAAAAAAAAAAAAAAAAAAAAAAAAAGAACGCCATGTGCATACATATTACAATGTGTTGCAATCAATGGTGATTTTCTTTTTTTTTTTTTTGCGCTTGAAGGGCTTATTGAAAGACTGAGTTCTCTGCACGAAACGTGCTACGATACATTTTTGAATATCCCCCGCTGCCGCTGGACAAAATATCCCTCATTGGCTGTTTTCCGACAGGAGCGGTACGTGCGTGCCCGGTTTCGTACGGCTTAATTCGGCAGTGACAGCGACCTAGCGGTGCTTTTACTCTTACTCTCTTATTGTGGACTTGTCGAACACGTACGGTCATCTCGCGCTGTCAAACCAAGTTAACCAACCCGCAGCCGCGCATGAGGAAGTGGCACATCATGCGAAGAACCACCGTTAGGTCCCCTGCGCGCTTGCATCACTTTGTTATAACGATACGCGACCGCGTCGAAAGCAATATAACGCTTTGTTTTCAGACAGCGACCCTGTGCTCGGTTTAGAGAGAGAGAGAGAGAGAGAAGACTTTATTTACACCGACATATGGACCTCGGGGAAGGAGCTATGCCATGGGGAGGGTCTCCTCCTTGCTTGCTCTCCTGCGCTGTGGCCGCAGAGAAGGTTATGGAAGCCTCCTCCGCCAGGCGTAGGACTATCTTTTGTACATCCGCATTTGGGCACTGCCCAATACTGATTCGTGCCTTCATAATCAGCAGGATATAGCTTATTGCCACCCCCTTTCTCAATCTCAATCCTGGTGAAGTAGAGAAGTTAGAAAAAATGATCAGAACGTAGGTCATTCAAAAGGGCTTTAGGCATCATCCCCAACTCGTCGACAGAGAATTGCTTCTAGCTATGGGAATGCATATAATACCTGGGAAGAGACTGCTAAAGCGGTCAGGGAGGCCCAGATCTGGTGGCTCAAATCAACTGTAGTGGGCCGAAAAATACTACAAGAACTACAGCTTCAGTCAAGTGAGCCACCCTGTCGCTGAACTCTTGAGACTCGGAAACTATTCAAAATTGCACCGATCCCTAAGAGTATGCACCCGATCCATGACAAGGAACGAAGACAGCATAGAGCAAAATTTATTCAAAGCAAACTAATTAATAAACGACCCTGCTGTGAGGGATCAGCCTATTGCGATACTGCCTGCGGGCTAGAAGGGGCCACGTCCCGTCATAGCGGTAGATGGGAACCACTCCCAGAAAGTAATTGGATCCATTAATACGCGTAACGCTTTAATAGCTGAAGAGGTTGCGATAGCGCTAGCATGTACAGGTAGCCAAAACTATCCTCTCAGATAATAAGGCGGCTGTTAGGAACTTCTACAAAGGCCTAATTTCCAAACAGGTGGCAGACTACTGAGAACGCATTTGCTAAACCTGGAGGTTTCAGTCATCTAGCTGGGTTCCAGCTCACGAGGGCCTGCCAGGCAACAATCCTGCCCATCGCCTCGCTCGAGATGTATACACCCGAGCGGCCGTAGAGGCCCCGAGCGAGAGACAAACCCCCAAGGAGCTCTCCGAGACTCACAGAGTAAGCAGAAGGGTCTATCCGATAGGTCCCTAACACCCTCAGAATGCAGGGCCTGGCGAAAAATTCAGGCCAATCGTTTATTTCCTTATGTTACTCTGAATAATGAGTTGACAGGTGACCCAGAGGCTAACAATCTCTGCAACACGGTGCTCTGCAACATACATCTAGCTGTGCTCGGTTTAGCTGACTATAGATGCCAAGCTTGAATTCCCCGCCTTTTGTCATTGGCTACACGTGGCGCTACCACCTTCGTTCGTTTCTTGTTATTTGCTGTGGTATGCTGTAGCTATTGTCCTGATGGGGCTGGGGCAGGTAGGTCACCGCCGCTTGCGGCGGGGGCTGGCCTGCCACCGAATTTTTATCTGTTGTAGGTCGTCATTGCACCCGCCACCGCTTCGGTGATGGACGACGGCTGTTGCGGCGCGCGTCTTGCTTTCCCTCTTCCTTTTCTTCTCTATTTTCTCTTCTGTCTGCACGAGGCAGCGGAGGTGGCTCAGCTACAGAGCCATTCTTCTTCTTCTTCTTCTTCTTCTTCTTCTTCTTCTTCTTCTTCTTCTTCTTCTTCTTCTTCTTCTTCTTCTTCTTCTTCTTCTTCTTCTTCTTCTTCTTCTTCTTCCTTGATATTTGGCACATACCCACGAAGGGGGATTGGCCAGGGTTCAGTGTGGACTGCCAAATGTCCTACACAAACTGAATTAGTGTATTAAAGTAATTGACAACTAAACAAAAACATAAGTTTTAAGATCACAAAAGTTATTGAATGAAAAAACATTAAGCAAAAATTAGAAATTTTGTAAATTTGGAATGCAATTAGCAAGGGAATCTGTCCGTAGCTGTGATGTAGTATATATGTATAAGTACTGACAAATTTGAGGCAATGCAAATCCTTTCGCAGTCGCACCGAAGGAGAGTAGAAGCGGGACCGACAACGTAAATCCCAAGCGTGCAATTGGAGTTTCTAAATGCACTCCCCTCCGATGTGAAAACCTTCGGCAAGCGAGCTACAGAGCCAGTAGCAGGCCACGTGCATCCTCTTTTCCTTCTTCCTACAGCCACAACAACAACAACAGGGTTCCTCGATGTAGCTGTAATGTAGCGCACAGGCGACGGCGCGCGCCTGGCACCGAAGCACCCTGATTGGCTGAACCTGGGCGCGCCGTCGCGGGCATCCCAGCAAAAGGCGGGAAATTCAAGCACGAATCGATTTGGGAAAAACAATTGAAATATTTCAAATTCCGTTAAGAATTACGGAAAGAAAAGGAAAAAAAAATGCGGTATACGGAGAGGAGAAAGACTTTGCTGCAAAAACTGCGCATTGCACAAAGCACTGCTCGAATACGAGTCCACGAAGGAGCTTGACATTGCGTCTGGGTATAAGGAAGACCTCGGCTATGTGACTTCGCAGGCAGCAGTATCTGCTATATATTGATTTTCACGAAATAGAACCACGATGTGACGGCAACAGGAGCTACAATCAGCGCGCACGGAATCACGTCGTTGACCTGTCGCGTTTCGCCGGCAAATTCACGTGGTTGGGGTTTTTATATAGCCAGTAACATATATAGAATATAGGATCTGCTATATGGTTGATTACACGCTAACGAGATACCTTAGCTGCTAAACGTTCAGAACAGAGGGTGGGATCAGTAGTGCGCGCGCTTCACTGGGAACTGTGAAGGCCCATAAGAGAGCAGTGTTTATTAGGCATCAGTCCTATATAAAAAAAAAAAAAAAGAAAAGAACAAGAAACAATATATCGTGCATGCAGAGTATTTGGCAGACACAATTACGTCTCTGCTATGATATAAAGGTATCTAATGGTGAACCATAATTTCGCCAAGCATCCAGGGGCAGACTATAGACGTTATTTAATTTTTTTTATGCGGCTTCCCAGGTGAAAATCTTAACTGGTTTATAAGCAAAAAATTCCCAATTGATCCCAGTTGAATTCCATATGGGGATCCATTTTTGTTATCCAACAATTGGAACCAACGCCCCGCAGGGGTGATGCAGGTGGCAATAAATAAAAAAAAAAAGGGGGGGGGGAGGGGTGCAGAGGTAAGACGCCCGACTACTGCCGGAGTTCCCGGGTTCGAACCCGACTACGGCGGCTGCGTTTCGATGCAGGCGAAACGAAGTGGCGTCCGTGTGCTGTGCGATGTCAGCGCACGTTAAAGATCCCAGGTGGTCGAAATTATTCCTCCACTACGGCTTCCCTTTCTCTCTTTCCACTTTCAGTCCCACCTTCCTCCCTTCCCTTACGGCGCGGTTCAGATCAGAGCAAGTGTGACAGATACTGCGCCTTTCCTTTCCTGTGAACCAATTATTTATTAATTATTAAGGAACCAACAGGCATGACCAAATGACCAGTTAGGATTTTCACCTGGGTTTAAAAACACCGCCAAAGACAACTGCCGTTCAGAATCCGAATGCTTTGAAAGAATAATTGTACATTTTCGTTGGATGAGGTTGGTATATATATATATATATATATATATATATATATATATATATATATATATATATATATATATATATATATATATATATATATATATATAACTTACCGGGTTCAGTGGAGAAATATGGGAGAGGCCTTCGCCCTGCAGTGGGTATAGTCAGGCTGATGATGATGATGATATATAAATGACGAAGCCATTTGCTGGGGGGGGGGGGGGGGGACAACCCCGCACGTTATGGTAAGGTCAGTGCGAATCCACTTTCGTGCGCCGTTGCAAAAACTGCAAGGATTTTTTAGAGCGCAGCTCTTTGGCGTCCGTTCCTGGGTTTCGCGTCGGCGTCGGCGTTGTCGTCGGCCTCGTAACCAGCTCCGCCCCCCTTTCATCCCCCCAGCGCTAGCAGAGACCGACTGATACCGCTGGGTGCCGCTGACGCCGCTAGAGAGTCAAGATAACGTGACTGCATAGAACACCATCGCAGCCATGCAGAAAGAGGAGGGGAGGGTCCCCCCCCCCCCCCCCCCCCCCCCCCCCCCCCCCCCCCCTGTTCCTGTGTGGCGGATAGGGTGCTCTTCAGTTGCCGACGCGCCGGTTATTTCACGTAGGCCCCGGCACGTCGACGAATACGTGACCACCTTCCCACGGCTAGACCTGGTTCTTGGCGCTGCTGAAGCGAGGGTATCATATTGTTTGCGTCGGCATCGGCGGCGTTGTCCCTGAAACCAACTCCGCAGCTGGGGTTGACTCATATCGGCGTCAGCAGCATCAGTCAGTCGCTGCTATCTCTTCCCTCCTCCCTTTATCGCGTTGTCCGCTTGCTGCGCGCGCTTCTGCCCCCATCGTTTGCCGCTGGGTGTACACGCCGCCCCCCTCCCCCCTCCGGCTCGAACTTAATTCCTTTCTTCGCTCCTCCTCCAATGCAACCCCTGTGCGGTGGCAATCAGAGAGCCAGATCGGTGGCGGCGGATCTGTATATGTGCACCGCCCGAGCCGACACCGATGTTAGGTAGTGGGGGACTTTAATGTTGACATAAAGACAAACAGGAATTTCTTCACACTTATGCGGGAGAACATCCCGTTCCTCTCGCTCGTAACGCGTCCCACGGCTGTGACAACCTTGCGAGGCACTTGTATAGATCTCGTCTTTGAGAATCAAGCATTGGTGTACCAAGTCGAACATATATCAGTCTATTTCTCCGACCACAGCTTCCTTCATGACTGTCAAGAACTGTTAGTGGAGTCTTTGTTAAAGGAATACGTGTGAAAAATAAAAAAAAAAAATTCTGTGATAGCGCATACATGCGTTGCTCGGTTTCTTTGCCTCAATCTATCGAAAAGGTGAAACTGCTTATTTGCTGCGCTCAAATTTCGCATTAGGAGGTAACGTAATCGTCGGTATTTTTTTTTTTTTTTTTTTTGTCATGCTACGTCAATCAGCATCACTTCTAACGACACCACTCGTCGGAAAGAACGAGCGAGAGAGAGGGAAGAAAAAAGGAGCCTTTAATGGTGTGCCACCCGTCCTGCACACCTGCCGTTGCGAGTGAGCCGGCTAGACGGCAGTGAGCAAATACCGCCTGCATACAGCTCTTTAGAGTTCCGAAGTTGCGAATGCGCTTCTGCACATGCATGGTAGCTAGTTTGGAGAGGTGCGCTACGGCGCAGATCTCGGGGGTTGAACGTTGCACGAGAGCGTGGCGAAGTGTTCGACTGGGGAGTCATTCGTTGCCCACATGACGGGAATTTTGGCGTAGGCTTTCCTTTCCCAGGTGGTGCACCCCTGAAAAGCCGGGCGCTAGGCCGGGGGACCCCTGTACCCAATTAAATTAACCGGCTGGGTAACCGGCGGCAGCGGGGATCGAACCCACACAACCTCCCGCAGCAGAGGCAGACGCCCAAACGCAAAGCTACGGCTGCGGTGATGGAGCGGCTCACTGTACTGGGTTTATATAGTGATGTTTCAAGCTTGATAAAACAGATGGCGCTGCATGTGTTCCATAATATAACATGGATTCATGCTAAACAAAATTTTAAAATTCCTATCACTCTTTATTACTTCAATTGACTATTATTGCGCAGCTTCAACCTTTAAGAAAAAAAGTTTTACGCGGTTATTACGCCATCTGCGGGCATGAACACGAACTGCTTCAGAAGTTTGTTTCCATTTCGTTTCTTTGTTTAGAATGCGCGGTGATCGAACATCGAACGACAGAACAATTATATGCCTTAACAGGAGCGGCTAGAATTAGCCACTGACGACCCCATTGTCAGTAAATAACGTGTGTGTTGTGGGCTGTATTTTTATTGCATTATAATTAGGTTTTTAACACTTTTTTGCTGTATTTTATGCTTTCTGGCGTGCTTATCGACACGCAACATATTGTTTGTACATCGAAAAAAAAAAAAAAATCTGAATGTCTTGCCATATTTTGCAGCTTCTTGCCATTACACTGGCGAGGACTCAGAACGTTAAACTGATAAATTGCTACGCGCTCATCTTGCACTTATACCGGCGTGTGAGGGGTTCTTTGCCTTGAATGACAGGCGATGAAAACAGACAGCTCGCAGATATTTAGCTAAGATCAATAAATTTAAGCGCACCATTTCAGAGCCGAGTAGAGGCGACCAGAGAAAAATGGCAGTGCGTTCCGTATTACAATTAATATAATCGATCGAGCGTATGAAAAATTATCCTGGGTTGTGAAGATTTGACAGGCTGCTCCATATGGGCTGCGATATCTGAACTATCGCCTAGCTCGCTCGGGACATTCCTTCGCGTACGCGTAATGACATCGCAGATATGTTTTACACCCGGAAGCAATATCAATATGTTTTGCGCTTTCATGGACGCGTATTTGAGTAGCGTATCAAGGAACGCCCCGGAGCAACAACGAAGGTTTTGCCATTTGTAGCTACGCCGTTACCACCGTTCGCAATAAGTTTGGCAGTGGAGTATCGCTTCACGAAGTAAAATTGGAATGTAGGCAGCGTGGACAAGTCAATGGTCTATTATTCTGTCATTTTTTTGCTTTGAATGCGAACATACACGGAAATCACAGCACAAAGCAGACGCTAGCTAACGCGACGGAAGCAGCCGTAAGCGTAGCCGACGCACTGAACCCTTCAACATGGCGTCGCGTAGCACGGTTCGCTGAAAGCCCCAAGATGGCAGCAATTTTGCACGCTCACTAGTGACTCTAACACTCACGCGCGAACTACTCGGAGTCACAACGTTCAACAACCCACAATTCAAGCCATTATAATAATTCGTTTACAGGAAAAAAACGACAAAGTATCTCGCACTTTTTTTCGTGGACACCTGAACCGCGCCGTATTGGAAGGGAGGAAGGTTGGAGTTAAAGCGGGAATTAAGAAGTGCCATAGTGGAGGGCCCACGGCGTTATTTCGACCACCCGAGGATCTTTAGCGTGTACTGACATCGCACAGCACACGGACACCATCTTTGTTTCGCTTCCATCGAAATGTGGCCGATGCATTGTGTGGGAATGGATGCACCCCTCATCATCTGCGGTAACAATAACCATCGACGCTAACTGCACACTCATGCTCGAGGTCAACATCATATCTGTCCGCTTCAATGGAGGCGAAACGAAGAGGCGTCCGATGTGCTGTGCGATGTCAGCGCACGTTAAAGATCCCCAGGTGGTTGAAATTTCCGGAGTCCTCCACTACGGTGTCTCTCATAGCCTCAGTCGCTTTTGGACATTAAACCCCGCAGATCAAACCGAACACTTTTTCTGTGGACACCTGCGCCACGCTGTATCGGAAGGAATGACGGGAGTGAAAGCTTCGTGCCGTATAGTGGAGCGCTCCGCAGTAATTTCAACTACCTGAGGGTCTTCAGCTTTCAGCGTGCACTGACATAGCAAATGGACGCTTCTTCGTTTCGCCTCTATCGAAACGCAGCCGCCGGCGGTCGGGATGATCGAACCCGGGTACCCGGAACATCAGTCGGGCATCTTAACCACTGCACCACCGCAGTGGGAAGCTACCAGATAGGTGCATCTTGTACATATTTATTACATCTTGCAAGAGACGTAGACGTAGATAGCATGAACTACCCCGAGTCTTCAGGAATTTACCACATGACGTTGTATACTAGCGCGCTGCCATGCGCGACAGCATGCGTCATATGAACTGTTTCCTCACAGTCTGTACTTTGTGTATGCCAACCGAATATGAGACAGCACGCATACATTCCTGCAGTGGGATAATCTAGGCGTAGCATGGGTTGATAGACCGGCAATGAAGCGGAGCTTCATTACTGTAGCCAATTCGAGCCTTCAGCGTCAGTGTGGGTGCCTGAAAGAGCGCCAACTTGAGCTTCGGTGACATTAGAAGCAACCTACACACATTACCCTTATGCCACAGCCAACAGCTGCCAACTCGAGTCACTCCTTTCATATGGGAGGGTGATAGAATCAGCCTGCCAGAACCCTTTGTATTCACATTACCCCTATGACAAGCAGGCATGCCCGTACGGCTTGGTTAAAGTAGGGATTTATATGTGGGGTGGTATACTTACGCTACTGCGTCATGCCCCTAAGATCGAGCTGAAGTGTCCCCAATAATATTGTAGTGCCCTACACTGATGGGGCGTTATAAGAGAATAATGTAGCAGGCAAAAGAAGCTTCCACTTCCATCCAGGTTTAAAACCAGAGCTAAACCACCGCTAATTTTTTTTTCCAAGAGGTTTCTCTCATTTTTGCTCACCATTACTGCTGTTACATGTCTACTTCTCCACCTTCACAGGCGAGGAACAGGAGACCAGCTTGGCCCTGCAAGTGGCCGTTTACTTCAACCTCTTCTACTCACCACTCTGGCTCATATCCCGTGGCCTAGCGCTGTACATAAAGGTGTGGTATGCACCACGGTGTGCATACATTCCTGTGAACATGTGATTTATCGAAACTGACCTCAGATTATGTGCAAGGGATGCCCAAGCAAGATGTTCTATATAGTAATTTGGAAATCAATTCAGTGCGTGAAGCAGCCGAAAATGGGTAAAAAGGAAACAAGTGCGAGTATCACAATTATAGCCTTATACTTTTGGATAGCTGCCAGCCTACATTTGTGGTAACAGACATATGTACATAGGCCAGTCTGCTTTGATACTGTGACGACACCAAAGGAAGGCGAGGGTTTGCGGTTGCCTTAAACAACTTCTGGGCCACAGAAAAAAATTTGGAGTGATGTAGTTTAGAGCAATTTAGAGCCCAATGGCGTGATATTCCACCATAACGAAGCCCACACTAAAATCCGTAGAGGCTCACTGCATTTTGATGGTTTCTTTACTTTTTAGCATTGACACAGTGGCATCATGTCTACCCAATATTTTACGCCAACCCCTTACCTTCATCTTCGCCTGCTTTTTTGCATGCTCACAAAGCAAACGAAAATAAAAATAGCGAATTCTCCAATTTCTTAAGTTCAAGTGCCATGACAGCTCATTTTGGCTAATCTATATGATGTGAATCACTGCGAAGCCACAGTTTGATATGGCTGCATGTGATATCGATAGAACCGAAAAAAAAAAAAAAAGAAACTCCATATATAATGGCTTGTGTTTGCATATTATCCAGAACCGACATTCTATGAGAGTAAAAGGTTGTTTGATACATTTCTAAAGGTACCTTATAAGGTCCCTTATATACCTTTGCAGAGTATGTGGTATTCAATGACAGCGCAATCCGTAACTGAACAACTTTGCGACAGGTGAAGATTACACAAGACCGCAGATCTGGTACGTTATGGGGGAGGAGATTACAGAAGACCAACCTCCAGCTCTGGCGGTTCTGAGTAGAAACATGCAGGCTGGTCTACTCCTTGCCAAAGCAGCAATGAACAGGCAATTCAGATGTATGGAGCACACAGCTAGCTATAGGCTGCCAAAGAGACTGCAGCAGTCAGTTTATACTGGACATATATCATAAATTCTATTATTAGAGCATGGTCTGTATCAAATCCACAGCAGCCGCCGAATGTTGAGAACCTGTAGCATGTTGAGAACCTAGGCGGACATATTGGTTGCATTGGGAGGAATGGTTAAAAGGAGAGGCAGTCTCTTTTGAACCTTAGAAAAGTCCGTTCACTGACTTGCTCTTTTTCTGCATCTTGCATTACTTTTCTAAATCTATGTTCATGCATGTTTTTGTGCTTTGTTTTGCAATTGCTACCTGTCCTGCCAGGGCCCTTTACTGTGTCTTTAGTATGCTCAAATAACAATAATAACCATGCATTGAAAACCCAATTCAATAACCATTGCGCAGAAGCACTAGTAATTGAACTTTGTATACCTTTTAAACGTGAGGCGGATGTTCTACCAGAAAGCCACTGCTTCAATGTTTCCCAAAAGTAATTATTTCGATCAGCTTGTGATGTCACGGCATACAAACTTGTTAGATCACAGCTATGGCCACAAAACCGGCCATGTGTGCTTTGAGTAACTAAACTGGCGAGGTAACTATTTGTCTGAAATGACCAAATGCGAGCTCAGTTTTGCATTGCAGCAAAAGCAGTGCGAATAAAGAGGGCCACGCATCCAGTTACATCACGCAATTGCTCGTAGAAATCTCTCCAATTAAGCAAACGAAATGGGAAATTTCAAAATTCATTTGCGCTACAACAAAACATCTAATCACTGCATGCAAAATACAAAAAAATCTGATTTGACCCCCGAGAATAATCCACAATTATTGCCATATGCTGTGGCTTATGCCATGGAATATATGTGGTTCGACATCATGGCGCTCGTGGCTCATGTCCATAAGTTGGACTGAATCCTGAGCTCTTCTATACCTGCCAAGAAATTCCTGTAGAAAGCTCAGATGAACTTCTAAATCGGCGCTCCTCAAAACGTGGTTGCATACTATTTTATGGAGCATCTTCTTTGAGACCCATCGAAGATACGCACACGCAGACATATGGCTGCTGGATGACACTTGATAGTAGATTGTGTACCAAACACATAAGAGGAAATGCATGGACTGCACATAATTTGCTGTGGGCGACCTGTGGGTCCCGTTTATTTTGCAGTTCCGCTACCTGTCGCTGATGCAACAGACCGTCACGACGGCCATCCTCATCATGATGGCAGTCGTCGAGCCTCCTCGCCTGTATCTAGGCTACGCTGGGAACCTTGGTGAAGAGGTATGATATAGAAGGCGTGCACGACTCCAAAGTGGGATTCGAGTATGCCACAGATAAACACCCATGCTGATTATGGTTGCGGACGTCTAGGCTAACTGAAATGCACATTTGTGGCACCTGTATTCTCGAGTTGCAAATGGCTGTCCACCAATCCGTTCACTAATTTCGTTGGTCTTTGCTGGGACTATCATCGATAAAAGCAGTCATCATTAAACGTCTAATTAAGTAAGCCATAATTGAAAACTTCCGACCTGTTTGCCGAAGGTTGACTAAATGGCACTGTGCCATCAAGATCATATCACTTGCAAGAATGTTGCCTATGTGGTCGTAGAAATCGAGGCCATGTATATCTCGATTGCCATGGGCTGGTTGTTCTTGTCAAGTACAGAACAATATTGCTGCAAATTCTACGCACCTACAGGATGGTAAAGAGTCCAAGAAATGAGTAGGCGACCACTTGTCAGAAGCGAAAATCGCTAACTTAGAGGTCGCTTGATCTTTGCGATAGTGCCTTTTCCTTTTTTTTTCTATTTTCTCTCTTGGCCAATTACAAATCACCGACCAACATACTGCACCACTGCAGTACACATACATAAATTACACTACACGACCCACTATGCCACTGTGATAGCCATACATGAATTACACTACACAACATACTATGCCACTATACAGTACTTGTACAGATGCTATACGATATACTAAACCAGTGCAGTAGTCATACACGAATTACACTCCATGCCATACTACTCTACTACAGTACTCATACACCAAATTACAGGACACGACATAGTATGCCAGTAGAGTACTCATAACTCATACACATGCTGCTATGTCACACACACCACAATCTACTCACTAGGCCCTCTCTAACACGCTTGTAACAACGAGCCTTTGCGGCCTATGTGTGTGACCACCTGGCATATAGAGGGCCTGGGTTCGATCCCTTACATTTGAAATTGCACTTTATTTTACATGATTTATTTTTATTATCTGAAGTGCGCCATTGCAGGAATCTCCTAACCAAGTTTGACTTTATTCAGACTCTCTCCTGATCTGCTCTGTAGCAGGTGCAATGACGGTCTACAACAGATAAAAATATGGTGGCAGGCTAGCCCCCGCCGTAAGCGGCAGTGACCTACCAGTCCCAGCCCTGTATGGAAGCTACACTGGGTTTTTGGCGTAATGAGCTCCCTAGCCCTGTCGCATTAATACATATGGTGTCTGCGGCGGTGCAGGTGGCAGCGCTGGCAGGGTTCTGGCTGCTGAGCCTGCTGCTGCAGCTTCCCCTGCTCGCATTCCTGGCACTGGGCGGTGCACGACCGCTTCCCCTGGAACGCGCCATCGACATTCCGTTGGCACTGATGCTTGCCACCCAGTTGGTGGTGGCCTTCGGTGCCATACGCAGGGTGGCATGCAGCCAAGCGAGGCGTCTGTCCCGGCGTAGCCAGGGAGCTTCATGTGCTCCTTCACCATCGCAGCTCAACGAGCTGCATGAGGACTGATACGTGCACAGACTTCGAGTGTTGTGCACGAGCCTTCCGCTTCACAGCTTGCGTCCTTGGAGGACAGTTCTCTCTCCTTCAAGCATGCCTTGCTTTCGCACGCACTTCCTCATACACGAGCTGCAAGATGTGCTCTACAGCATCAAAAATGGCTAGAACAAGCTTGAACGGGACACCCCCATAAGCAAGGATTACGGCGAGCAATTACAGTGTGATCAATCTTTCGTGACACTAAATAATGTGCACAGTTGTTGCTGTGGAGTTGTGTGAAAATAGCAAGCTGAGCAGTTTCTCCTCTGCCCCGGTAACGTGACTACATATTGATCACAAATTTCCATTCTGCACCAATCATGGAAAGTTTATTTCTGTGAAATTCCTACACTTGTCACTCATCCGGTTCTCACAGTTACCCTCAATTATGTTTTTTTTTTTAAATTTCCATGACTCAATTATGTTTTTTTAAATACCATGACTGTCACCAGTTCTAGGTTCCTCACATGTGATTAAATGCTGCCATGCTGTTACTGCTTTACAACCTTTCCCGGTTGCTGAAAACTGGAGGTTATGTCTTAATCGGTCTGGCTAAATGCCAGCTAGTCTGAAACAAATACATGAGTGGCCGATTTCTGGTGCAGTTGGAAAGTGCTCTTATTGTTCAAAGGGAGCTTTTGAAGGGTGGTTGCAAAATTGATTAGCATGCACTTCCTCTACTCTGGATATGCATTGCTACCAAAATATGGGGCCAGCGACCTGTTGGAGTCTTTTTTTCATTCAAATGTGATGAGTGTGTGGTTTGCTGGTGTGTCCTCTGTTCAGATTTAGAGTTACGATGGCACCTGATTGGACCAAGTAATGGTAAAAGCAAGCAAATGCATTTACCAACACTGCTAGAAAGACAAGAAACGATATGTTAGAAATCATAAAATTCTTATTAATTACATTTATCGCATAGCTTTGCACATATCCACTGTTTACACATATGGCTGAGTGCTCTAAAGTAAGAGCGGTAAAAACCTCAGCTGTTTACACTACATGCTCAAACCTGCATTCATAACACAAACAAGGAGGTAAGGCACTAAAATGTGCTTGACAACACGCAGCCATCGATAACTTGAAGACTGGCACCATGATATAAGGTCTATTCCGATAACCATTGTAATCTGATCTCAGTTCTTGCCATAACCCTCTTTCCTAGAACAATAGCAAAGCCACTAAAACATGCTTAAATAAGAATTCAAAGTAAAAAGTATGTATTAGTGTCGCATAAACCATAAAAGAAAAAGTGCACAATAATATACGCAGATTCGAGGTACTGTACGTTCGAAATTGTAAACTCATCCGTTATCAAAAAATGTTACCATGAGATTTGCGACAAGTCAGACTGGGGATTCTGATGGAGACTGCTTTATTCTGCGCAGCTTTACTGATCGTGACCGATGTAGAAAAATCAAATACTAAGTGGGATATGAGGTAATAAGGAATTTTATAGCTTTCTAAAAGTTTAAAAGGTCAAATGACGCAGGCAGTAAAAGACTTGGTGACACTTTCACAATGGACAATGTCCGCATCAGGTGCACAGTTCAGAGCTTTCCCTTGTCTTTGAAAAAATTCATGACGGCTTGCATCGCCTCTGCCGAGACAAATCGTTCCGTGAGGCGATCACACTCCTTGTCGTTGGCCTTGTGCAGGTCGGCCCATATTGGATCACGGATCAGGGCTTTTGAATACTGCAGAGACTAAGAAAGAGAAGAAGAGAATTGTTCACAGGCGTGACACCAGCAGTGACCATTGTCTTCTATTAGATCTTGTTTCAGTTATAAACTTAAGTAATTCCTCTCCCATCTAATAAGCAACACGAAGGACTATGTAAAATCTTTAAATAACTAAATACTCGAATTATACTATATTGGCGAGGTTTCAGATGCAAAAAGACAGGGACGTGCCTGTCTTTTTTTGCACTTGCCCTAATCTCCTTGCTTTTTTCGCGTTTGAGGCTTTGCCAAAATGAGCAAGCTCCACCAGCTAGCCCAAGAAACAGCCTTGCTGGACACTAAAACAACCTATAATCACTAGCTTGAATGGTCATTACTTGCTAATTTTTTACTAGTTCTACAAAAAGAAAGTTGTTTTGTGTACCCATCAAGGTGGTGGTTGTGGGAACAAGCAGAAGTAAGCGGCCACCAGCTGGGACCAGATGGTCAAGCTTTCCTGTAATGCACTATGTGGTGCTCCAAAATTCATTGCTTGAGAGCCATGAGATGCCACACACAATCTCCCAGCTAATAATGTGAGCACAGAAAAGCATGTATAGGGTGCAGGGATGGTTTGGTTTAGGGGGTTTAACGTCCCAAAGCGACTCAGGCTATGAGGGATGCTTAGTGGAGGGTTTCGGAAACACAGACCACCTGAGGGTTCCTTAACGTGCACCGACATCGCACAGCACACAGGCGCATTGCTTTTCGCTTGCATTGAAAAGCGGCTGCTGCAGCAAGGATTCGATTCCGCGTCCTTTGGGGCATTTTTTGGGACATTGTGCTGCCCTTGTTCTACATTAGAGCTGATCAATTGTGTGCATCATGGACATTTTACTTGCCAGTGCAGTTCAGCAAGTGAGTACCTAGTCGTTCCTGTTTCTCTCTTCCACGCTTGTAACCCCTCCAACAAAGCATGTTGTCATTAAGAGCATGATCAGTGCTGGAAGATGCTGCCAGCAGGACAGACAGACACTACTGAGCTAGTTGAGTTCTATTTGATACCACTTTTAGCACATATTTCGGAGGAACCAAGCTATCCAGCACACTGACATAGGTCTGTTTTGTCTCTTTATAAAAACACACTGCTGTGGTTTGGCTTGCTCTCGAGATGATGAAGTTAAGATGTAGCACACTTTGGCTTGGTAACACTAGGCCATATAGCAGGGCAGAGCCTACATAAATGTATACCTTGGGTGGCAGTTTGGATAGCCGTTGGAGTATCTTCTTGGTTTCCTCATGGAAGGTGGCGTGTGGGAACACGTCTGTCACAAATCCGCATGCCTTGGCCTCCTGTGCACTGAGCTGTTCATTGAGCATCAGGAGCCGGTTGGCCTGCAGAGACCAATCAGGCGTTAGGTGTCGGCCACAGAGCCAGGAGAATGCACAGCACCCTGACCACAAGACACACCTCTTCATCACGGTTAAAAGTTGATAAGCGAGTGAAAAAAGTTTCACTTACATTGCCACGAAACTGACTGTTATTGCTTGCAGTTTGCAATTTTTCGAGGAAGATCACTACTTCTCTGCTAACATTCACTTTTGCATTCAGCACTAAAAATGCACCTAATGAGAGCACATGAAACAAAGGTGGCTATTTGCCGTAAAATGCAATATTCATCCATAAAACCATATCTCATCTGTCATTGCTGTGATACAGCAAATAAATAGAAAGAGATACAACAGGACACAGAACCTCACTACTTCCAATTATTTCAAGAAGACACAAGTAAAGAGGCTGCCCGCCAGCTGTGCCTGACCTTTGGCACAAAGGACGCTTCGCAGGATAGAAAGAGCAACGTCTAAACAGGCTTCATGCAGCTGCTATCTTGCATGCATTTCCAGTATGTGAAGTCAGAGAACGAAAAGACTGGGTGCACTCACCCTTGCCACACCCATGGCTCGTGGGAATGTGTACGAAGAGCAGCCCTCTGGGTTCAGTCCAAGCAGTGTGAATGGCGTGTGAAAAAACGCCTGCAGAAGACAGAGCAGAACAGAGTAAAAAACAAAACAAAACAAAATACGAGTGATCGCCCCGAAATGCAGCAACCCGGATATGCAAACCCGATCGGTTGCATGCTGTACACAAGAAATCCCAAACCCTGCACAGACCTCAAGCGTAAATCGTACAGCTGTTTTTGTGGTATGTTCAAGATGTGATATAGCTAATCCATATATGTAAGCGCGACTGAAATATGTATGTATGTATGTAATGTATGTATGTATGTATGTACAGTACTCACGGATTGAAATAGGACATTCGGAGCGCGTGGCCGTCGCTGAATGCAAGGCAGTGTGGTAAACAGGCCGGCTTATTGGCGACCGGAAGGAGCAGTTCTGCTTCTTAGATGTTCTCCCCCTCGAGCTATACCACAATGCAGCACCTTGGTTCCATGAGCATCCCCGGGCGGCGCTGCATGCAGCGACGGCCACGCGCTCCGAGTGTCCTATTTCAATCCGTGAGTACTGTATGTATGTATGTATGTATGTATGTATGTATGTATGTATGTATGCGTGTGTGTGTGTGTGTGTGTGTGTGTGTGTGTGTGTGTGTGTGTGTGTGTGTGTGTATGTATAACTTTATTAGGGAGCCGGCAAGCGTCTACCCGGGGCGGTTAAGTCCTACTCTGCACTACCTCATTCGGCCCGTTTGTGAGGCTTGTGCTTTTTCGAGCACACCCCGGGCCTGCTGTACGGCCCATAGTTGAATGTCCTTGTCTGTATTCTGCACAGCACTTTGAAGTTCCGGCGGGTATGTCCTTGATGCAGCTTCGGTCGGGAACCTAGCGACTGAAATACTTTTTTTTTGCTGCCATTCTAACTTGCTTTTGGGGAGTGCCGGGCGAGGTCCGATACAAAAAAAAATTCTCAAATTTTTGGAGTGCACAGTTGAAGTCAGAGCCTTAGTAATTTAAATGGGTGTTACTGTTTGGCGCAGCCCTTTTACATTAGAGCTAAAAAATTAAAAATGGTAACCACACAAAGTTATGTTTGCCATAGCACAATGTATGGTGATGACCACTGTTTTATACTGACACTGCTGGTACACCTGCACGAAGCAATGAGACTTAATGGCAGAGTAGTCCATTTCACCAGCGTTGCTTGGTTCTGACTACTTCAGCGTTCAGACTCTTATGTTAGCAGGCAGTAGACTTGTGCTAGCACCCTATATACAAGACATGAACTAGCTAGAAGGACAGTAAAGGGTTGCCCTACAGAACACTCTTCATTGTCTCAGCTTTTACCAGGTACAACCAATTTTCACAAAACTGTCCAAACTGTATTGATGAGGTGGGAATCGGCAGCTTCACTGAAAACTGCATCAGATATAGGAACTTCTGTCACAAAATAGACCAGAATAGACTTATACACTTGCAATGCCTTTCGCTGTTGGCAAGCTTTGCACACCGCTTCCGTGTGATAAGCCCAATTTCTGTAAGCTGAGAACCTGAGGAATCATGAGCACCAGCAGTGACATTCAGCTCATCTAGCAAAACCACTGTGCAGCTTGTTGATGTGAATTTTCGCCACGAACGTTTAACGCTAAAAAATGGTTTACGCCGTGATGAAATGCATATGAATCTGTTTGCTTTTTCAGTTCCACTGTAAGATGTGCTCATGCTTACTATCACCTATCATCTCGCTGAGAGCTCTTCAAGAAGGAAATAAAAAGGCTCTGACTGCACTCGCTAAATGCCAGCCCTGGTCCTTGTTGTGTCTGGCCAAAGCCGCCCAGAAATTCAGTCGGACGCCAAACTTCTTCGGCGAACGCCTCCTTCACAAACTCTGGATACTTCTCTGCAAAGCACCAGTGCACTGGAGGCGAGCCGTACCAAAGGGAAAGAAGCGACGTGTTTCAACATGCGCTGAACGTCCAGACAGCACGGCGCGCCGTGGCCCTGACGGTGAACCCCTTCTCGCCCCGCAGCATATTTGAAGCGAGAGCGCAGCAAGCTCTCCCATTGGCCCTGCGAAAGTGCTGCCGTCGGATTGGACCATTTTGAGCGTCAACGGTTCTCGGAAACGGAGTCTCAAGTGCTTCCGTTCGAGACTCCGAGTGTGAGTTCGTCACCAGCGTCCATCGGGAGCAGTTCGCCCCCTGACAGTGCGGACGCGGCGGAATCTCCCCGGCCGTCGCTGCGCGAGAACAGTCGCGTATGGCTATGTTAGCTTTCGGCCCCAGAGCCGATCTTGTGTAAATACATGTAAATAGTGTATAAAGCCTTTTCTTCATCTCACCAACGCCGACTCGGATTCATCGCTACCGCCCAGGGAGCTGACAGCCCTCGTTCACGAAACGGGTGACGAGCGCTGCATTACCAACTCCTTGGCACAACCCTGTTGACGGTGGGCTACTGTGTGATAACCCCACCGGCACAACATTGGTGGCAGTTGCAGGATCCTTGGCACAACCCTGTTGACGGTGGGCTACTGTGTGATAACCCCACCGGCACAACATTGGTGGCAGTTGCAGGATCCACTGGCACAACCCTGTTGACGGTGGGCTACTGTGTGATAACCCCACCGGCACAACATTGGTGGCAGCTGCGGGATCCACTGGCACAACATTGGTGGCAGCGGTGGGATCCACTGGCACAAGCCTGTTGACGGTGGGCTACTGTGTGATAACCCCACCGGCACAACATTGGATGGCAGCTGCGGGATTGACCGGCGTCAGGCACCTCGGCGCGGTGAGTACCTGAAGTTTCCCTCAAACGCCAGACTTCTCTAACACACAGGGTAGCTTAGAGAAAGGCTGAGCGTAGCATTGTGTTAACCTTGCGTGTTTCAAGCCTACAGGAAGTGTTTTGAAAACCAGGGGATGCTGAGAAGGGAATCAGTGTGAGAAAGGCTTGCGCATCTCTTGCTAGGAGCGAGATAGCGAACGTATAGTACACTATTCTAAAAAGGCAAACAACAAGAGGCCGGTAAAGGATGGAGAGTTACAAGGTCAAAGAACTTCTCCAAATTTGTGATGAGTTGGGCATCGATTTGGGCTCAACAAAAAGAAAAAAGGAAATTCTTGAGATCATGCAGGCAGAAGAAGTGACGGTTGAGGAAGCCGCAGAGGCCTGGGATGATATTCAAGAGAGAAAAGGGAAGGAAGAAGCCAAAAGGCTAGAACTGCTAGAACGCCAAGAGCGCGATGAACGTAGAGAATGTCGCGAGAAAGAGGATCGTGAACGTAGGGAACGTCACGAGAAAGAGGACGCCCGCGTAAGGCAACTGATGCAGCTGGAGATTTCAGCCCATAGAATGAGCGTGGAAAAGATTAAAGCTTTTAATGTCATTCATTGTAACGGTTCAATACCGCGAGACTGTCCACCACCGTTCCTCATCGCCGAGGATATGGCAAAGTATTTGGAAGATTTCGAGCGTGTCTGCAAAAGTAAGCGCTTCGAGCGAGATACTTGGGCACAAAAATTGGTAGCTATTCTCTCCGCTGAGGCGTCGGAAGAAATCAAGCGCGTGATAGATGTTGACTTGAAAAGCTACGATTACCTGAAAGAATCTTTACTGAAAAGACATCGGCTGTCACCAATGGAACTTAGGGACAGGTATCAACGAGAGAAAAACTGTACCAAAACGCACTTTGATTTGGCGTATCAGTTGAAAGCCGATATAACCGAATGGCTAGACAGTCAGGAAGTCTCGGAGCAAATTGTACTTGCACCAGAGAATGAGACACAGCTGGGGGAAGCGGCCAAGCAACGCGATAGCAGCAGCGAGCTGATCGAGTCTCAAACAGAAGTGTCTAGGGTTACCTTGGTCGAACCATTGGCAGCTGAGACGGTTGGAGCCGACTCCATCGGCGAGAAATCCGCAGTGACACCGTCCTGCACGCATTCCCACGTAGCTGTAAGCATTCCACCAATCGAGAGTGGGGAACTGGCAGTAAATCAACCGCCTGACAACTCAGAAGCAGAAGTTGTAAACTGTGGCGGAAATGTAGTCAGGCTAGGAGACGACAAATTGGCAATTTCCGAAGTCAGAGTCGACGTAGATCAGGACACACAGAAAAACGAAGTTGCGCTCATGGAAATTGCGCACCTCACAAGTGTTGAACAGCTAAGGCAGAACCATGACGCGGACGCTGTCGAGAACCACACCTGTGAAGTCGACAGCGAGCGACTAGATAGGAGCCATGAATCTTCCTGTCCTGACGCGCTCAATTGTATTGGCGAAAACAACCTTGGTGAGAACATGGACCTCACGCGATCCGAAGCGCTGCAGCTGTCGGACGAACGTGATCGCGCGCCGGTTAGCGCTGAGCGATGCGGCACACCGGCAGATCAGTGTAACTTGAGAGGCGAGCCCGCAGAGGATATGCCTAGCTCGGGGGCTGGCGTGAGCGAGCCTTGTCCTTGTTCGGACGCGACTGGCAGTGAGTCATGCGCTGCTGGCCGCGATGCAGGCGCGGCGCCGCACTCCGACGATGTCGGCGCCATACTAGCTCCGGTTACCGGCAGCTTGAAAGAGCTGGCACGAAAAGAAAGAAAGCAAAAATTCAAGTGCTGCCGCCAAAAAGAGCGGAAAGGCAGGTGCATGAAAGAATGTTCTCATCGACAGGTGAGAAAACGCAAACGATCGCGAAAGGAAAAGAAGCGGCGATCCCAGTGGCACAAATGCACCCGTGCTCTGAAAATGCGCGATTGGTGCGCCAAGCGTAAAGAACGAGACAGATCGTTCAGTAAAGCGAATAACTTGTGCACGTCTGTTCTTTCACGCACAAAGTGGAAAGAAAGGTCTCGTAGAGAAATGGACAGCCGAGGCTGTAGCGGAGGGAGGAGAGCCAAACCGCCCGAATACTGCTTCGCGTTCTGCCGCTTGCGGAAAATAGCAGCACAATGCGAACTCGGATGCTGTGAGTCATGCATTCAAAACATAGCTACCTTCGACGAGCGTTTCGTCGCTAACGGTTATGCTCTAGACAGATTGGGAAAAATTGAATGACCTCCTTACTTCCTCAGTTGTGCTTTACGGCCCAAGTGATTTCAAGGAGACTCTTTTCTATTACTGATTATTAATCTTCTTTGCTACTTAATGTATCATTAATGTGCAAAATTGTTGTTTGAACCTTGTGTACTGCATCCTATACACTTGTCTCTTGTTGTAGTGGGAGCAAAAAGGGGACAACAATTTAGCTAACTGAATTTGAAATTTTGCCTCTGTCTGGTGTTTGACGGGTGACCGAGGGTACTTGCTTGTGTTGGGTGTTGCCTGTTGTCAGTCGGTTTCGCAAGCCGCAGAAAAGTCTACCGTTGCCAGTGGCGAGTGGCAAGGGCATCGGAGCGACCCGAGCGAAGTTGATCGGCGTGCCCCGGCAACAAGGCTGTCGGCAGAGATCCTGACCTGGCGAGTGGAACCCAAGGCACGTGAGGCTACCTGGCGCCCGGACACTGTACGTGAGCTTGGAGGAACCTGGCGAACGAGCGCGCCCGGCATCCGAGCCACATGCGAGCAGCTCGTCTTCCCGGCGCATTGTCTGATGGCGGGGGTGCTGTTGTGTCTGGCCAAAGCCGCCCAGAAATTCAGTCGGACGCCAAACTTCTTCGGCGAACGCCTCCTTCACAAACTCTGGATACTTCTCTGCAAAGCACCAGTGCACTGGAGGTGAGCCGTACCAAAGGGAAAGAAGCGACGTGTTTCAACATGCGCTGAACGTCCAGACAGCACGGCGCGCCGTGGCCCTGACGGTGAACCCCTTCTCGCCCCGCAGCATATTTGAAGCGAGAGCGCAGCAAGCTCTCCCATTGGCCCTGCGAAAGTGCTGCCGTCGGATTGGACCATTTTGAGCGTCAACGGTTCTCGGAAACGGAGTCTCAAGTGCTTCCGTTCGAGACTCCGAGTGTGAGTTCGTCACTAGCGTCCATCGGGAGCAGTTCGCCCCCTGACAGTGCGGACGCGGCGGAATCTCCCCGGCCGTCGCTGCGCGAGAACAGTCGCGTATGGCTATGTTAGCTTTCGGCCCCAGAGCCGATCTTGTGTAAATACATGTAAATAGTGTATAAAGCCTTTTCTTCATCTCACCAACGCCGACTCGGATTCATTGCTACCGCCCAGGGAGCTGACAGCCCTCGTTCACGAAACGGGTGACGAGCGCTGCATTACCAACTCCTTGGCACAACCCTGTTGACGGTGGGCTACTGTGTGATAACCCCACCGGCACAACATTGGTGGCAGTTGCAGGATCCTTCGCACAACCCTGTTGACGGTGGGCTACTGTGTGATAACCCCACAGGCACAACATTGGTGGCAGTTGCAGGATCCACTGGCACAACCCTGTTGACGGTGGGCTACTGTGTGATAACCCCACCGGCACAACATTGGTGGCAGCTGCGGGATCCACTGGCACAACATCCTAAAGGTAGCCAAGAAACAGCCTCCTTCCACAGCTGCTGCAGTTACAAATCCGTTGTACAGGATAACAGATAAAATCTATATCGCTGGGATGACTGGTGGATATAATGATGCAATTTAAGTGAAATTCTAAAATGCTGCAGTAGACTGTTGGTATGTCCTTTTCCTGAAAAAAGAAAAAATCCCACAGCATCTGCATACATTAACCAACTATGTTTTAAGCTACAGTGTTTTTCTAGCTTTTCACAGTACAGATTATGGTGCACAACTGCCTACTCTCAAGTTAGGGTGAGCGACAGTGTAGATGGTTTCAAATCCTTCAAGTTAATTGGCGACTTCCACTCAACATTAAGAAAATACTGCCAAGCAATGCACAGCAGCAAACAAGCACAAAAACAACAACAAAACAAAGTGCTAACAATGGTGGGGCATACCTTGTCTGAGGCATAGATAAAGTCGAAGAGGCCCAAGACGGTGCAGGAGACTCCTATGGAGGGGCCATTGACGAGAGCCACAGCTGGCTTGGGGAAGTTGATGAAAGCGGCTACATACTTCCTGCAATAACCACACTGAAATCATCAGGCTGAGTAGCTCAATACAAAGAGTGTCAACTCTTGTTTCCTGCCTTCAGTCCAGTTAAGGCATGTCACACCATGCGTGAGAATGCTCATCGCAGTTACGGATGCTTTTAGCACCTAAATTCTTGTTACATCATGAATAGTAAGACAGAAAGATAGGCCTTTGGTCCAGAGTACTTCACCTTAAAAGACCATAAACACCGAATTTTGGTGGAATTTTTCTTGTTAATGATGCATAGGGCATTCCTGTATACCGATCCGCAAGCAGTTTTCGCCTACAATCGCTAAATAATTTGTAATTGAATTTTCTTTTCTCACCAGTTTCGATTTCGACATCCGAGAGATGACTGGACGTCACAATCATGTCTTGATGCTCAGCATGAAAAAAACCGCGATATAATCGCTCATTCTTCACTTGTAGTGATCCCTGTTCTTGAACCAGGCTTTATCATTGTAGTGAATTAAAATGACACAGAAATCATTATATTGCTGTATTTTCATCCCTCACGTGACAGTGACTTGACTGTGACATCACAGCCACTGATCGGCTCTTGAAACCGAAACAGGTGAGAAAAGAAATTCGATTATAAATTATTCGGCAGCCTTAAGCAAATGTGATGTGGTGATCCGTGTACAGCAATGTCCTAGACATCATTACAAATGATAAAACACGAACCCAAAATTTAGGTGCCTACAATCCTTTAAGCTAGGTAGTGAAATAACCTTATAACCTGCACTCAGCAGTCACACAGGCATGTGCTTTTGACAGTGGTACACTATTTGCTGGGCAAAAAATTAACTGAGCGCACCAGCATCTCGAGCAAGTTTTATTGTTCACAAAAAACAATAAAATTGCCGCTTTTCTCCTTCCTTTTGGTCTTTCACCACAGCCCTGCAGTGTTTTTTTAGGCATCCTTAGGCTTCTAACATTGGTACATTCGATTTGTTTGTGATGAAAAAAAGAAAAACTAATATGTCACAGAATGACACAGGTGACCCAGCATTGGAAGGAGGATTCAGGTGTCAGAATGGCCAGAAAAGCATCAGCCGTATTTCCACCTTAATGTAACTTTTTTCTGCCTTTAGCATCCCTTGAAAATGTACACAACGAAACTGACTGAATCTGAGTTTTCATGCATATGACAGAGAAGACATGCAAGATTACCTATCATAAAAAAGAAGAACACTCCCATACCTTTTTCTCAGGCAAGAGCAGTCACTAGTGAACTTGTGTTGCCATTTTACAATACACTAACATATAAAGACAAGGGAGGTGCAAAGAGAAGCACTGAAAAAGGAGACATATGAAATAAGACAAAAATGGCTCCTCAATATCTCTGAAAAGGAAGTTTATCACTACAAATCGCCTAGAATGAACTATCAGGCAAGAGTTTGGTAACGATAGACAGTAACCATGACTGAAGGCAGAGCTTTCAGCAGTATGGGGAATAATGGCTAGTGGCCGGTGCAGAGCTCTGCAAACAAAGCATGCTGTACCGAAGTGTGAACTATCAAACGATCAGGCCATGCAACTCTTCCAACCAGCTGCTCACCGGACAAGATCGGCTGCATCTTTAGCAAGCACTTCTGGTGGCAGGCCTGTCTTGAGCCGGTTCATGAAATTTCCCAGGTCATTGCCACTTGAGAAGAAGTCCCCCGTGCCTGTAAGTACTATGTAGTGAACATCTGGACGTTCTGCTGCCTCTTTGAGGTGCTTGACCATGGCTTCGTACATATCGAGGGTGATGGAGTTCTTCTTGTTTGGCCGGTTGAAGCGAATGACGAAGCCATTGTCCTCGAGGCTGCATGCTAGGTCACCACCACTAGTGGAAGATGAAGACCCGACTGCACTGGCAACATCTGGCGAGGCGCCACTAGCGCTCGTCGAGACGCCGGCAAGCTTGTCCACGAGGGAGGAGTACTCGTCTTGTGCCTTCTCCTGTCGGAGAAGACAATGTGGCGCTGCCTTTAAAGAAGAACAACTCAGTGATACTTTGAGGTTAAAAAGTATTAATTAAATATTTCATGCAGGTTCTGTTTATCGCGATCATGTGAACCAAGTTTGGTGGCCATATGGCACTTTATTTCTACGCAAATCGATTTCTGAGTTCGCCATTTTCGCAACCTGAAGTTGAAGCAATTTCTAAGGGCTACAGCACGTTTACGGTGTCGCAAGTAACACTCACAAACTGATAAGCATACTGAGAACCAAAACTATTTGGCTTGTGTTTGGTAACTAACACACAGCGTCACCTTTTGTAGTTGCTATCTCAGCAAATTAGCAAGCATACAAGAATTTTTCCAGTAAGGCTGAGAAGAACTCATACATCAGAAACAAACATATTTAGAGAAGTAGCATCTTGCTACAAAGCCACGTTTCAGTATTTTGGTTGGCTGCTTTTTCTGCTTTAGAATTTTTTAAGTTCCATATCATATGAGACGTGCAACACCAGGACGACGGACAAAAGGGGAGAGAACACACACTACAACACAGGCACTAACTTTCGACTGACGGAGTCCGTCGTCCTGATGTTGCGCTTCTCTTATGGTATGGATCAGTACCGCCTAGTCCAAATTTCTACCCTGTTTAACTTTGTGTCTTAAAGTGTGTTGCAATAATAAAAAGGAAGTGTGGGGAGCCTAAGGAATATGACATAATTATCAACTCTAAATGTTTAGGAAATATTGTTGGTCACACACTGAAGGCCATCTGGTAAGTGCCTTTCAGTATGAGTAGCTGCAGAGGCACTATGCACGGCATACAGGCTTCCTGAGGTTTATAAATCAGCGATCACAACATCAGCTGACATGCTGAAAGGTTTTCATTTATCCAGTGATTGTCTGAAAATTTGTTCTTGCTCTCGAGATTCATAGATCTTTTAAAGTAGAAAAGTATGAATGCATGCAGCATGTGAGGGTAGTGTTACGTAAAGGGCTAACACTGTGTGGGGTGCAGTATTGCAGTAGAGAGGTGTGGGCATCCACAGTAATTGTCTTGATGGACTCATGGGCCAGTGTGACCAAAGTGAGCCAGCTGAAGTTCCTGCTTTACAGTAAATAAGTGCCTACACATGGAACCCCAAACTTGCATGAACATAAGTATCTTTGCTTTTTGTACTGACTGCATCAGTTATATAGAAACACTGGGCTGGCACTGTTTCAAGAATGTAATTGCTTACACAACACTTGTGTTGCAGCTTGCAATGAACACAGCAGTACATACAGTACACAGGTATTACCAGCATGCGCTCTGTGATTTAACACAACTGAAGGTCCTGAGAAGAACACTTGCGTCAGCCCCACAAATGGTTAAGATAAATATGTAAAAGTCTCACATGCAAACTGATTTCCACTGCAAGAAATACCAAGCGTCCTGCCTTACTGGCTAGAACAAATAGGAGGGCACAGAGGCCTTTGTCATGTCGATTTAAAATTTTCCATACAAGACAGCATAACCCACAAACACATCTCTGTGCACACACTATCACAGACCATTTTCTGTTATTTTCTGTTCTTATATAGCACATTTATATTAACAAAAATAAAAACACTAGCCTCAGGCTGCTTTGCTATCACTCACTCAGGATTGAGTATACAAAGTGTAGCAAGACTATTTCTACCCCATTACAACACATTAAACACTTTCCCAGTGTGCTACCACTAAGACAGACAACTTTTGCATTTTGCCAATGTTTTTCCATCCGATATTCTTCAAGAGCATGCCTGTGGCAGGTGACATGGCTGGGCATTCATCGTCAGTAGTCTATGAGATGCCATGAGACATGTCATGGCCAAATTGGCCGGAGCTGCCAACTTCGGCAGCACTTTTGAGACAGGAACTGCATCCACTGGGACTCAGGGAGTGAAACATGCTACAGTTGGGCCAAGCAAGCATGTTTGTACAGTTTGTTTAAAGTGGGGCTTTATATCTCTGCTGGGTGGCCTTTCACATAATGTGGCAGATTACGAGTGTCTGCTAATGAGTAACGTGCAACCCAAAAACTGAATACTACAACATCTTATTCACATTTCACCTAATCACCTTAAATCCAACGTCACTGCTCTCTTAGCTGGCCAAAAAATAACGAAAAATGTTGTTACGTCAGCACGCTGAAGCAGAGAGACACCTTTGCAGACTAAGCAGCTGGATGGGCTGGTATTCGTTCAAGACAAACAGCACGAGGCCTGCAAGCTGACCACAGAGCTCGCAAGGGGGCCATAGACTTTTGCACCACACCCTTCCAGAAATAAAATTAAAAAGAACCCAGCAAGTTTTGGCCAGTTATAATGTAGTTTATATACATTGACCTTTTACATATAGTAATGTCTTTAAAGCAATGCATGGTACACTGTAAATAAAAATAAATGATGGTTTCACCTCTTCCCACTGAGTGATCATCACACTCTGAGCCTACCTGCCATATTCGTGATGAAAGGAAGGCAACAACTGGAGTCTGAGACCCACGACACAACAAACGAGGCGAGTTTCTTAAAACCTCAGGCATCATCACCATCGCCCGGTCTATACCAATTGCAGGGCAAAGCCCTCTCCCATATTCCTCCAATTAACCCGGTCCTGTGCTAGCTGCATCCACTTGACCCCTGCAAACTTCTTGACCTCATCCGTCCACCTAACTTTTTGCCGCCTCCTGCTACGCTTTCCTTCTCTTGGCATAGAATTTGTTACCCTTTTCGACTATCGGTTGTCTTCTCTTAGCACTACATGCGTCCTGCCCATGCCCATTTCTTCTTGATTTCCACTAGAATGCCATTGATTAGAGTTATTTCTCTGGCCCACTCTGTACGCTTCCTATCTCTTAAAGTCATGCCCTTCCAAAAGCAGCCTCCCCACTGCAACTCCATGTAAGTGCCACTGCATTGCAAATGGCTTTACGATGCACAGCATACATGGCCACGAGGCAGCAGCCTCACAAGCTGCCCAAGGGTCGCCTGAGGAAAACACTCATGCAAACACACAGAGGATGATAAAAGCAAACCTTGGGCATGTCGCCGAGTGAGTTCCAGGCGTCCCACTTAGCCCTGCCGACCAGGTCAAACACTCCTGGCTTGGAAGTGGAGCATTTGCCCGCTGTGGCCTGGCATCAGGGGCACAATGACAAAATGAGCATTTTTAGTGTGGGATTCCTGAACCTACACTATAGTTTAGTAAGCTATATATTCAATAATGTTGTTCAATGTTTGGGCCATAAAATAAACCATGTGGTGCTTCAATATATTAAACATCTCATTTAACAAGATAATTCAGTGTTAACTGAGCCTTATCCTTGATCTTTCTTTATCTCAAACTTGACCCTACATGGCATATGCAATTTTAATTTCTGTTGTGCAGAGTATGACCAAAAGTGCAAAACACACATTACTGCCAGAAAATCCTTAAATTTTCTGCCAGAAATTTTCAAATTTACCACGTGAAACTATCAAGTAGCCGCATTTTGATCAAAGAAATGAAAAGTGTAAGAGAGAACGCAAAAAATGGTGTTCGATCGAGATGTATTCTTTATGCTTTCCAAGATAAACTCGCCACAACTCGCTAATTTGCTTTTCTAACACAGTTTTCCCAATCTTTTGACATCATTATTGTTCTACTAAAACACTAATATCAATGGCAGCCTTAACCTTTTCACTGCAGAGTTTTTTGGGACTGCTGCCCACTCCCTGCCGGGTTATTTTGCACGTTAGACGGAATTATTTTACTCGTTAGTTCTGTGAAAATTTTAAGCCAGTAATGCACTATGATGCTCTGTAGAAAATGTTTGTTAAATATATTTATTACATTTGGCAGGCTTCTGCTAGGTGCCTATTCTTATAGGTGGCAAGATCAGTTCCTCGTCGTCTTCATTCGACAAATTTTTAAGCTCAGCTGCTTCATCATTGTCATTTTCACTTGACTAAGAATTCATTGGCAGCTTTTCCTTTCATTTGCCCTCCAAACCGTGGAAGCATGTGGCACACTGTCTCGCCATGGATGCAATGCTGACGACGGGAAAGCGATGCAGTGTTGATGGTGATGATACGGGTCGAAGATCATCTGATCCTTATGTTGTTTCAAATTTACCCTGCCAGATTTATTCAGTCATGTGGCTTCTCCACACACAGCATGATATGTCCACATCATTATTGTTATACGAGTAGCACTGGGAGCAGCAGGGAGTGAGCTATAACGGCAACACGAGTTTACTCGAGAGTGGCACGGGGTTGTGCATGTATGGTCTCCCGAGATACCTTGAGAGTGGCAGTTGACAGGTTAAATGGGTGCTTGCACCAGTAAAAAAAAAATGAGACAAAAATAAGCACGCAAGATAAACAGTACGTAATGTAAGAACAGAAACATACTTCAGCATAAAAACACTTTACATCTTAAAGCTCACATAGCCTAGAGTGAACTAGCGCTGTGGCACTAGAGGTAATGGCAAAGCATATACACGCAGCCTTTCATGTTGGCATCCTTTTCCAGAAACTGAAAGCTAGAAATAGGGATTCATGCCCCATTCTGAATGAGTGAGGTAAACTGGGCTTCTCAGTACACCTGAGAAATTCACATTTCCTTCTAGACCCATCACAATGTCTTGGTGCTGGGGAGGGGTGGATTTATATGGAGGACTGGGGAAGGGCTGCTGCCCCCTCCAAGTAAGAGATTTCAGGTATAAAAACCATGCTGAACCCTTTTTTTTTTTAGACCAACGAAGCGCTAAAAGTACGCGATTCAAGTGCAACGCTCGCCCCTACAAATATGGCTCCTCCAAATGTGATCCAGGAAAGCTGAAATTAATCAAATACTCTCCATTACAGTGTTCCTTACAGTCCATGCTGCACCAGAATGTTAAACCTCATATACCCTACAACAGACTCCCTTCCAGCCTGCTGTCTGATGGGGCAAAACGATCAATGCAAAAACCTAATTTACAATTTTTGACACAAAGATAACCAGGCTACTGTGCTTTACCTGTGACAGTGTTACAATAATATATGTTCATAAGAGTATGTAGTGTCAATATGCAAGATGGCGTGATTAAAGTACCAGTGGTGTGCAAAATGCGGGACAAGGTAGAGACAATGTAATTCTTGATATTGGACCACAAAGGCAAGCTTAGCATATGCCACAGCATTCGCAGGCTTATTTGCCTCAGTACGTTCAGAAGGAAATTACACGCTTCCCCCAGTGCTATAAAAGCACATGAAAGGCAGCTGTAACTGAAAAAGACTTTGCAGCCAACAGAAAAACTCACCTGCAACTGAAAAAGACCCTTCAGCCAACAGAAAAACACACAAGGAGGAAAGAAAACAGTTCAAAGCAGGAAACATCTGCCAAATGCAGGAAATGACAGAAAAAAGAAAGCAAAAGGATATGATGCGAGGGTAGCAATGAAAAAAAACAAATGTAACTGGCTCAAAGAGCAGCTGGCTCCATTACAGGAAGAGCTCTGCAGAAACTAGAGCTCAACTAGTCTTTCCTGAATTGATAAAACAAAAAGGGATGTGTGTGGTTGGTAAAGATTAAAACAAAAGCTAGCTTATCGGCAAAGTGCTTTAAAAAAACAGTTGGCACTGCCAAAAACATTTGAAACCAATATCTTCCAGTCCCCCACAGCAATGAGATATAATTGGTCCAAAAAGTGGCCCGAAAGATGTATGCGATATAATTAGATGTTAAAGACTAACTCCAGAGGTATTTTAGACAAGTGTTTTTATTTTAATATTCAATAACTCTTTTGATATTAATTCCATTCAGCAAATGTGCATTAGCCACTTGTCACGCACGCCGGCAAAGGAAAAATCCTCCTGATATACACAGGTAATTTATACAAAAAATTTATGGAGGACTTATGCAGGAGTAGGAAACTATCTTACAAAACAATGCTCACGCTATCAATTTCCTCCTCTACATGTACTCGTACTTCGGCACAAGCCGACGGCGGGATGTTTCCTTAATTGACTTTCGGTGCGAAAGCAAGGATGCGGCAACAGTCCAGGGTCTTGTCCTGTCTAAGATAAAGCTCAATTCGCCTTATTGTTGACCAGAGCTCAGCAATAAAACCTAGAAAATGGGGCCAGAGTAATGCCATAATTCACTCTCAGCGCGGAGGCAAATCTACAAGTGCACGAGAGATGTAGATGAAACAAGTCATGGCTGTCTCACACCTGCGAGCACAGCACTGAAATTCACTGATTCTGCAAACTATTACGAATTTCTTCGTACTATAGAACACTGCCATGTTCCATGTCAACTGAACTTTGGCGACATTTGGGAGGACAAATTTGCGCATGACATTCAATAGGTGTGTATTAGATCACCAGTATCTGCTATGCAAAAGCTGAGAGGGCTGAAATCTTAAACTGAGAGCATAAGCTGTGGCATCATCATTTCAACATACTCAGTCTCGGGAACTCATAGCCCAACTTGCGAGCAGAAATGACGAGTTTCGATTCTTGTAGCAGAGTTTATCATACTTCGCCCATCTATTTCAGATACATGCATAGGTCATGCAAGTGGGTAAACTGAATGACAACACCGGTTAGATTTAGGCTGACTTCCCTTTCAGGACGGCCACGGATTCAGTGCTAGCATCAACATTATTTTCGAGAGAAGCGTCGTGCACTGATACCTGGCCCACAACAACCCTGTCGAACAGGAGGCAACGGCGGGCGTTGACGGCATTACCTGCTTGTAGAGTGCGTACAACTTGAGCTTCACGTCGTTCGATGGCTCCTCGGGCAGTTTCTCGACGTTAGTGACTGCAAGGTTGAAGCGCTCGAGAGGTGAAGGGGCCGACGAAGACCAATAAGCCGCGTTAACCCTTGAAAAAAGAAAAGGTAGCGAGGAAGACAACGACGTAAGGAGAAATGACCTCGAATACAGACGTCAGAACTACAAATCAAAACCGGCCTAGCTCCGTGGTAGAGCAAAGCCGGCAACATCAAAGCAGAAAAGTGTCGTCGATATATATACTCGGACTGAGAAACTGAGAACAGTGGAATCCTTGCCTGTAAACGCATGGACGCAAGGTCAGCCTTCGCGCGAGGGACAACATTATCCTCACTCGATCGCTCGACTACGGTTTCCTCCTAGGCACGGAGGAAGTTGAGAGAGTGTGGGACAATGAACAGATGCAGCTGACGTCGCACAAAGCTCCCTGAACGCTACCGATCGACGTTCGGAACCGGCTGTCGTGGATGCGGCGTATCTGCGCATCAACACTTTTCTTGACTAACCGGCGTCAAGAGATTTGATATCGTGAGGCCACCAGTCGCCGAATTGGCACTTGCAGAGAATCACGAACTTTCGTCTGCTCTGAAGTCTGCACTCACTGTGGCACAAGCTGAAGACGCTGGTATTTTAACGAGCCGCGTGTTAGTTTTATTAGCGATCAAAAACAAAATGTGATAGAAAGAAACACCAACACTCTAAAATGAGAGGTAAGTAAATACCTGCGGAAGCCAACCAATCGCAGCCATTGCGATCACAGTGGTTTCGGTTTCTTTTTCTCTGACCCCGCAGCAGAAAATAGTAGGGGTAACAATTTCTTTCACGAGTTGTCGATATGTTGCGCAAGGTGCTCATCTGTGTAGCTTAAATCATATAATATTTCTAAATATTACAGTAAGAAGCTATATGGTTTAAATATGCTCATCACGGAGCGGCTTATTTACAACTTTTATGGACGCGTAATGCGCTGCCATCCATCGGCCGTCACGTGCGATCCGCCTTGTTGGAGCACGGCCGGTCTCGAGGGCATAGAGAGAGCGCTTCTCTTCTCTTACGGCCTCTCCAATGGGGTCTGTTTCCACCGCCCGCCGCGCCTCGGTGGGGTCGCCACCGCCCCACTGCTGCTCCTCGCTACAGCCGTTCACGCGCAAGGGAAACGCGCGCTCGCTTTTAGCTTCGCCCGCGTCAGTTGCAACCGGCAGGTCCTGACATTTCGCCCTTTATGGTTTATACAAAGTCCGTAATCAACATCGAACATTTCGCCCCTTATGGTTTATACAAAGTCCGTAATCAACATCGAACATTTATCGTGTACGAGGAATAAAATACAGTCAACAATCCGCTCACGCGCGCGCTCCTTCGTCAGTGCGGTCGTGCACGGTCGAATGAAGCTTCGGGTACACTTGGACATTTTTTACCCCTAAGTTTTGTACAAAAATAAATTTACCAGGCTATGCAATGTGGCTTTGAATGTTTTAAGCAGGTGTAGCGCGACCTGACGTGACCTGTTGGGTGGAGATTCTGTCAACCGCTACAGTTTTCGTTTAGATCAGAAGAGGTACCGGCAAAAATTCATGGCGCGTCTCAGATTCAGAGTAAAGAACAAAAATTTATTCATATAGTAAAAATTTCACTTGTCTAGTGGAGTGGGCTGTTCTAGCTTCGTTCAAAACATATCAGTCGATGAAAGACCGAAGATGTAGATGTAGTCTCGCGACTACTTTTAATCAAGGAAATGGGCATTAACAGTTAAGCAGAATCGAAGAGAGCTGCAAACAATAAAAAAATTGTCCTTCAAAGTTACACATAGCACCATATGTTCATCAATTCATCAAAATGCGACCTGCGTCTAGAAAAGTCAGTCTCAAAATCTTCCTGCACGGCTTGTGCACATAAGGAGTTGGCCTCTCGGTCTTCTCTGTCACTTTCCTGGTATAATTAATTGAGAAGAATTCTGAGAAATGTTTCAAAGGTAATCGCTAATAGAATCAGGACAACCTTAGACTGCAACCAAGCAAAGAATCAAGCAGGTTTTCGGAAACGGTACTCTACTATCGATCATATATCCATACCATCAACCAGGTGATAGAAAAATGCTCAGAATATAACCCGACCTTATACATAGCATTCATTGATTACGAAAAAGCATTTGACTCAGTAGAAACCTCGGCGGTGATGCTGGCATTGCGAAATCACGGGGTAGACGAACTGTACGTGAAAGTGCTATATAGTGGCTGCACAGCAACCATAGTTCTGCATAAAGAAAGCAACAAAATTCCCATAAAGAAAGGTGTTAGGCAAGGAGACACGATCTCCCCTGTACTACTCACAGCTTGTTTAGAGGAAGTATTCAGAGATTTGGAATGGGAGCAGTTAGGGATAAGGGTAGAGGGAGAATACCTCAATAATCTGCGATTTGCTGATGACATTGCCTTGCTAAGTAACTCGGGGGATGAACTGCAAATAATGATTGATGACCTAGACAGGAAAACTAGAAAGGTAAGCTTGACAATCAATATGCAGAAGATTAAGGTGATGTTCATCAGCCTCGGGAAGGAACGGCAGTTTACGTTACGTAGCGAAGTACTGGAAGTAGTAGGCGAATATGTCTACTTAGGACAGGTAGTAACCGCAGATCCGGACCATGAAAAGGAAATAAGAAGAATAAGATTGGGATGGAGCGCATTTAGCAAGGACTCGCAGATTATGACTAGCAATTTACCGGTATCACTAAGAGGAAATAATGCAACAGTTGCATCTTACCTGTACTCACCTATGGGGCTGAAACGTGAAGGCTAACCAAGAGGGTTCTACTTAAGTTGAGGACAACGCAGGGGGCTATGGAACGAAAAATAGTAGGGGTAACATTAAGAGATAGGAAGCGTGCAGATTGGGTCAGAGAAATAACTCAAGTTACTGAAATTCTAGTGGAAATGAAGAAGAAGAAATGGGCATGGGCGGGACATGTAGTGCGAAGAGAGGATAACCGATGGTCGCTTAGGGTAACAAACTGGATTCCAATGGAAGGAAAGCGTAGCAGGTGGCGGCAAGAAATTAGGTGGGCGGGTGAGCTTAAGAAGTTCGCAGGGTTCAAGTGGATGCAGCTAGCACAGAACCGGGTTAATTGGAGAAATATGGGAGATGCCTTCTCCCTGCAGTGGGTATAGTCAGGCTGATGATGATGGTAACATTGTTGAAATGTCTACGTAAGGAACGAAGATGGGAATGCGTGTGTTTGATGCCTGTATTGAGTAGGAATGGGGCATCATTTCTACCGATATGAAGTGCAAGGCTGTCCTTACAGCAGTGTTGCTGAAACGTTCAATCATTCATTGTCTGCACTCCCATGAATGTCATCGTCAGCAAGACCTGGCAATGAGCTACTTGATGCGACTCTTCCATTGTGTCAGCAAGGCTGTTAAAGTTTATGAGGCTGTTGAGGTCAACAACGACGTGACGAAGAATGTGCTTAACAGCGTGCCATTTTCGGTTATGCTGGTGAGAGGGGCACCTGTTGGAGATATGGCTGCCAGTGCCATGGAATCCTGGTCCGGACTCTCCATAACGGTTATAGAAGAAAGCATACACCTCCACAAGGTTAATGGCGGATAACTGCATCGGCATGCTGAAGAGCCGCTTCCGGTGCTTGCAAAAATACTAGACGCTCCTCTACGAGCCAGAGCGTGTAGCAGAAGCAACCAACAGCAGCATCTGTGCTTTCGCATTACTCCAATGCAGATTCTGCAGTGCTCTTTATTTTTAATTATTATTGTTGCTGTGGGCACTTGAACCCCGCCGTAAGGGAAGGAAGGTGGTAGTGAAAGTGTAAAGGTAAAAAGCGTCCTCCTAAATAAATAGTCACCACTCATATTGGCAATAAATGAATGGAATGCATTTCCATCTAGCACTGCCAGCCATACCGAGCTATCATCTTTTCAAACAGCCTTACTAACATTTTTAAGCGCAGAGTTCGTCGTAAAGTGCCTGATTACTGTATATGCTGTTGATGCTTTTATACTTTTGCCTGTGCCTTTCTACTTTTACGTTCCGTTATTCCTTGTGCTATGCTGAACTGTAACCAAGCTTGCTTTGTCTGGTTTTTTGTTTGCAAAGTTCTTGATTTTCCTTTTAAGCCCAAATGTTCACTGAGCTCTGCCAGGTCTACGTGTTCTATTTTTAATTGGCTGTTGCTTTGTTTGAAATATCCCCCCATATGTAATGCTCAGCCCCGGGACTTTAGGGTATATTGCCACGTGCCTAGCGCCGCGCGGCCGCCGTGCTTGGTGCCGACGACGACGAAGCGGTTGTTCGCTCGAGAGGCGCGCTGTGGCTTAACTCTTTTATCGGAACTAGAAGCCGACCTTATTCTCAGGTCCTCGTCTACGTGTACAGCAGGCGCGTAGCCAGGGGGGGGGGGGGGGAGCTTATGGGGCTTCAGCCCCCCCCTCCCCCCCCGAAATGTTTTCGTGCTGGCATGCACCGCCGACCAAAACAACCACCGGCGCTCGAAAGCATTCTGGGTTTTGTCTCTTTTTCCGGTTCGTTCGAAAATACATTTCGGCACGAACATTACGAACTTGGGGGCTACATTTCGTAGCAACGCCCATGCAGACGGAGTCACGTAAAGCCAGGAACCATTTCCGAGCACTAAGTTTCAAGGGATAGGGGAGAAAACCTGGGCCAGGGGGCGCTGCGCCGCTCTGTGCGTCAGCGCCCTCCATGGAGACCCCGTCAAAATCTACGCGCAGCCCGGCCGCGTCGTCTGCTAGCCGCCGCATAGAAAAGCATGTTAGAGAGATTTAGCCTACCGTGATCCGTGATCCGCAACCGTGACACTCTACCGCTCGTGGGCGGGGCGTACAAGCTGATTGGTTCCGATGCGCCAGGTCAATGTGCCGACATCAAGTATGTGGCGCCATCTATCGACATGAAAGTGATCTGGGCATGCGCAATGGAATGCGCGGTGGCGGATCACGGTAGCGGATCGCGGATCGCGGTGTGCTAAATCTCTCTGTTGTCGTCCGCTCCGCGCTGCTTTCTAGCACGTGTTTGCGCGCGCGCGCTCGGTTGTTTCTCTCCTCCTCCAGCCGCATTGTGGCCACCGTCGCGCTCTAACAATGAGGGGGGAAGAAGAAAGAAAGAAAAGAACTAGAAGGAAAATAATGACGGCGCACTTTTTTCGCGAAGCTTGTGTGGAAACGGTAACGGGATGGTTGTGGGCCTTTCTTTTTTTTTTTTTTTGGGGGGGGGGGGGGAGGGATATCTCGTACCGTTCGTGTGTCGTACTTCTCTAACTGGCGGTGCTGAAGCAGCTATCGTGGAACCGGGTCGGCATCAAGAAACAGATATTCGTCATTAATGCGATCACTTTACGTCGATCATCCTATCCTCATACGCGATCCTGCTTCGGGAGCTCAAAACTGCGCGTTCGCTATAGAAGATAACTGAACTAGGAATTGCGCAGCGTAACAGAGGAATTAAGAAGACAAAGATTTCCGTGGAGAGATGTCCCCGTCTGCATGGAAAGTCGTCAGACATTTCCTCGCTGTTCGTGTCGTGGAGAGGAAACTGCCGCAAAAATGGCATGCCTCGGCTTCTGGGGAATGACCCAGGTCGTTAAGAAACCCCTCATCGTTAACGGTAGCTAGGTCATTGATTTCGGATGGCAGCGCCGCAGCAGTGAACTTCCCCTGGCCGGTGTCGGCAGGAACCAAAGGGTAAGGCGGCATGCTTTGTGCCTTTGTAGGGAACGAATCCTAAACGCGCCGAAAACAGGCCCCACGGCGCCGGCAGCACTGCCTAAAAAGTTTGTCCCCAAAGAGCTGAATAGGCCCCTTTCAAGTGACCAGTCACAAAGGGAAAGGAAGGAGCACTCGAAGGCTGGACCCTTCATTCTGTGAACATGGACAGAGGCATCAAGAGGTGCCCCCTCAAGTCCTTCAAGATACCTGTCGTTTGCCTCCCGCCTTCAAGCAGCGAATTCGCGTTCATTTTTTTTTTATGTATGTCTGAGCCTGCTAACAAGCGCTCTTTGAAAACAATGTCCGGCGATCAATTAATCATAATTTCTTGCTTTCAAAAGCACCGATAAAAAAACATGCCTCCAGCCAGCCTCTATGTCAGCCGGGGCACAGAAAAAAGCAAAATTAAGAAATCCCAATGGCAAAGAGCGCCGGCTTTGCGCGCGAGAACGCGCCACCAACCCCCTCGTCCTCACTCTCCTTCTCCCGCTCCGCGTGCACGCGCGGCTGAACGTAGCACGCGCTCCCGAGCGAGCGGGCTGCGCAGACTCCGCAGACAGCCACGCGCAGCGCGGGCGCGGATGCGCGTAGGCACGGCCGGTCTCGAGGGAGAGAGCGCGAACTAGACAGAAACGCGCTCTCCCTCGAGACCGGCCGTGGCGTAGGTTTTGTAGTTCCTCTCCGCTCCGCTGGAAACCGAGCGCTGGCGTCGCGGAGCAAACTCCAGCTACAGTGAACTAGAATCTTGGGTAGTGTGCTTACAAGCGCCGCTCGAGGTGTCCCCGCCGGTGTCGACGGGGAGCGGCGGTGGGCGGTGGCGCTGCGCGCGTCTCCACGACTCCACGGTAGGTGCTTCGAAGCGCGCGCGCTCCACGGGTAAAAGCCAGTGCCGCGCTCGGCCGGCGTCGCAGTAGCCGCGCCGACAAATTGAAATATTACCGCGACATTTGCGTGGGTTTTGCTGAAATGGTTAAGCGGACCTTGAATTGAACTTTATATCTGCGCTGTGCACATGTTCAATGTTAATCAATGCGCTTGGCTCGTTGGGACGTTCATAGTGTATGTCACTTGAGCCTGCATTGTTTCACTGGAAAGAAATTATAATGCACTGCATATTCGGGGGTTATACAGCTCTTTCCATTAATGCTTAAAGTCAATAGTAATAGCTTGGGGTTCATGCCAGGGATAAACGAGGAATGAAGGAGCGCCGGCCGCAACAACTGCTTATTCACAAACACCTATGCTGCAGCACACAAAAACAAAAAGGACATGGAGATGACAGGTAGAATGAATGCATGTAATTCTGACAAAGTAAAAGGAAAGATGTATTATTTACAATTCGCGTTTTTCGCAGCACGGGAGCCGCACCACAAGGTTTTCAAACCAGCTACTGCATACTTATTTGGAGAGACATAAAGTCACTGCTTTATGAAACATATGAACAGATTTGTCACCGCTGCGTATATTTATGTTCACGTATTTTGGCGCTTATTTCCTTCACTTGCTCCAGCACTTAACAACAACGTTAGCTTAGTTTGAGGTGTTTCGCCCGTTCTCGCTTTTCTGCCTTTTTTTTTTAATTAACCCTTTTCACATAGAAGTGCAGTCTGGTGACTAAATAAAACCTTATTACTTCTTCAGATCGGCCTTCTGCGTGAACGGGGCAACCAACTTCTTTATGCAGTCTATTTCTAGCCACTTCCAAAATATCAAGAATACTTTCAGAATCTGTTCGTTTGGGGCCGATTCCTACTCTTCTGTTGTTACGGGTATATCGGGCAGACTAGAAACTTTTATTTTCGAGGGCCCGTATGAGTTACAACACCAGTGAGTTTCCTCTTCCTTTGTTGTCTTTCTTTCGGTATATTTTTTGAAAGATAGGCTGGCAGATTCGGCAATAGCGTCGGTGTGGCATCGGGGGATAATGCTGGCTTCCCACGAGTGATGCGGACGTTTTCCCCCGTTCACAATATGAACATAGCCCCGTAGAACGAAACGAAGTTCGAAATGAAACTCACAAACAGCACAGCTCCACAGCTCTCATCCAGCCGCTTGTCCGAGTGACGGAGGTTGATCTCCCACTGCTTCCTTAAAAGTCATCTTTGGGAACGCCTAGCAGGGCTATTTTTGAGCCACCTTTAGTATGCACATAGCCAGTATTGCATCCAGGCGCGTAGCAATGGTTTTGACGACGGGCCGGCATATTTTGGTTTGGGCCTATCTGCAGTGACGCGGTAAGTTTGTTGTGCGGGTATATTTTAATGATATATGTGACCACGTAAAGCATCCACTATATTCCTTTACGCCGATGACCCTTTACTAGTATCAGGCAAACCTAAGTTTTCATGTGCCTTGGCTAACCTTCAGGAGGCGCTATTAAATTTAGTCATTGGTTTGTCTCAAACTTAACACAAATAAATGGCATCAAATCCCGACTTGTCTGTTTTCGTAGCCCGCACAAAGATGTACCAAATGTAGGTTCTATATATTTAAACCCCTCATATTGCTATTTGTGTTCTTGTCAACCTATATCGTCCCGTCGGTTACGTATCTTGGTGTACCCATATACAGCGATCTGACATGGAGTACTCAGTTGACCCACATTTGTAAGAAACCTAGAAGTGTTGCATCTTTGTTGTTTAATTTGAAAACCATGATGCCTTTTTCTATCAGAAAACTAATCGCCCATGCTCTGGGGTAGTGTTCAAAGATACGGTATGTGTTTTTTTTTAACTGCTCTTTCACATGGAGTTAATAGGAGTTTGAAAAACGTCCCTACAAGCGTCCTCTACATGCCACAGGAGAATTTGCCCAGCAGTGTCTTTAGAACAACCGGTTTGCCTGCTTTTGACAATCTTTTTAAACAAATTGTAGTACTAAAATATTTTTGGAGCAGTGCATACAGGCACAAAAACACGAAACCGGTACCGTTGAGACATGTTCCTCGTTATCTTAAACCGAGAGTCCGCATTCATTACGGTAAAGCGACAAGACGCTATTATGTTCCAGCCATCCTCAACGAACTACTGGACGACGTATTTTCTTTGACCACCCGCAAAACATTGAGAGTTGCTGTTAAAGCGTTAGAGAACATATAATATGTACCGATGTCAGTTCATTTTTGATAGTGTGTTGTGCCAAATGTTTCTTCTTTTTTTTTTTTTGCCTCTGATGGAGCTCTGATGGAGTTCTGATGTGGCGCGAAGATTGCAGCGGCTGCCGGTTGCCGCCGCACAAGCCCGCTTGTGGCTTCGGCGCTTCCGTATGTGTATGTTGTTCTAACTATAATAAATAAATATTGTTATTATTATTACTATTAGCAGTCTGTCCCAGTGAATTAACCGGTTAGTACAGGCCACATGTCCGCTTACCCCCTCATGTGCGAAAGAAAAGCCCAAAGAGTTCTGATCTCCCGGCAGAACATGCATACACCGACGCACGTGGTGTAGTCAACACTCACTTTCGATGGGAGCTTAAACAAGAGCCTGAACTGGCCTTTACTGAACAAACGCTTGAAGTGACCTCCGATAAGCGCCAAAAGAACATGCGCACAGCAGAGCAACAACGAAGCCACAAATGACACAGTGACAAATTGAACCAGCTGACAGCGACGGGCCGAGCAAAATCCTACCGTGAAGTCTACCGTGGCGTCACCTGGTGCCGGCGCTGCGAAGCAGTCGCCTGTCGACACACGCGGGGCCTCCGCTCCCCGTAGAGCCGCCGCGGAGTGAGCACACTACCCAATATTCTAGTTCACTGTACTCCAGCTTTGGTTCCCTATTGGCCTCGAGATCGAGCAGAGTCGCCACTTTGCGGCTCAGCGGCGAAACCTACTCAGTGTGGATGCGTTTTCGCGTCGCGTGCCAGCCCGCAGTGATTTACGCTCGCGCATGCGGCATGTACAGGAGTGTTTTTGTTTGTTTCGCGGTTCCTGCGCGCTTTTGGTTACCTATATGCCTCTTGCAAAAGAAATATGAACACTCTATAACCCCACGCTTCATTAAAAATATATATACTTGTCCGTATCGAGCATGTCATGCTTGGATAAGGACATCATCCATCGCGGTCTTCGGCGCTTGAGATCCTTTGACATGCAATGTCTCAAACGAAGTGGTACGGTCGTTACCGCCGTGTCAAAGCAAAACAGGTCGCTGCCGTCAATAAAAGTTAATGCAAACGCTCAGAAATCACATATTCCCGTTTCTGTCTGGAATACCGCAGCTACTAAAACATATGCCACCGCAGACTGCTTCATATAGCAGAATGCAGTTTGAACAGACCACTCTATGCCTACTTTGCCTTCTGTATTCACGATAGAGTTGTGCGAGTTGCTTTTTGTTTTTTGTTTTTTTTTTGTTTTTTTCATTTAAACCTCTTTCGCGATGTCTCAATGGTTAGGGCGCTCGACTGCTGATTTCGAGAACGGGGGATTCAATCACAACCGTTTCGAAAGGCGCTCCTCTGCTGTGGGATTTGACTGCACAATAAACAATCCCACGTGGACGGTTAATAACGAAAAAAAAAAACGACACCAAAACCAGCCTCTGCAGTCATCCGTCATAACCGATGCCGCTTTCATGTGTTAAACCCGGGCCAATATGCATTTCTTTTTTTTTTTTGTTGTTGTTGTTGTTGAAGGCTCTTGTGCAGCCGTAAAAGTTTTAGTGAGCACATTTTGCTTTAGAGAAATGCTCGAACGTTTGGTAAACATATTCCCTGCACCTAATTGTTGCCCTAAATATTACATAATACACCTAGATTAATGTACTTTACTGGTAGCCTATTATACTCATTATAATCCCTTTTCGTCCAAGTGCTGTCTTCCGAGCAAACTCGTCGTTTCTGACAAGGGGAGTAAAACAGCTTCATGCGGGCTTAAATATCAGTGTTCAGTTCGGGAATAAATACATCTTTATAGTCGCATGATAAGATGACCTCCATTTCTTTCGGAATAGTTTTATATCCGGCATTTGTTTTGGAAGCAACCCTAATATTTTACTTCGCATAAGATTTAGTCACTGCTAAAAAATTAGTGATCAAGAAATTTTCAGCCTGTAAAATTGCTTCCCAGAACATGACAGTGCCCATGCGCAGTTTATAACGATGTCTTCGCAGCGAGTAATTCGTAGCTTGCACTTTAACGTTACGGAAAATTAATCGCTGATTATTGTAAATTCTGTCAAGTGTGTAAAAGTTCTCTCACACGGTGAAATTTATTGGCGTTGCAAAACAAAATAATTACAGTACTAATTTACCGTTATATATTAACATCACACACATCAGAAATCCCTTATACTTTCCTCGGTTTCACGAAATCATTTACAGTTAGTGGCGCATGCAGTAATACGCTATCACATTCTATGACAGTGGCTGCAAAAAGTATCTCGGCAAATTCAATCCACTCAGTGCTGTACACGTGAACAATCAGCTTTCCTGTGCGGCGAGGTTTCCTGTATAGTGTCGGCGTGATCTCATTTTCGGGGAATACTTGTACGTGGCTGTCTGGGCCAGAGTTGATGTACACTCAGTCTAAAGCAACTCGCCATGCAGTGCCCTGCCAGTGCTACATTTAACCTGCTTAATCCTCGAGTCAAGTACGATATAATGAAGCAGCTTTCTCGATTCAATCTAATGCACTGCAGGTATCTGCGTGGGCTTGACACTAAATTCGCCGGTCTCACTCGCATGATACACGCGCAAACTGTTCAAAAGTCGATAAGAAAAACAAAGCTGTCATTAGGCAGGCCCAAGCATTAGGCGCATGAGCGCGGTACAGCGCCAGAAACGTGCAAAGTAAATCTAGAAGTCTGGTGGCAGCGTGCATTGTTTTCCTAAAATCTGCTCTTCTTCTGCTGCATTGGCGAAATCCTTGGATTTTTTTCTGCAATATTGCAGAAATACTGCAGAAGACACGTTTTCATTGCCAACTAACCCGCCGTAAACTCGGAAGCAGACCTACGCAGCGTGCGCCTAGACCTTGGCGTGCGTTTCTGCGAGCGCCGCGCGGCTGCCGATCCACACTACGGGAGGGACGGTGGCGCCACCTAAAGGTCGTCAACTCGCGCCGGCCGCGGAGGTGGGGGTGGACGACGAAACAAGACAGGTTTCCATTCCCGCTCAGTGTTTCAAAGGCGGTATTTCCCTCGCCTTCGACTCCGCGCTTCCTCAAAATCCCTGTGTCTCTTTTTTGGGGCTTTCTTTTTTCTCGTGCATTCTGCGAATCCTCACCGTGCTGTAGCAGCCACTCCCTCGCCCTTCTCCCCGTACACTGCTCTCTCCGTGGTTGCGCTTTTTGTTCGTGGTTGTTTTTTTTTTCGTTTTCACGCTTCTTCCTACGCGCCGAAGAGAAGGAGCTGAACATTGGCCCAGGAGTGTTTTGCTTTTTTTATTGCACCTCGTTTTTTTTTTCCTACACCGCTCTACGCCGCCCTACGCATCTTGCGGACGCCGGTGAGCGACCGCGACCAAAAGGCATCGAAGCGGCGCCGATGGCGGCGGAGTAACCGTTTGTCTCCTGATGAGGCGCCCAAGCCCCCTCCTCGCCACCCCCTTTTTCGGGATGGAGACGGAGACGAGCTGCCCTTTCAGACCTTAATCCCCCTTAAAACAGAAACCGACCTTGCGGGCGCCGGTAAGCGACCGTGACCAAAGTCCCCGAAGTGGCGTCGACGGCGGCGGAGTGATCCTTTGTCTCCTACTGGGGCACCCAAGCCCCCCCCCCCCCCCCCCTCTCCTTTCGCTATGGAGACGGAGAGGAGCTGCTCTTTCAGACCTTAATCCTATTGGCACCCGCGGCGACGACCACGGGAACCTGATCTTCTGTTTAAAGGTTTGGAGGCGCGTCGCCAATCAGCATTGATCCTGCTCGCCGACTTCTCGAAGCAGGCGGGTGAACTTCTGAGAAGTAACGCCAGGGAAATGACCTCAGCCAACGGACGACTTCTCCGGCTACTTTACCTTAGTGAAGGGTTTCCACCTTCAGCATCACAAAATTGTCATCGACATCGGAGAAGCTAGCCCTCGCCACTGAAAGATGTGAGAGGAGGCTCAAGCAGCACATATAGTGAAGTTTGTTTCCAGTGGCAATTTTTTGCCCTTATCAAGTTTGTGGTTTCTACTTGGTCATAGGCCACCAACCACCGCGGGTTCGAGCGTCGCGCGAGCCGAAGCCCCGATCAGCCGTCACCACGCGCACACTGAAACACTGCAGCGCGCACTCAACCTCCACAGGGAGGAGAGCACTTCGCTGCAAGGACACAAACCTCCAAGTTCACAGAGGAGACGTTTATTGAAACGCCATCCTCCAGCGGCACACACACACACACACACGCACACACATACACATATATACAAAACGCACACACACGGAGTGCGCGCCGCAAGCACGCAAGGGCGTGCTGTGATCTCTCTCTCGCAGTGACCAAAGGGCTCCTTTGAGAGAGAGTGGGCAACCACCGCAAGGTACGCCTGTCGCGGATCGTTGGATAACGATCGACAGGCTCGAGTTGACCTCTCAGGTACGACCCGGAGCAGACGAACTCGAGTACACACTGGTCTGCGCGGACAAAGGCCGGCAGACAAGAACAGTAGCGTACGCACCTTGCGATGTCTCGGAGGGGTCTCTCTCTCAGCTCCGCTCGGACAGTCGCGCGAGCGCGGCTGTCGAAGCGGTGCCTTGTTCCCGCCAAAAGGCGCCAATGAGAACAGCCACTGGGACGCCAGGGCGGAGCTGTGGCCCGAACGACAGTGACAAGTCGTCCAAGCCCCTCTCCGCCGCCTCAGGCGGGAGAAAGGGAACGAGGAGAACAACTGGGAAGCGGGCGGCGGCCGCGCAAAGGGCAGCCGCAGCAAGCCCGAATCCCACAAGTTGTATCATCTCATTTATAATATTCCATTATATCTTCGCATTTGTATGTACATATGTTTCGGAACTCTCCTGCTTTTTCTGTGCGCTCTCTGTTGCGACTATAATTTCACTTAAATTACCCACAGTATACGACCGGTGACAGGTGTTCCTGTGCAATAAATGGAAAAAAGGACAGCGTCATTGGCCGTTGGACCATGTACAAAAATGTAAACAAGCGTCTTGGATGACAGATTCAATAAAGCATTTCCCGTCAAAGTGAAGTTTTCATATCAGCGGTATGCACTGCTTTGCTGGTTTCGAACTGATATAGTTCTAGATTTCGTTTAATATTTTCTGTACTTATTCAACAGACAGAATCAGGAAAGCATTGATGTCAGTTATTTCTGCAACAATGTTTGTCACATACATATATGTTCTTTTATAATAAATGTAATATTTTACATTTGTCTTGGCAGTGCGTACTGCGTGGCATTCAAGAATTCGTTTGCAGCACCTAATACACAATGGCTATTGGCTATTGGCTGGAATTAATCATATTTGATCCATCGACAAATTCTATATGGAGGAGGACGCGCTGCAACGTGAGCCCCCCCCCCCCCCCCCCCGAACAAAATTTCTGGCTACGCCACTGGTGTACAGTCACTACTCCCTGTGGATTGAGTCGTGACAATATAAATAAATAAATAAATAAATAAATAAATAAATAAATAAATAAATAAATAAATAAATAAATAAATAAATAAATAAATAAATAAATAAATAAATAAATAAATAAGCTGTTAAACCATACTTATGAGAGCTTTCGCTCGGGTCACTATAATATCAAGCCATGCTAAACCCCCAATATGTTTTGGTCGCCTCGACATGTTTTGTGTTTTGATAATGTTTAATATTTATTTTTTCGTACAGTGTCCTTGCTCTTCTCTGCGCATATATTTCGCGCATGCTTCAGCTTCGCTGATGTTTTCAATATTGCAATATTACACGTGTACTTGTCTTTTGCGTAAGCTTCTGTACTGCTAGCATACATCACTTCACAACTTTTTTTTTTTTTTTCTTAGGCTTCCATCGGTTCTTCAAATATTTTCTCAGAGTATTTGGGGTATATGTGCTGCTGCAGCTGCAATCATTTGGGCTGACGTGACTATTGCGACGCACTCATTTTAATGCGCTGATTGGAGCTTCCACTTAGTTGATTTCAATGCCGCTTTTTCACTCTGCAGCTTGCAGTGAATGTCGTCAGTGACCGTCATACAGCTACGGCCAATCAGAGAGCGGTGTGTCACACACACATGGCCAATCAGAGGCCAGGGTGTCGCATACATGTTTAGTGTGTATCGCTTTTCATGCTTAGTCGCTATATATATTCGTTGAATGATTATGCTATGCCCTACAGTGCCCTGTGAACTTGCATGAGCATTCTTAATGAAGATAAGTCAACATTGTTATGACTACCATGAAACAGAAGGAAGCTGCAGGTCAGAGCAGAGCCAGAAGACACACCTCAGTCTCTCTGCCTAGGTGAGTACTGCGTCGCTGCTTTCGTTCAGATGCATATGAGCCGTCGTCTGCGGAACCGAAGATCATGGTAATTACTGAAAAAAAGTATAGTCGAAGGTTTAAAGGCAAGATACTCAATGCAAAGGTGTATTTGTTTATTCAGCATGGAAAAAGGAGAAGCATGGTGGGAGAAGGCTGAGGAACGGTGTTGACAGCCGCGAGAAGCCAATAAAGAGCCCATGCGGAAGACCCCCGTCCATTGTCATCTCGGACCAGCCCTCAACCGTGCACCAACTCGTGTGCTTGGCGCAGCAGGGGCCACGTAGCCCCGGCTTCGCCGGCATAGTCATCCATGGGCAGGTCCCAGACGGCGATCCCTGCCGTCTTGCGCATCAGGGACCTCTTCCCCTGAAGGCTATGATAGTCCTCGAGGCCGATCCATTGGTCTCCTAAACGAGCCATCGAGCAGCGCGAATAGGAGTGCATACCGCGGTACCAGGACACGTTGTGGGAAATGGCTCTCGTCACGTCGTAGTAGCTGGCCAAGCCCGACTGATTAGCGCGGCCAAACGGACGTCCGGGACCCAGGGCCCGCATGCCAGGCCTTGTGTGCTTCAGTCGGGGCCACTTCAAGGTGAACGTGATGCTCGCAAATGAGACGCTCATCATTGTCTTAGCCAAGAAGTGATCGGCAGATAGAGAGAGGTCGTCCAGCACAGAGGACAGGCCACTCTGGCCGTGGTTCTGGGCTCTGAATGGTGCGCGCATCGGGGTCTGACATGTAGTCATCGGGAATGAGGCGGGGTCTACAGTCCGATGCGTGTCAACGACGATGAAGTCGAGGTGCTTATATAAAGCGTGGACGAAGTAGCTTTCGTGCCTTTTGCTCGCCTTCCAGGGCAGGACCACGCTGACGCGGAGCGAGTCCCTCTCGAAGACGGCGCGCATGGTGTTAATGAAGGTGTTGTAGCTGGAACGAAGCTCCCCGCTCGGGTATTTCCAATAGAGGAGGAGACCAGCAACGCCCATACGTCGTGACCAGGCCACGGCGTTGTGAACGAAGGCCAGGCGCGACCTTCTGTCGCTGACCAGTTCCTCGAAGTCGGCGCTGTCTGATGGCTCACCTCCAACACAGGCCCACGTGGGAGTCGACGATCCGGTGAGCGTTACCATTGTCTGCAGGGCTTCAAAATCCTCGGCGGCTCGCCGGAAGCGCAGTCCGCTCGGCCCTGGATGGACACTTACGGAAACGAAGACGAGTGCGTCGCAGAGTTCTGTGGTGGCGTTATCGACGTCGAACCGATGCGGTGACCCCGATGAGACGCTGTAGTTGACGAAGCAGAAGACGGCGCGGTTCGCCTCTTCGCCGGGCATTTGCTGCATGACCATCTGGGCGGGTAACTTGCCTTCTTGCCCTGGGCCATTGTTTGAAGCAACGTTGGAACCCGGGCTTTGTTCGTCGGCGTCGTTGATGGACGTCCAGAAGTGCTCGATCACGGCCGACACGATGCCACCACAGGCGCAAGCTACCGTGATCACGCCGATCACTAGGAGGACCACGAGACAAAAGTTCTGATTGCGGAGCCTGTAGCTGAGTGTGGACTCTTGTTCGGCGAACCTCCTGGCAGCAGCACGTCGTTCACGAGACTCTGTGGTGTCGGCACTAGGGTCTCCCATGATTCACCCCGGAGGCGCACTGCTTCTTACACTGGATGGCAAAGCTTTCTCTTGCCGTGGAACGGAGGCAGAGCCTTAGAGGAAGGGGAATTGAACGATGACGTCCTGAGGCTAGGGCTGACTGACTGACGCTTGGGTCGGCGTTCGATGCGGCGGTTCCGATTCGCCCGCGAGCTGCGCCTGCTTTTGCTCCACCTGGCTCGCGACGCGTGAGGAGCTGAACGTTTTCTTCGTTCATCGGTGGCTATGCGTGGCTTGAGCACAACTGCTATCAGCAGTTGATTGGTAGCTGATAAATTTCGTTTAAAGGTTTAGTGAGAATAACCAGAGTCGTCGTATATAATTGTTGATCCAGTCGCACCATGCAATACAGTACACACACACACACACACACACACACACACACACACACACACACACACACACACACACACACACACACACACACACACACACACACACACACACACACACACACACACACACACACACACACACACACACACACACACACACACACACACACACACACACACACACACACACACACACACACACACACACACACACACACACACACACACACACACACACACACACACACACACACACACACACACACACACACACACACACACACACACACACACACACACACACACACACACACACACACACACATAGATATGCTACTTTGTCCCTTTCCTGGCCTCCCCTACTATTTGAAGTTGTTATAGCGGCGAAGAAATTCAGTGCATATGAAACCCTCAGAAAAGGGGCTGCAGAAAATTCCTTCCCATGTCACTCATGTGCGCAGCGAGACAATTTGTGCTTAACCACATTGCAAAAGTTGTGCGTGCACGATTGTACACTTGACGCCTCAGGGCTGCATGACTATAAATCAAATTAGGGGCCTCAAAGGGGTAGCTGAGAGGCAGGTTGAAAGCAATGAATGGGACGCATACAGCGATGCGTCTCTCATAGCCTGAGTCGCTTTGGGACGTTAAACCCCAAAAATCAACCAAACGAACCAACCAGACACCACTAAAATTGAAGGTACTTTCTGCATTAAACGCACTGGCATGCTTTGAGCGCGTTCGCTAGTACTACCGTGAGCCATAGCGGCGGACCCACACCCACAGTCATGGGCCACACTGGCTTAGTTAATCTAATTCCGAGCACAGCTACAGCAATTTCCTGTGTCATGCCAATCGTTTTGGCTTGTCTCTTCTCTTTAAGTCTCGTGTGCAATCTCCAGCTATGTCACTTGAATAATTAGAAAATGTTTTTCGTAGTGAACTAGCCGAATGAAATATTCGCCCATTATCTTTGCACAACACTGTTTAAAATTATGGCTGTCTTTATCAACAGAAGGTGTAAAACAAGTTAGTCCTCACAAAAAGAAAAAAAGAAAGAAAAAGGTCGAAAAACGAGGAATACGCAGTGCAAAACAACACTTGTCAGAGGGCTAAGTTTAGCGCTTTTGACTCGCTCAGTGGTTTTACATGGTTTAAAATGCAGCAACACGACAAAAGTACTCTTATCAGGCGCCCCTCGGAGACGCTTGCCATAACGCATAACGAGTTGTTGCCTGAGAAAGGCGCTTGTGTGCGACGTCCTTAGACTGATGCGGTATCGCTCCCTCCCAGCTCCGGATGTAGGTCAGGCGGATGCAGAATACACGATGTCGCCATAAGAAAGCATTGTGACGCCTGAACAACATGGTGTTTTTCTTAAACCTTAGGAGGCTGGCCCCTGTCGGACTTCTGATCACAGCAGTCGAATTGTTGATGGCGCGAGGTACCGTAAAGCTCACGTGGTCTCTTTTTCTTCGATGCGCTTCTACTCGTGTTTATTTTTTTTTGGCGACTAAGTTTTGTGGCTTCACGCAGGGAGATTTAGCATGTCTATTTGTATCCGCTTCTTGTACGCAAAAATGTGCCAACTTTCTGAGAGTATATATATATATAGTCTGCCGTGTTGACATAGCATGCGTGTTCGATAGGCCATCGATTGTATCCTACTAGGCGGTGGTCTATAAGGTATGGTCTCCTTTGTGAATGCGACGTCGTGGAAGTAAACCCAACCGCCACATTGACATGTCGAAAGAAACAATATGATAAAGAACCTACGTGACACTTATTGCAGGCTAAGTAATCCCGGGTGGTTGAAGTAGATACGAAGCCTTCCAATTGCTTCTGTCTGATGGCTGTCACGTTTCCTCTGGTAACCTAAAAGTTCAATAAATGAAAAGAGACGCATCTACAGGCTATAAACGATGCGGCAAGCAGGAGAAATAGAGGAGGATGGGATACGGAGATCGGCAGTGTTAAAGGTCTTTGCCGGTTTGAGCGAGCGCCATTTATTGCAAGGAAAATTATCGCTTTTCTGTGTCGACACTCAAGACTGCTTACCAACGTAGGTAAGTGGCATCAGAAAGTATAATGACGGATGCCAATTTCGCATGATTGCGACTTATCGGAATGCGGAGTTTTAGTGCTGAGAAGTGAAACGTTATCGCCTCGCTTGGCTCCTGCATATAGGATCTATTCTATCAAGCGCTGATTCTGCTGTGAAGTCGCTCCTTTCAGTTCTTACAGGCTTGCAAGCAGCCCTGTAAAATCGGGGATGAGAGTAGATGGTACGCAATGTTTCCGTTGTTATGTGCTCTGGTGTTATGCACTGTGACGCCATAATCTGATGCAGCGAATTGTACTCAAAGTCTCGATAAAGGAGGATAATTTTGTTGAAGATTCTGATTGACTTAGTGCTCACTTCTTACGACTGGTTAACAAATTGGGTTCCAATGGAAGGCAAGCGTAGGAAGGTGTGGCAGAAAGTTAGGTGGTCGGATCAGATTGAGAAGTTTGCGGATGTCATGTGGACGTCATGTGGACGTCATGTGGATGTAGCTATAACAGGGCCGGGCTAATTAGAGGGATAATGGAGAGACATTTGCCATGCAGCGGGTGTAGTTCGGCTGATGATGGTGGTGGGGGTGATGCTGGTGTTACAACAATTCTGCAAAATACGATGGCGCGCTGGTCCTGAAGTTGGAAAAGCCAGCGGAACCCCCCCCCCCCCAAAAAAAAAAAAAAAAAAAAGCAGACAATTGCATTAAGTAGCATCTAGATGACGCAGTATCCACCGTTCGTATCATGCAGTCAGTGAGTAAAACATAACTCATGCTCATTCATCCGATCTTCACTTCAGCTGCATGGAGTGAATGCTTCTACGACTCTGGTAAGACAGAAAGATGGTAAATTTATTTCACCTTATGTAAACTTTCGTCCGAGTTTTAATGTTCAGGTCGCATAAAGACGTCGGTTGGAACTTTGTTACTTTTTCCTCTGTTTTATTCCTTCCTGCAGCAGAGGACGCCAACTGCTCCCCGCAGTCACTGTCTCGTTGCTACGAAGACTACCGCGCCCAGCTATGGGGATCCGGAAGGCAGTCTGGCAGTGACGGCTATGCGGAAATTTGCAGGTTGGCACACTTGCACACACCAAGTGCCGTTTTGTGACCACTTGTGTCTCGGTTAAATTGTGCCATCCCTAGAGACACTATATGGCTACCATCTGCATGATTATTTATTAATTAATTGGCTCGCTCATTACTAAAGAAAGAGATACGCACGTAGTCGACTTACATTATCTCGAAATCGTTTCATTATGACTGCTGTTAAAACCGTCAACACAATTTATATTGCATTAGAAAAATTTTTCCAGATAATTTTCTAGTTATTATTGGTCCCCAAGAGAGTCTTCCCTCGTATTCAGAAATTATTACGAAGTGAAAGTTTTTGGTAAAACATATTAATAGCAGGCTCGGAAAACTGCTGCCTGCAAGGTCTCACATCGCATACGTTGTCTACGGAATGTTTACATAAAAGAAAAAAAAAAAAACTCACCGTTTTATATCGGGCTTCCTTATACGCAACTTTTAACGGGCACTGTGGCAGCAATATTATATATATATATATATATATATATATATATATATTGTAAAACAGGTATTGGGCTCTGATATGTTCAGCGCCTGTTGCTGAAGAGAACGACGACGAGCATGTTCAACGCGCGTGACGGGCAGGAAAGAAAACGACAACGAAGCTCGCTTCGACGCTCGTACGTGTGCTGACACGTCTCACGACTTATCGCAGAACGTTCCATTGACTGTTGACGACGTATCGCCCTGTGCAAGGTCTTCTACAACAAGTGGTAGAGGTGCCAGCAATCCCTTCAACCTGGAGCTTCGCAGCCGAGCTATATATATTGCAATTTTAACGCCGGTACTTACATGAATAACTGTCAGTTTTGGGACTGAATAGCGCATGTCACATTGTCGGCCTCGACTGCAAGCGGAGTGTACGAGATACACATTCTGACTGAATAATGCTTGAAACTGTTTCGTAGCAATATCTTTTTAGCATATAGCTTTTGTTGATTATGGCTACCAACATTTCTCAGGGGTCGGCTCTGTTTGAAACACGTTGAAGAGAGCTCAGAAAAGGCTCGTATGAACACGCGCAGCGAAAAATACTTGTCACATTCTTGCATTTTTTTTTCGCAGTTATTAATGCCGAGGGACAGGAAGGGCTAACGACAAATTACTATATATAGTGCTGGGAAAAAATACAGGATTTTTACAAACCTCCTGCAAAGAGTTTGTCCAAAAAGAAAATGGTCTTGTTTAAGCGAATCTTCGGTCATGCCATCGCGGAGGCCACCGTCGTTTACCGGACTGAGTTCACTAGTCTTTCTATCGTATTCCTATTTCTATCCTTCCGAATCTGTTAATGATGCTGCGCTAGCAGTTCATCTGCCTCCTCCAAAAACACTTTGATCGCCTCGGTGTCCACTCTTTCTCTCTGACAGTGCATAGATTTTTGGTTTATCTTTTTACATGCCTCACTAAGTCCAAATCTTATTTCGGCCATGCCCGAAAACCGCTAGAAGTTTTGGATGTTGTATAGAAATGGTATCGTTATTTCGAACAAAGTAGTTCGACTTTCAGATAGCTTGAACTTACAAGTAACGCTCATGAGCAGGATAAAACCATCGCTGAGGGAAAGAAAGCAAGAATTTCTGCTTACTTCACATTGCAATTTCTGCGCGTCATACGCGCTGCGCAATTATATTCCGAGATTCTGAGAAGTGAATTCCGAGCACGCGGCCTATTAAAGTCATATGTAACCATAAGAGACACTGAAATGTCGGATGACCCTGAAAAACTTGCCAATCAGATCAGCTTGGATGCTAAAGCTGAGAACATTACTTGTTCTGTCATTAGGTCATTCAATTCGCTTTTTTGTTGTTTTTTTTTAACACAAGCTTGCCATAAGGCATATTATAGAAACTCGTGTAAATTATTTTCCGTGAGGAACCGGAGCAGGCTCCCGCTCTTATCGTTGTCGGTGAGCCATTTATAAAAGTCCTCTTCCCTTGTTGTGGTTAGTCCCACTTCCCGCAGAATCTGTGTCCTTGATGCCCTTGTCCCTGCACAAGTCCATAGCAGGTGGCGAACATCTCCTCCTTCAGCTGGTGTGGAACACTTCGGGCATGTGGTTGGCCCGATGTCTGCTTGAGATTCCCATCGGCATGCTTCCGACGGGGTAAGGGCCGCTCCAGCTCTTATCCTTCTAAGGAAAACCTCCTCCAATCTCGTTAATTATGAGGGAGGTGGAATGTACACGCGGGAATGAGGGCACGTTTACTTTTCCTTAAAGAGAATGCTAAGATGGGAACAGCGGAGCGGGCATCAAAAGGGAGCCTGGAGGGGGGACGCATTAGTGTTTAGAACTTCGTGTGTGAGGTGGTTAACTTTTCACTGCTCAGCGTTCTCAGTATCGTCTTGTGTCCAGACTCCAATGTATCTGGATGCGTATCTTTGTTTTTTTTTTTTTTTATTGAGTGCGTGGATTTGCTGAGCTACACATAGCGTATTTGTCACTTTCTTCAGTTGTTTTATGGCGGCTAAGGAGTCTGTATAGATGTGGGCTTCTGTTATGGAATCTATTTTATTTATGGTCTCCATAGTATCGCGGATTGCATAGTGTTCCATCACAAGCGAGTCCGGGTATTCTTAAGCATATTCTTTATGTACCTTTAGTTCACTGTGTGTTGGACTAGTAGCTGCTGTTCTACCGCCATTCTTTAAAATTGATGCGTCCGTATATGCAATGCAGGTACCTGGAAGTACATCAATCAGAGGTCGAGATTCTACACTCACAATAGGCGATATTTAGCCGCACGTGTTTCCATCTGCTCTTTTTGCTTTTTCTTATGAAAACCACATCTCGCTGTTTAACCGTCTTGCCTTCCCTGACTGTTTGCCGGTCCTCAGTGTGGGTGCATGCCATCAGACGGTAGGGGAACTATAAGGACCGAGAGTTGCGAAATGAATGGAATCGAGCCGAATATTCCTATACCAATGCACAACCCGGGAAAAACTACTCGAAGTGTAACCCAAGTAAGAACCGAGACCTCAAGAATGACACTCGCAATTTGTGAATGATATGTGCCTTGGCCTTTGTTTGTTGGCTAAGCGCGCTTAATTTTTTTTTTTTCACACGAGGTCCTTATCTCATTCGACAAGCACAGACTTCGTGTGGTGCCTACCCAAATTGCACCACCTTTAGCCTGCTTAGTGGCCCTCAAATACGCTTCCTCACATGACTACTCCAAATAAAACGCGCGCTATCTACTCGTGTTCAACTTAAGAGCTCTCTCTGTTAGCTATCTTCCCTCTTTGTCACACCGCATTCGACTGGCACGCGTGGACCACTTTCTTAAAAATGTCACGCATTCGCTGACTCATACTCGCCCAACATGTTCAGGTAGCTTCCAATCGACTCCCGAGGATGTGTACCACTGGTTGTGTACTAAGCGTTAAAGCATGCTCGGCAACCATTTTTCTCAAGACGCTTCTTCAAAGCGTATCATTCAAGATAAACTGGTCACCAGCCACAAACAAAAATTTCGACCCACTGAAAATCATTGGGTACGAGGTGGCGCTTCGCATTGAACCCAGAAGCTCCCACGTGTGGCGAAAATGCGCCAACCACTTGGCGATCACAAAGGGCACAATCATTCGGATATGACGCAGCTTCGCTGCAATGGTTCTTTTCAAAGCCGCAATCTTTGAGCGGCTGTTTTCCCTGAGTCAAAGTAAATTTAACTTCGTCATCAATCCGACCATGTCCATCCCATGGAGCTGTGGTCACCCTGTCCCTGAGAACTTCACCTTCTCCGACCATTTGATTTTCTGCCATCCTCTGCTACGCTATACATTTCCCTTCTATTCACTCTAGTATTGTACGCGACGGACGGTCGTATTCTCCCGCGCCTGCGTTACGTTCTCTGGCCATGTCGATTTCCTTGTCTTAATTTTGACTAGAATACCATAACTCGCCTGACGTCTGTTCGCTTCCCCTTCCTTAAGGCATACATACAATTCCCAATTTGCTGCGCTGCCTTTCTGAACCATTGATGAGTTCTGGTGAGGTAAAGCTTTGATATAAGTAAGTTTCTTTTTGTAGAAATACCGCTATTTGTATCACTCACTCACTAGCGTACATACAAAATCTCACTAGCGTACATACAAAAAAGAACTTCACCTCTTTCTTAGCCTCTCATTTTTTATCGAATGGCTCGAGCTTGCGGTCAATACTTGACCTAGACCACGGACCTAGATAGATGGTCTTCATTACCAGCTCTTATCATTCGTCATCATTATAGATTAGTGATTGTTCTAAGGACGTAAACAATATTTTATCTTTCTAATATTTATCGCTGGTCCTAGTGTTCTTCGTCTCCTCCTTGAGTGTAAATACGCGAATCAGACTTTTACACATAGAGTATTCATCAAAGGTTTCTGCTCTCTTACAATAGTGACGTCAAAATGAAGAGCCCTTGTCACCGGAAGATAACTTCATGCCCGGAGGCTGTGCAAGCTAACTTCAGCCACCAGGAGAGAGGATACGAAACACTACGCGACATTGTTTGTGACGAACAAGCCTTCCAAGGTGATAATGTGAGCTAAGCGTTCGAATGAAATAGCCTAAATTTGCATTGTAAAATATATTTGTTTGTTTCTTTGTGTTAAATGCACAATCCTCTTTCTGTCTTAAAGGGACAGTTATCTTAGCGATACAACTTGCAGCTACCGTCTGCCACTACTAAGCACCGTCAGTACGCATGCTCAGGTCACCCTGAGGGCGCGAGATGGCGCCACAGAGTATTCAGCAAGCAAGGGCCAGTCAGCTAGTGCGATGTTGACGGCGCGCGGTATAGTAACGTACACAGTAGCGGTAAGTGGTAAGCGGTAAAGGTTAGACAAGGTGGGAGCAGCGTATTGATTTCTAGTAGAAAAAAGATAATGCAGTGCACGTGCAGGTAACCTATGCGTGAGTAGTGAGACACAGGAAAAACCGAAACATAAATTTGTGGCGAAGCTCACGTTTCCGCTCCTGACATAAGATCCCCGTAATCAATTTGTGCAATGTGAACTATGCGCCTCACATAGGTGACCTATGCATGAAGCTCCGCACTAATTGCTACGAGCCAAAGGGCGCAAAATAAAAACGAGAGATGATTACTGTTTATTTTTTATTGTACACGGTAATGCGAAATTTGAGCGTAGCTGCTTACGTCACAAAAACTCCATCGCTGTCAGTGGCGTGAGCCAGATCATGCCTTTAAAAGGGGTTATAGCCAGGGGCATGTATCCGTTCTATCAACGGTATAGTCCTACAGTCCACAGTGCTTCCGATTGAGCAGCGACAGCTAGCGGCCAATCAGAGAAATGCTACATGCGCTAGTTCTCTGTGGTTCTGTGGCGTAACATATTGGCGTTGTATTCTGGAACGCATAAAATGGTATTCGAATACATTAGAGAAAACTAACACCAACCATTATTGTTTTTATTTAAATATTTCAACTCATATTACACTACGTATCTATTTATTCTCTGCGTTGCATAATATCACGTTGTGTATTTTCTCTTTGGTTGCTTATTGAAGTTTATTTTCATGGGATGTCCCAGTTGCGGTCTTGTACCATGGGAACTCTCGCTGTATACGTTTGTAACTTTGTTTGGATTCCCTAATAAACTTTCAACTTCAGCTTCAACAAATTTATGCTAACCAATCTTTTCTCCACCAACTCGATCTCTTCATCAGAAGTTAATGAACTAAGGAAGTATGCCCTCTCCTAGCGCTTAATAGAATCTATTTCTAAGGGCTCATGGTTTTTTGCTGATTTAACTGTGCCTAAAATTTCGGTCACATCATCTACTGACTGCTAACATGTGGGCTCATTTGACGGACAAATTTTGAGAGGAACAGACAGAGCAGTCACAGATTCAACTGTTAATGCATAGATACCGCAACAGTACATTGTGCTAGCCGCTGATTTCTGGATGCACCTTTTTTTACCCACGTTCGGAGCATCAGAAAGGGCGACGAGATTTGCAGGGGCCACAGCTGAAGGAGAATATTGTGATAGATTAAACATGCGCTAACTACATCGCTCTGATTTAGACTTAACAACGCACGATGCAGCAGTGTTTGCTTAGCAGGATCCAGTTGGCAGACCCTATTTAGAGTTAACGCACGAGGCAGCAGTGTTTGCTTAGCAGGAGCCAGTTCGCAGACCTCATTTAGAGATAACAACGCACGAGGCAGCAGTGTTTGCTTAGCAGGAGCCAGTTGGCAGACCCTATTTGGATTTAACAACGCCCGAGGCAGCAGTGTTTGCTTAGCAGGAGCCAGTTGGCAGACCTTATTTGGACTTAACGCAAGAGGCAGCAGTATTGGCTTAGCAGGAGCCAGTTGGCAGACCCTGTTTAGAGTTAACAACGCACGAGGCAGCAGTGTTTACTTAGCAGGAGCCAGTTGGCAGACCCTATTTAGAGTTAACGCACGAGGCAGCAGTGTTAGCTTAGCAGGAGCCAGTTGGCGGACCCTATTTAGAGTTAACAATGCACGAGGCAGTAGTGTTTGCTTAGCAGGAGCCAGTTGGCGGACCCTATTTAGAGTTAACAACGCACGAGGCAGCAGTGTTTGCTTAGCAGGAGCCAGTTGGCGGACCCTATTTAGAGTTAACAACGCACGAGGCAGCAGTGTTTGCTTAGCAGGAGCCAGTTGGCAGACCCTATTTGGAATTAACAACGCACGAGGCAGCAGTGTTTGCTTAGCAGGAGCCAGTTGGCAGACCCTGTTTAGAGGTAACAACGCACGAGGCAGCAGTGTTTGCTTAGCAGGAGCCAGTTGGCAGACCCCATTTAGAGCTAATGTACGAGGCAGCAGTGTTTGCTTAGCAGACGCCAGTTGGCAGACCCTAGACCCTATTTAGTCTTAACAACGTACGGGGCAGCAGTATTTGCTTAGCAGGAGCCAGTTGGCAGATCCTATTTAGAGTTAACAACGCACGAGGCAGCAGTGTTTACTTAGCAGGAGCCAGTTGGCAGACCCTATTTAGAGTTAACAACGCACGAGGCAGCAGTATTGGCTTAGCAGGAGCCAGTTGGCAGACGTTTAGAGTTAACAACGCACGAGGCAGCAGTGTTTACTTAGCAGGAGCCAGTTGGCAGACCCTATTTAGAGTTAAAAACGCACGAGGCAGCAGTGTTTACTTAGCAGGAGCCTGTTGGCAGACCCTATTTAGTCTTAACGTACGGGGCAGCAGTATTTGCTTAGCAGGAGCCAGTTGGCAGACCCCACTTAGAGTTAACGCACGAGGCAACAATGTTTGCTTAGCAGGAGCCAGTTGGTAGACCCTGGTAATTTTCCTTTCTTTTTTAGTCGCAAAAACAACCAAAGAAAACAGTAGGAAGCGGGAGACGAAATGTCAGTCCCAAAATGCAGCTCTATGACACAAAACAGCGCTGCACAACTTATACTCCAAACCTGTGTCATAAGAGGGAAATGTTATTTTGGCGGAAATTTGCGGTTTTATTTTCTCATCGTTTTCTTCGGTTCCTTAAATCAGTTCTTAAATGCCCCATAGGCTATCTCACCGCCAAGTGGTGCCAAGATGGATCGCGATTGCAGACTTGCGAAGACGAACTGCTGCTACCGTTTCTGACAGAAATTTCTCTTGAAGACACAGATAATTACGGATGCCGGTGAGTTTTCCCTGAACACGAAACAGTAAACGTCGTACTGAAATCCGAGAGTGGAGCAGTAATAAGCGATGAGTTGGCACTGGGGTAGAACACAATTACAGAATGCTGCGGCTACAATATTGTGAACTATAGGGTAAAGTAGACACTAGGAGGACTGTGCACTAGCCTTCGGTGCAGAAGCTTATGTCCATTAAACTGTTTAAGCAACGGCATTGTAAACATCGAGTACTTCTCTTCCATGGAAAATCAAGAAAGTGTTTCTCCATATCAGTAGCGGTGGGCTTCTACATCGGGCCATAAGTGACGTGATGAAATAGAAGTAGAAAATGACATAAGAAAAACGCACCGTAACAGGGGCTTGGAAATGGTTTCGATCATTTGAGACCATCTGAGTTATATTTGCGCCATTCCTTCATTTAATCCAGATAAATTTGCTAAAGTCACTGGAACGGGAAAAGCACCGCGTTCGTTTTCTCTTCGATGACGTGCCCGTGAGAGGCTACGCGGTCATTTACGGCCATAAATGGTCCGCCCCGCTTCTTTCTCGCGGCCGACAGAACGCACATCATGCTTAGAGTGTCGTCGCGATTGCTTTTACGTGTTGAAAAAAATCATGCGCAGCGTTTATGGTCGCAATGATATGGCGCCACCAAGGTACACACAACATGAGTAAAAAAAATGATAATAATTGATTCACAGGAAGAGAAAGGCGCAGTATCTGTCGCACTTGCTCTGTGGACACCTGAACCGCGCCGTAAGAGAAGGGAGGAAAGTGGGAGTGGAAGTGGAAAGAGAGAAAAGGGAGTCGGTAGTGGAGGGCTACGGAGTAATTTCGACCACCTCATCACACATTAAAGATCCCCAGGTGGTCGAAATTACTCCGTAGCCCTCCACTACCTACTCCCTTTTCTCTTTCCACTTCCACTCCCACTTTCCTTCCTTCTCTTACGGCGCTGTTCAGGCGTCCACAGAGCACGTGTGACCGATACTGCGCCTTTCCCTACCTGTGAACTAATTATTATTATTACTGTTATTATTAAACATAAGAATTCATACTCCTACAGGGATGCGGCAACACGCATTCGAGGTAAGCTTTTCTGTTTTGACAGTGTATACAATCTTCCGATAGCCTCGCTATAATTTGGGCTTCCACCGCCTCCCTTGTCAACTGGTCACGATAACTTCCTATTGCTATACATTCACTGTACAAAGGCTGGCAGGCAAGTGATGAAGATAACGACAGGAGTGACTGCCAACCTTTGTGCAATGAACGTGTAGTGATAGGAAATCATCGTGACCAGTTGACAAGGAAGGCGGTGGAAGCTCAAATGATAGCGAGGCTCTCGGAAGATTGTATACACTGTCCAAAAAGAAAAGCTTACCTCAAATGTGAGTGTGTTTACTAATGTTATGTGTGCCTTGGTTTAATTTTACATCCTCCAGTATATGTACTGACTGGACAGGCAAGAAAAAATCAGTTGTCAGGCAGCGCTGTGTTGGTCGTTGGCCTATATGTTTCTTCACCTTGTCCCGTTTATCGCGTTGTAGATATGGAATGAAGTATTTTACCACTGCAGTTGCTTCTTTTCTCCGCGACTATCCTAATATAAAATTGTTTCGTGTTGAAGGTGCATTGAGGTGCATGTACCAAGGCTGGATAAATCATTTAAACTAATTCATTATTTTGGTGAATTTTTAGTTTTGCTTCGTTTTAACATCACTCCTAGCATTTGCAATTCCTCCATTTTTTGCTCTTTGCGATGTCTTTTGCCGGTATTTGTTCTTTTTATGAACAACGTTTGATTCCTGGAGGACTTCGAATTCAGTGTATTATAATTATTGTTAAAAAAAAAAAAAAAAAACGAATGTTATGCTTCTTTAAAGGCCTGTTTTTCTGCCTAATAGAACATTTGTTTAACATCAGCAGTTGCATCTTGCCTGTACTCACCTATGGGGCTGAAACGTGGATGCTAACCAAGAGAATTCTACCTAAGTTGAGGACAACCCAGAGGGCTATGGAACGAAAAATGGTAGGGGTAACATAGGAATAGGAAGAGATAGGAAGCGTGCAGAGTGGGTCAGAGAAATAACTCAGGTTACCGCCATTCTAGTGGAAATTAAGAAGAAGAAATGGACATGGGCAGGACATATAGTGCGAAGAGAGGATAACCGATGGTCGCTGAGGGTAACAAACTGGATTCCAAGGGAAGGAAAGCGTAGCAGGGGGCGACAGAAAGTTAGATGGGCGGATGAGATTAAGAAGTTCGCAGGGGTCAAGTGGATGCAGCTAGCACAGAACCGGGTTAAGTGGAGAAATATGGGAGAGGCCTTCGCCCTGCAGTGGGTATAGTCAGGCTGATGATGATGATGATGATGATGAATTTGGATTAGCTCCGTCGTTGTTAAATGCTATTATTATTTCATTTGCTTAGAAATATTAAGCAGCACAGGCGTTAAGGAAATAACTGTATAAGCGCAAAAAATGTGAACAGTGGAGCGGGTACGTATTGCATTGTTCGCATTTTTTTTATCCAGGCTTTTACCTTTGTTTGCCTTGCTGAAACCCTTTTTGGCAGCCCTTTTTGCCTAATTAGCAAGAGTGTAGCGCTGTACTTCACTCGTTGCTGTAAAGCAATCCAAATTTGTCGCATACGCGTTAAGCCATGTAAAATTCACACCTTACTGTCGTTTCAACTGCGCAGGACCAAATATGGCGGTAGGCTGGAGCTTAATTTTTAGTGACTGTAGTCGGAGCTGCCGCCGACGGTCGCGATACTTTTCCCGCTCCAGTGACTTAAAATAAGGCATGCATGCTATCTGGCCGAGTGCAGCCGGCTTATGCTAGCGTAGTGCTGGGCGAATATTCACCAGGTGGCGTGACAGAACTCAAAATGCTTTCGCATTACTGCCCCTAAGGAGATTGCAGTGCACCCCTGGATGTTTTTACTTAAGCCAGTACATATTCTAATAAAAGAACAGGTAAGCTACATATTAAGCAGGTGAATTTGTTTGATATGCGAATTTAGATTAAGCTAAATAATCAAGAAAGCAAAGATAACCACGACTGGGTCAATAGTGTCGGAAAACTCCAGCGCGCATATTTTAACAGAGCGGTCGAAAATGAAAGAGTACCTTTGGTGGTTACAAAACAGGCACTTTTATTTCCCAGGCTTTTTCGTGCCGCTACCACGTGCTACGACACAGCATTCAGGCCGGATTGCTCGATATCTTTGGAATCTGCCAGGGCAGCTTTCATGAGGGGCCAGAACGCTGTTCTTCTGCTCACCGGATGCTACACCTCTTCGTCACCATCCTTCGGTCACCGCCAGCTGCTGCTGGCTGCCACGATGCTATTGACTTTGCGACTAGCTCGCAGGTCTGATGTGCGATAATTGCCCATCGTCAGCCACCGTTCAGTTGCAAAATAATAAAGTGAATTTTCTCGCACCGAAAGGCGTTGCTGCTCTGCAAGTATTATTGTGTGGCAAGTATTAAAAGGACTTAATTGTCTTAAACGGGCAAAAAAAAACAATTGCAGGTCGGCTTTTATTACATATGCATGCTGCTTGGCGCGAAGAGACCGGCTTTTATTAGTTAAAGAACCCCAGGTGGTCGAAATTTCCGGAGTCCTCCACTACGGCGTCTCTCATAGCCTGAGTCGCTTTGGGACGTTAAAACTCACAAACCAAACCAAACCTAGATATGCTGCTTGGAGCGAAGAGAGCGGCTTTTATTAGACATGCTGCTTGGCACGAAGAGGAAAAACATTCTTAATGTAAACTTTAATAGTCTGATCTCATTTTCAGCCAAAGAGCGCCATTTTTAGCAAATAACTTTCTAGTAAATCCTGGCCATCGTATCTACGAATATATACGCACAATCCTCCCTGGCCGTGCTGCTGAATTTAGGTTAAGCTGTTTACTCTCAGACCCTGCAACCCTCGATAGCAAGAGCCAGCAGACCAACGCTGGCTTATCCAGCGCGCGGTGGAGGCCGCGGCATCCCAAAGGTTCCCCGCCGACCTCCTCTAAGTCAGCGCAACCGGTCCTTTGCCTGTTTGCGGTCCTTTATTGCGCCTGTTTTTGGGCGCAATAAAATAGTTCACCACCACCACTACCAGTAAGGATCCATTCTCTGCCACATTCCCTTTCAACCTTTACTTGCTCACGCTACTCCTAGATTATATGCTATCCCCCGTCGATACCACACCTTATACACAGGCATTCTAGTTCACTATATACAAGGGTGACGTCACCCTCTGGGTTTCAACAGGCAGCGATGGTGACGTTGAACCTGCACTGCAATACCTTGAACGCCACGTAGCTGGAGACCTCCGTCTTGTCTGCCATATACTACCCGACAGTGGCCTGCTGGTGATGTTTTTCTCGCAATGCCCATGGCAATTCAGGACCATTAATGGTATCGCCTCAGAAAATGAATTGCAGTGGCCTTTAAGCGCGATTTTCATTTGGAGTGCTTCTTTTCGTTCGCCACTTCGCGCTCGAGTGGCGTAGGAATTGTGGTGCTAAACAGATGCCTTTTGCGCGATCATCACTTCACATATGACGGGTTCGTGTGCTAGCGTTCGATTGCTTATTTGCGGCTTTTAGGTTGCGCATCTTTATGCAGTTATGCTCCGGCAGATTCCAGCCTTAGTAATAACTCATTTAAAGGGTTGGATGTTTACTTTTTGGACGGCTGCTATGTAATAACAGTGGGCGATTTTAATTGTGTTATAGACTCGTACGTAGATGTTCAAGGCCCTGGTCGAGGGAGACCGACTTGGAACGCACGTGAACTGCAGCGCCTGGTTCAACATTTTGCGCTTGTTCATGCCCACGAACTCATGCATGGGTCGCGTTTCTGCTGGACATGGCGTCGTGGTTTATCTGCGAGCAGGCTAGATCGCGCATATGTGGCATAGTCCCTTTCAACGTATGTGTCAGCTATGGATGTTGTGGCCTTGCCTCAGACGCCCCTTCATATTTCTGACCACCGGCCAGTCATGCTCAGCCTTCCTTTCCTTGCGCTGGCTCATTTCGTCCGTGGCGTTTTGAAGTGCGCATACTACACGATTCGCGTTCGCATGAGAGCTTGTCGCGAGCTTTACGCATCTCGCTTTCTGACAGTGCCGGAAATGAATGCAGACACGCTCAAATCAATTTGGCGCATGCACAGTTTGGTAGAGGGTCGTGCACTACGCCGTCGCGTGTCTCAGGAGCTGGTAGACACGGCTGCGAAGATCCGCATCGCACACAGAGTGGGTTGACATACCCCTCTGATGCGCGCATGGTGCGACGAGTGACATAGCCGGTATCAGTGCCTTATTGGAGCCTCGTCCCTTTCGCCGGCGGCCTGGCTTGGAAGACGTAGACCATCTGCACACCCTGAGGTGCTTCGATTTGCGCGGAGAACTTACATCCATAGCTCAGCGTTGAGCGGAGCGCCCCACTCTGCGTCCCATCAAACTAGGGATTGTATGCGTTTCTTGACGCACTTCAAAGGCATGGCGTGTTCAGATGCTACGATTGATGTATAGGATCTGTAGAGACGCATCCAATGTTAGCTGGGTTGCCGTTGATCAGCCCGGAGATGGATGATGTGCTTTGTGCACTTCCCTCTTTAGAGGAGGTAAAGACAGCTTTAGAGTCAATGAAACGTGGGTCAGCGCCTGGGCCTGATGAAATTTTATTTGGGTTTCTGGGACGTTGTCGGTCCAGCACTGACCAATGTCCTTCGACAGTGCTTTGAGCATTTAGATTTTCCGGCCAGTTTCCGAAGAGGGCGAATAATTTTGATCCCAAAACGTGATCCTGGACCATCTCGACCAGAACAGTGGAGGCCGATCACCCTTCTAAACGTAGACTACAAGGCTCTCGCAGCCATCTTGGTTCGGCGCTTGAGGGGTGTGATGGCCTCCCTTATTGGTTGTCATCAGGTGTGCGCAGTTCCTGGCACGGAAATACATAGGTTTTTCGGAGGGCAGTTCATGCCGGTTTCAGATGTCTAGGTTATAATCGATTTCAGATAAATAGTAGACGTCCTCGCGGTCGCTTTGCACGATTGCTAATTGTAGCTGGCGCTTTCGCGTTATGGCGTAATCGTTGTGAGGCTGTCGCATCGAGCCGGCGCCGACGTGCGCTTTTCCCCGTACTGGCGCGTCAACGAAAGGAGACCGTAAGCTTTCTGGCTGAGGAACTTTTCTACCTTTATGAACGAGAGTTCCTTCGCCAATGGTCTTGCCCTTTTGTTTCTGTGTCGGATGGACGTGTACGGGTGGTTTTTAATCCACCTTGGTACCTGCAATATAATGTAAATATTTATGTCAACTCCACTCCTGTATACATCGCAACACACATGTGCACCCACACATGTCGGATGGACGTGTACTTAGTGGTTTTTATCACACTTTGGTACCTGCAATATAATGCAATATGTCCACTCACAGCTGTTCACATTGCAACCCACGAGTTCAATACATGCTGTGCATACGATTGCTGTATATGTTTATATTTATTTTATTTGGCAAATTTTCTACACTGTCTATACCTTCATGTACATTGCCAATCAAAATTGTATATATCATCATCACGAGCTGCCCAAATTTTATTCTGTATGTAAATACTGATCTGTGATGTATTTGTTCGTTAGGATGTATTTTATGTACACTTTCCTTTGTTGTTAATCATGTGCAATTCATGTTTTGGTCATTTGTCGCTGCTCATGTGAATGTCTTATGTCTAATGAAACTTTTTCTAAACACTTTGATCATTTGCTCACTAAGACTTGCGTCATTATATAGCATTAAAAAGAAAATAGTGCCGATGAACAGCGCTTGGATCCATCGCAACACCTTACCTCCGACCGTTGAATCATCCCTCGCTTTATTTGGACACTTGCCGACTGAAAAACCTTACTGAGCAGAGATCAGGGAGGGGATTGTGTAGGTGGGGTCCCTAGTCCGGGACTCCAGCGGCTGCCGCTGCTATCCGCGCGCGTGTAACGAGTGCCCGTTGGGCCTCTAGTCCAGAGCTGGATAGCGCAGCATCCCACCCCTCGACAGTTGCTGTAGGCCGTCATTCCAGCCGTCACCGTTTCGGCGGCAGACGACGGTTATTGCGATGCGTTTATTTCTCTCTCCATCTCTTTTTAGAGCGCAGCTCTTTGGCGCCCGTTTCTGGGTTTCGCGTCGTCGTCGCCGTTGTCCCTCGTAACCAGCTCCTCTTCCACTTTAACTTCCACCTTCCTTCCTTCACTTACAGTGCGATTCAGGTGTCCACACAAACATGTCCACAGATACTGCTCCTTTCCATTGTAACCAGCTCCACTTTCACTTCCACCTTCCTTCCTTCCCGTACGGCGCGATTCAGCTGTCCACAGAAACAATTAAGCATGACACATACTGTTGCTTTCTATTCCTGTGAGCTAATTATGAAAGGCACGCTTCATAGCTGAAGTGGAACACGTGAACACACCATGGTACACATTTCAAAGATAATAATTCATGAATAAGGCGAGCGCCTACACCGAACTACAGGGTAACATGTGCAGTAACCGAGAATTCACACACTCACAGAGAAAAGCATCATATTTTGATGTAGCTTGCGTATATACAGCTAGTTTGATAGTCTGGATCTCCAGCCGATCGTCCCTTGGCTTTCGAGGAAGGCCTGGCTCGGATCTAGCCCGCCCTCATTGTCCTTAATGGGCAACTGGGCAACAAGAACACGTGGTTTTTACTTAGACATTTACTGGACCCTACGAGAACTAAGGCAGATTCCCACAAGAACCTACATAGGATCTCGCAATCTTTCCAAGGCACCGACGAAGAGCTCATGACCACTTTAAAAGATAAATACATTAACACCTCCCAGGATATACCCACGCCAGATGGGTACTCAGGATTGGATAATCCTCGCATGGATAGCGTCTTTACCGTAGCAGAGATTAGGGCTGGTCTTAACAAAATTAACACCACCTCGGCACCGGGGGAAGATTGCATCACCAATAAGATGTTGCGCAATTTAGAAGACCAGTCAGTAGAGGCTCTTACGGACCTCTTCAACAGGTACTGGACAGAGGGCAGCGTCCCTGAGGAATGGAAGCACGCTAAAATTATTTTCATACCTAAACCGGGCAAAAGACTCGAGATGGGGAACCTCCGCCCAATCTCGCTAACGTCATGTCTCGGGAAGGTAATGGAACACGTTGTCTTAAACAGGCTCCTTATGCACACCGATGCGGAAGGCACGTTTCCCCCGTCCATGATTGGGTTTCGAGCAGGTCTTTCGACTCAGGACATTATGTGGCAAATTCAACAAGACATTCTAGATACAAATCGCATAAGAGCCACGCGAACCATCCTGGGACTCGATGTGAGTAAGGCCTTCGACAATGTGTCACACGCTTCCATCCTCAATCACCTCTCACAGTTACACGTAGGCAAACGGACATACGACTACATCGCTGCCTTTCTGAATGCGCGTACGGCTACGCTCCATTTCGTTGACAAAGTTAGCGACAAAATTACACTAGGGACGAGAGGAACACCGCAAGGCGCCGTACTTTCACCTTTTCTCTTCAACATCGTTATGAGCGGCCTCCCGCGTCTGTTAGATGATATCCCACACATACATCATTCCATATACGCCGACGACATCACCATATGGACCAATTCTGGCTCCGATGGAGATATTACAGATTCATTACAACGAGCTATCGACACGGTACAGTCTTATGTGCAGAAAAACGGCCTTACCTGTTCACCGGCTAAATCAGAACTATTAGTTATAAGGAACAAACAAGCTTCACAGGTAAAGCCAGATTCTCGAGAACCTATCCAGTTACACATTGACAACCATCCGATACCCCCGGTAGCCACGATCAGAGTTCTCGGAATGTTGATTCAGAATAATACGCAGAACACAGAAGCTATACGCCGGCTACGCGTCACGGCGCACCAGATAGGTGGGCTGGTGAGACGCATTGCCACACGTCGCAGGGGTATGAGAGAAGCCGACCTGTGCAGGATTATCCAAGCCTTTATGATAAGCAGAATCATGTACGCTTGCCCGTACTATCATCTGCGTCGTAGGGACGAACATGCACTTAATAGCATAATTAGAACAGCATACAAAGCGGCCCTTAGCTTACCAGTATACGCTAACTCAGATCGACTACTGCAGTTAGGAATTTTTAACACACTATCTGAACTAATTGAAGCCCATAAGACAGCACAAGTGACCCGCCTGTCACGCAGCCTTGCGGGACGCGTAATTCTCGACAAGCTCCACATCCACCCCACTGAGGAGGTGTGCGCAACATCCCATTTATCGGCTGACATAACTAGTAGACTAGTTGTTAAACCAATAGCCAAAAACATGCTACCAGGTAGACATGATGCCCGCAGGAAGACAAGGGCACAGACCCTTGAGAAACAGTACGAGGACGATCCACAAGCAGTGTACGTGGATGCAGCTCAGCACATCAAAAACGGAGCATACGTGGCATGTATGGCCACTCCAAAGTCAACCTTCATTAACGCTATAACATTTCATGCTAGCTCCATATGCGAGGCAGAGGAAGTAGCTATCGCACTGGCCATCGCGGATCCCCACACCAAAACTATTCTAAGCGACTCAAAAAGCGCCGTTCAAAATTTCGCCAAAAATTCTGTAAGCGCACTCGCGGCGCGAATTCTGCGCAACCGATCTCTCAATCACAACATCAATCTCGTATGGGTTCCGGCTCACGCGGGTAACTCCGGAAACGAAGGGGTCGACCGTCTAGCCCGAGGCTTAACCAACCGGGAGACGGGAGATCTATCGGGAACGGACGCGCCTGTGGAGGCACCGCGCACATACGCGGAGGTAACAAACTTTTATCGCGAGCTAAGATGCACGTACCCCGCCCCTCACCCCGACCTCGACCGGGCGCAAGCCACGACACTCAGACGCCTACAAACAAAGGCCATTCTTAGCCCCTACCGACTATCGTTAATTACAAACGGAGAATTCAACCCTGCATGCCGGCACTGCGGTGACGGGACGCAGGCCACTCAAGACCATATACTGTGGGAATGCGCCAGCAATCCCTCTCCAAAGACACTCTTGCCAGCTCCCTCAGCGGAGGAATGGGACAAGCTGTTGGCCAGCCCAAGGAAAACTACGCAACTGGCCCTCGTCACGCGAGCTCAAGAGGTCGCTCCCGACTGGAGGTCACCCTAGACTCGCCCCAGCCCGAAATAATTCCTTTCATTTCGTGGCAATAAAAGTTGTTACCACCCTCATTGTCCTCTAAAACACACTGCTAGAAATTCGATGAGACGCTTGCTAACTGTGGCTGCACCGTTTTCAAGTTAGTTTAAGATATTTGTGAAGGTCTTTTTCTTCTCGTCTGCAGCTTGTGGCATTATCTTCGCCGCTCAACGTTTCTATGGGCCCACGCGCTGCCTCCCGCAATCTCCCGATAACTTAATTGCGCTCTTCATTTCTCCGACCACAAAGCTTCCTTCATGGCAGCCAAGAACTGTTAGTGGAGTGTTTCTTGAAGGAATATGTGTGAAAAATAAAATATTGCCAGTAGCAGGCCCGTGCAATTTCTTTTCTTTGTTCCTATAGTCGCAACAACAACAACAACAGCAAATATACAACAACAACAACAACAACAACATGAAACTCCCGCCGAAGTTTTGGTCCGCAGACAAAAGTGCCGATCGAGAAGCCGCAGGCAGCCCCGCCGGGGTGGTGCAGTGGTAAGACGCCCGACTACTGTCCGGAGTTCCCGGGTTCGAACCCAACCTCGGCGGCTGCGTTTCGATGGAGGCGAAACGATGTGTGGCGTCCGTGTGCTGTGCGATGTCAGCGCACGTTAAAGATCCCCAGGTGGTCGAAATTACTCCGTAGCCCTCCACTACGCCTCCTTTTTTTCTCTCTTTCCACCTTCACTCCCACCTTCATCTCTTCCTTTACGGTGCGGTTCAGGTGTCCACATAGCAAGTGTGACAGATACTACGCCTTTCCCTTCCTGTGAACCAATTTCAGAAGCCGCAAGCAGTCAGCCGCCACCCGTGGAGTGCAGTTCGGTTGCACGCTAAATTCTTGGTTGCACTCTCGAGCTGTTATATCCTGCTTTATTACTTTGTGCAAAACTGAAGCTGAGGTTATTCATGCGCTGCACATACGTAATCGTAGTCAGCTTGACGCTTATTGAAGAAGACGCTGTCGGCATATCCATAGCGTGCTCTTTGCCCTTGCTCAACTGGCTGCTACGCGGAGATTTGTCTCATAAGCGGACACTGAATAATTTCCGGAGGGTGTGGTGTACAGGTACTGATTAACCTACAACATACGTCACCTCAGTGCAGATAGGCACTCACTGGATTCCCAAACCGGAATTATTTTCTGTTTGATGCTATAGAATGACGCGAGCTTTGGAGCAAATGGTCATTACTCAGAGCCATCCGAAGCCTGCTAAATACTAAAATGAAAACAGTACCTTTCTACAGAGGAACCCAGTACGCCATAGAACGTTCTGTCAGAGTCCTTCAATACTCCTAATTGAAACTTGAAGGAATGGCAGTGTTTCCTTCTGTATGCGTTGTGGCGTCGCAGGTGCCTCGCCGAGGTTCGCCGCCCTCCCGCCCGAGCAATGTACCCAGCCTTGCCTCGTCGTCTGGAAGTATCTGTCTGGACAGTCAGAAACGGACGGCGAGACGCGGTTTCTGCAGCGCTGGCACACGCGCTTCTATGTTTTACGGGGGAGCAGACTTGAGATGCCTGTCGTCCTTTATTAGAACCCCCGCCCCTTTTATTGTTTTCCCTCTCTGGGGAATCATGTTTTTGAGTTTATTATGTATATGCACCATAGAGTGTTTTGTATAGTGCTTTGGTTTGTGAGTAATGTGTGTTTTTGTATTCATGCACCCAATAAATTCTATTTTTGTCTTTCGTCCTTCTATAGCATCAAACATAAAATAGTGCCGATGAACAGCGCTCGGATCGCCGGGATGGCGCAGTGCATTAGAGACAACCCTCCGTCTTTAACTCGCCGAAAGAGATTATCTCTGCTAATTCGTTCCCAGTTGTACGACCAAATGAAGACCGCAAATACACGATGGAACCTTTGTATATTGCTTCGAGTACAATGCAATACTTGAAGTAAATACATTATTCTTGCCACCAAAAAGGTATCGCATACAGTCGCACGGGCGAAAATAGAGAGGTTACGTCCCACCCATCCTTTCGTCCTTTCCCATATTTCTTCCGCTTTTTCATTCCAGTAATTTGTATTTTCCCCGTCTTTGTCCGATGGGACTCCCAAAGAAACTCCGGGCTTTGTAGCCCATCTTACTCCACAGAAAATTTCCAGTTCTTCTTCCCATTCCCCGTGCCAGACTCCGAGACTTTTCTTTAAATTAACAGCACTACCAGTCTGCCTGCAATACCTTTGTGTTACTTCTTTAAAGAGAAGTGCAACAGACAGGGCGAAGTGCTTACTAACAATTAAACAAATTTCATTAAAGATTCAAATAGATATGAAGCCTTTGACATGCGCAATCCAAGTCATGACACAAAACAGATAACCGGAAGCACCGTTTGTCGGAGTGATAATGACCAAGACAAAGCGTTTCGCTTTAGGTATTCTAACTAGGCGCCTGGAAAGAACAATAACATTTGCTTACAATTTTACTCGCAGACATTTTTTCTTTCTTTATGCTGAAAGTTTTCTCCCGGGCTGCATCGTGTCTGTGTTTTTGGGGAACGCGCACCAACTTTTCCGCGAAATGAGTTTTGTCAGGGACAACACAGCCCTTCGTCCTGTTCGTTCTACTCCAGCGTGTTTTGTTCCCGTCGGGCTACGGCAACATGAAAGAAATGTCATCGACCAGACTCGCGCGTATAATTATTCAGGGTACTGTTATGCTTTTTCAGCGGGCCAAGCGACTCACAACACTAGTTCCGAGGTACACAGTGGAAAACTTTCACCTTCGCCTGGAAATTACTTATGAAAACCAACCTGGCTCGCTGTTCACTCTTTCGTAATGTTCTTGGCAAGTATCGGTTCGTAAGTCATTCTACCGCTGCTTGACTCTATGAGAACTTCGCTGGCGTTTTGCAGGCACACATCTCTGGCCTTGGCGCGCTGCTAATGTTTAATATTTGAAGACAAAGTTAGGGGCAACAAAAATTGAACTGCGGCCGACGCATCAAAGCTTGTGGACATTGCCCATAGTGGGCGTTGCCAACACTGTTTTTGCATTTTTGTGAAAGCAGCACTGTAGTCACCGTTCCTTCACTTCAAAAAGAGATCGCGGTAAATGTGTTGTCCGACAAAACAGAAGTTTCTGCGTGCACTCACTTACGTGACAAAGAAAGAATAACGAGCAAACAATGACATTCGTCAACAATGGATGTTACACATTCAAAGCAACCAGCAAAAGTAATGGTTTGGACTGAATAGTGTCGTTCTTCAGGTACTTATTAGTGTACCCGACGTAAAATCTAGTTCAAAGTTAAGCAATTCGGCAGAGAGACCTACAGCAACTTACGTGTCAGACATCGAAAGCATTAAAATGACTATCAGTCATAACTATGCGTAATGTATATACTCTACCGCTTGCAGTAGGTTACTAGTAAAGTGCTTAGTAATGCAGCATAGCATTGTACTACGGATATGAGCCATGAGTGATGGCAGTATAGAACATCACTTTTTGGCACTCATGACTATATACACGTCCTATTGCACACCTTCTGGCACCTTACACCATCCTGGTGGCGACATCCCAATTTTGTACCATGGACGCCGCCGCCGGCCGAACAATCAGCGCCCGCGGCCATGTCACTTGATAACTACCAGACGCATACTTGTGGTGAAGACCGTGATATAGGCTGCCCATGTTGGCTGTTCCTACTCATTCGGACATAGGGTGTAGTCGTGTGACGTCACACAACCAGCCCACCTATCAGTGGCCCACCTGACCTGCCAACTACCACCTGCAAGAGGCATGCTCATGATGAGAACCGAACAGAGACCTGATACCTCCGAGCTCGCAGTCAGTGTCACCTGTCAAAGGCCGCCTGCCAAAGTAGCAGTAGTAGCAGGTGGTTATTATAAAACAATCTGCTATCCCCACTATCTGATATCTGAACTCAGGTGCCTGAAACACCTGAACTGGGGTGGTGGAACGAAAGTGATAGCGAGGGACAGGGATAGGAAATCACAGAGCTAGCCGACAGTGAGGAAGGACAGGGTAGTACTTACCAGAGGCGTGCTTGCATATTTTAGAGCGCAGTCCTTTCAGCCAGCTTTTCCTGAAGAATAAGCAACAAAACCGGTGGTAATACTTGGTCTGCCGCTGCTGCTAACAAGCGGCACGAGCTAGGTGCTGCCTCCAAGAGAAACCTATCGTTCGCATCGCTGAAGCTAAAGAGCTGAAGTCAGATTTCGCATTAAGGGATATCTTAATCATCATTAGAACTTTTTGTACAATTTTTTTGTACTCACCGACAGTTTTTTTTTTTTTGTAGTAGGGCTAGCTACAGTTACGCATTGATGACCCATTTGCCTGTTGCCTATTTTGTTTCGTAACGATTCAGCACGCAAAATCTTAGCAACAATAAAGGAGCAGAGCAAAAATTGGACACAGTACGACGCCACTCCTCGTGTTCCCAGTGGGACTGGAAACGCATGTCCCCTCCCTCATCCTCTTCCGCTCCTTCAACCAGGTTTCTTTATCTTTTCGGTTTGCCCTTTGGAGTGAAGCAAAACTGCATGCTTTAAGTTCATTGTATCGATAGCGATGGCGCGCATTGATAATCCAGTACAGTGCACGTCATGTACTGGCGCATGCGCAGTTGTATATGAGCACAGCCACCCCCGTTCTTTTTCAGGGTTCTTTCGACGGACTTAGCCAACACTGTTCCTCTAGCACGGCGAGCGAGTAGTCAAAATGGGGAGTGACCCGCGCTACTGCAACATGAAGTCTGCGGCGTATGCCAGTGCTAGATTCTCTGTCTCGAAGTGCAAGCCGGTGAGGCAGAGCACTCCAATGGACTTCTCGAGTAATATCATGGCTCCCTCGGCGAGCATCGTTTCCATCTACGGGAGCACGAATTCGACCATAGCCACAACCAGCAAGAAGAGGCGGCGTTCCGTCCAAAGAGTCGAAAGGTCAGTTCTGCATGGCGGGGCATACTGCGCTGGAGTTGTTGGAAACCACTGTTTGTAACTACTTGACGTGGTCTCATCAAGCAACTGCAGCACTTTTCATTAGGCGGGCTTGTGAGCGTCGTACGAAAAACCCAGCCGTTCCAGTCAATATGCGTGCACATTCGGGGAATCCCCCATTGAGTTCTTGCCTTACTGTGTGAACAATCCGCCCATTTGCCCAAACATGTCGCCGAAAGCGAATAATATGCAGCCTAAAGGGGCGAGAACTGGCAATATTTGTTTGCGGACGCCGTGTTACAATTATACCACACCTTGTAACTCAATCTGCTATCGGCTCTACTTCATACGTCACTGAGACGTAATCAGTTGTGCCATCTTGCCTTTAGCGTGCACTTCCGTGTTCGAATGTTCTATGGCTTCCGTACATTTTCGCACAACAAAGAAGTTTCAAATACTGTAATGGCCTCGGGATATTCCCGCTCTAAACCTGGCGCAGAGCATCGCGTAGAGCTGGTCTTAAAATAAGTGTTTGAAATATATACACAAAGCGTGGTCGAAATCAATATTTTTTTCGTGTTTTTCAACATATTTTCCACTCTTCACAAGCAATATATACCACACAAATGGTGGCGGTGTGATTTTAAAATGCAAATTTTCCCCTGCTATACGAATAGCGGACAAATCGCAATTCTGCGTGGACTGGGGCTCCGGTTGGCCACCATCGTATGCTGAGGCGGCCTTACTTGCCGTGCTCAGTTTAGGGAAACAGGAATGTCACGGGCCACTTTAAAAACACAGTTCTTTCACTCCGTCAGAAAGCCGTTTCTTCTGAAATACCAATACCTTATGAGATTGATGCGTATTTGTGTTTGTGTGTAGGGGGAGGGGGGAGGAGGCAATTCAGTAGGTACCACAAACCAGACCATGAATGGCAGAGAAGGGAACGGTACGTATAGCCCTCAAAGCACCGGCGGCGACCGTCAAACATTCTCTAAATGACGCGAGGCACACAGCGCTGGAAAATTTATATCCTTCAGAGTAAAAAGCCTTATGCGCAACAGTCATCCACCATCGGCATTCTATAGTTTTCTTTTTCACACCACAATTCTTGCCCGAATCTTAATTTTCCATTTCTTAGTTTCGGGAGGGGAAAACTTCTGATACGTAGCAAACGAAGCAGGGGCGGAACCTCGGCAGGTATATGTAAACATGAGTACTGTCACCGTGCTTATGTAGATCGGCAGTGTTCGGCAACATTTTTGAGTGATTGTGATTGTTCGAACTCTGAGTTACGATCATAACTCTCGAGCTTTATGCAATTCTTGTGACTCTGGCATTCATTCTCTTGCCTTATACATGTAACTTGATGCATTTTCTCATCGGCTTGACACCGGCTTCATGACTTTGCACTGTCCATTGCTTCGGGTTACGTATACCGGTATTTGCTACGAGCGCATGCAGTATAAGGTGGTATGGTTTAGGATTATTAACCAAACACGGCAGTCTAGTGTAACTTGCTACTCCCACCAAAAACAACCCTCCTCTTCTTGCCCACTAGATAGAAAAAAGGTTACCGCAGTAGGCTCCTTACGCAAGACTGCCTCTATAGAATTTAAACAAAGCTGAGATACTTCTGCACTGGATTAGATTTTCAGTATAGTACTTTACTTACGAATGCTCTTTGCTCGTTACAACCGTCTATGGTAGGTTGCTAAGTTCGATACGTCCCGCTCTACTCACACTTCACAAAGTCACTGGCCGCTCACAAGCCATTCCTGATTGCTGCATCTACTCGCAATTTTGCCTTATTCACCGCTGTTTCCAAGCCCGTCCAAGCAGCTCGTGCCAGCAGCTGTGGGTCCATGAGTGTAGCATTTTCTTGATGAGCGCGACCTAGCATGGAGGGCTCAGTGGTCGCATTTTTGGAGATACTCGATGTTTATACGCAGGCGGTCGGTATTGCATCAGTGCTTGTTACAAAACTCCGAACAGTCAAAGTCAATGAAATGCCCAACACTACGATCCCTTATGGCCAACTTGCAGTATCGCTAGTGGAGACCACTTCCAGATATGCAGCAAACTGCGATGTATTGTAAATGAGCATCACATATAATTAAACTCGGTTCCATTTTTTTCCGGCGGTACCTGTCCACGGGCTCGATATTGGTATTTAGAATCCAGAGTTAGCATCCCTCTCCTGGCAGTAACGAAGAAATATCATCCATAGCGTTTACAGTCGTAAGCGCACAAGAGAACGGCTCAACTCTAATCTAACCGATGAACAAGTGTTACTTATCTTTTTGTCACTGTTGATGAAAGCAGTTTGGTGTAACGTGTTCTAAAAGCTGGATGTGCATTGGCCAACTAGTAAGTTGTGCAATATCGTAACTATGGCAAGCACGCCACATTGATCATATACAACTGAATCGCCTCACCATATATGCAGTTTTTAAAACGTGAGCCCTCTGAACTGTTTTCTTTGGCAAGAACGCAGCAGTCATCTGTTCCCTCAAAAAAGCTGCATAAATGAATGCGAACTTTTCGTTATCTCTTTTGTCTATTTCTTGTTATCTACCCATGCGTTTCTTTTTTTGTTTTTACGATCGCTGAACACAGTACTAGTCCGGAAGGCGCTACCATGGATGCTAGCTGCTGCTCGTCTTCAGATGAGAAGACACCGCTGACGCGCGCTCCTTCGGCACCGTCATCGTCTGGCCGACGCCGCGTTAACACTTGCTCGGCCTCATCGTGCCTGAGCGAAGACGAACCAGTGGACCCATTCTGCCCGCCATCCAAGAAGGGCGCCAAAGCGGCCTGCGGATTCGGATGCTGTGAGCGGTTGAAAACCTTGGGGAACCTTGTCAAAAAATGCTTCCTGGTTTTAGCCCTTCTGGCAGCTGTGGTAAGTCCATTATCGGAACGTGCGCTTTGTCTTTCCTGCATGATTCGTAAATCCGTCTTAAACGGGCGGATTAATAGTTCCTGCATGAACTGAATGTTTAGCGTGCTACAATGTGTTAGCGTTGAAATCAGCTATTGAATTTCCAAGTCTAGAATAATACGAAATTATGGGGACGGTCGGATTTCCTCCCCAAGCTGAGGAGAAACTTTTTCACTTAAGCTCGACTTTCGTTTAGGCTTGACTGCCATTATTAATAGCGTTAAATAGAGTTAAATTGTTAACCCACTAAAATAGATGTCCTCGCCGAAGCCATGCCAGGTCGCTGCCGCAGCCCGGGCGGCACGCTGCAGCTAGAAATCACTTCTGTTTATCTTCGAAAGAAGGCAGCGCAATCGTCATTAGGGCGCGAAACTTCAGACTGAGGGCTGAAACCGTACCGGTACGGCAAAGACATTGCGGGACGGAAAACCGTTAGCGTCGCCGTACATTTACGGCAAACACCCTCAAAGGGTTAAAGGTAGCGCCACACCCGTAATCTTCGCTGTACCCAGGCAGCACTTAGCGCATTCCAAAATCCCTGGCGTCTGGAACGCGCCCGACCATTTGATCTTATCAGCGCTACACCGACGTTGAACTAATGCACAATAAGCGTGGATAGTATTTTCAGCCCCGCTGTAAACTGCTTCACGAAACCTGATTTAGATTTTTATGCCGAGAAGCAATCTTGAATATTTTGTTTCTAGCGTTCGTTCTTAACGCAACAAAATAAAATATAACTCAACACACGCGCACATGCGCCCCCGCGCGCACGCACACACACACGCACGCCATAAGTGAAATGAGAAATTCTTGCAGGTGGTGATGAGCATTATCCCTGAAGCTGATCAAGACGGCAACACTCACAAGTTCAACGTCAGCACCAGCAGCAGGCCTCATCGTATCCTTCGGAGAGAGAGAAAAAAAATCTTTTTTCATTCGTCGTAGTATGAGCTGCGCAATGCTAGCAATATATTTGTGGCGACCATTTTGCTTTTTGATGTCTGATATATCTCAAACCTCAATGAGTAAAGTCATGGCCAGAAGAGCCAGAGAATGGTTTGTTATTCTACGTCAGTCGCGTAAATCACATGGGTATTAAAGAAGGCAAACTCTTTTCGCCTTTATTTCTAACCGGTCAGCTGGTGCAAAGGAAGCCCTTGTCTTGTTTGCTCAAGGGAGCATCTTGAACGACGTGCTGTAAGTGGCGCTGACCATTTGCTACCCTGAACGCAGATACCGGGCTTAAGAGAATACCATGGACGAAATATCTCAACTTCACCAGACGTACGCAATAGTTTATTGTGACCTCTTACAGTGTCAAATAGCGCGAACTGTTTCCTCAGCTGTAGCCCAATGCGTGGTGACGTGTACCAGGAATTCACTTAAAGGACTGGTCTTCATTGATGCGCCTGTCACTTCGGGGACCGTTCCTTCATCCCTCCCTCGCCAACGTTACGCAAGTCTTCACCACGGTCACGCTGGTGTCGGCCAGCACTGGAAATTCCTCCGAGAAGCCACTCGGGAGGCTGAAGCAGATCTTGCGAGTGCCAACAGTACCTACAGCTGACGCTGTCGCAGAGACCAGCTTCCTTGTGAAAGAGAACTTCGCCCTCAAGCGATACCAGTAAGTGAGCGAGAAGAGAAACCTACTTCTCTTCCTCAAGCCGTCACCGCGTGCACGTCAAACAATATTCCAACAGGGTGTGGAAAAAGGGTTATTGTGGGTGTTAAGGATCCGAGCTTTGCTTTAAGAGTAAACGCAATAGCACTTTGAACCCCAGCGCATCATTCCGCGATTTTCTTTTTTTTTTTCATTGAGTTCGTTTTTAGGGCCAGTAACGCCAAGTATCTGTCTCGCTTTTCAGTGGACATCTGCAATTATCAGGTCAATGTCACGCCGCCATTTCATCGCGGTATTTTTTGTTTTTGTTGTGGTTGTTGTCGTTATTTTATTATATATACAAAAGGAGGGAAAATATGATAGCTGATCCCGGTATCTGCTATCTGATATCTGAAGCACCTGAACTAGGGCGGCGGAAATAAAGGGATAGCGAGCAAGGGGCAGATGAAATCAGAGGTGACCAATAGGAAGAAAGGACAGGACAGGGCAGGTAAAAAGCAATATATGCGCTATGGTACAATATACAGTAGTTTGCTTGAGGCCCACTCGCAAATGCCTTAGGTCTCTGAGCACTCGGCACATCACGCGGACCTCTTTAATTGCTCTGCGTTCATTTAACTGTTTTCGACGTGCGGATGTCAGGTTAGTTTTTGGGGAAAGGAACGCACAGTATATCTTCACTGAAGTCATCCCGGCCTCTGCGGCCGTTTTTCGATGGAGGCGAAAAGCAAGGCGCCCGTGTGCTGTGCATTGTCAGTGCACGTTAAAGAACCCCAGGTGGTCGAAATTTCCGGAGTGCTCCACTACGGCGTCTCTGATAGCCTGAGTAGCTTTGGGACGTTAAACCTCACAAATCAAGCCAAACCATTTTCCTCCACCGCAGCACGAGATGCGATCTTCTCATCGAGGTCCACGGTAGTCCGCCCGATGTGTCCTATCCACTGCAGACTCTGGTGGAGCCGTCGGAGGTGGAGTTCGGCCTCAGCGTCTTTCTGGCGGCGTCAGTATTGACTGTGCTCTACCTGCTGATTGTTTTTGAGGTAAGCAGTCGCTACGAAAGGAAATCCCCAACATTGCGGACAGTGAACGCTTCATACTACCAAGCAACCCTGTCACTTACGCTCTTCCGTGGATAACCGGAAAAGCCACCGACATAGAAGCAGCTCAGCAAAAGCTTCTTGAGCCTGTTCTCGTTTTCTTCACCCCATAGTCGACGCAGCTGTAGCAAAGAAAGCAATAGCAGAAAAAAAAAAAGGAAATGAATCGCTAAAGCGTTCACAGCGGATTTTAACGATAATTGTACGAATTTTAACATTCAAACACAGTTCTAGGTTGAGGGGTAGTATTGTAAACAGTTAACAATTTTAACTACTTTAGGGCATTGAGGGCGCGCTCATTCTTTGTGAAGTACGGTCAGAAAAAAAATCATACCAAGCCACGAATACTGAAAGAATAATTGCGCTGAAGCATTCTTCGCGCAATTAAATACTTGCCTTCAAACCACATTCAGACCTCGGCAAAATACAAGTGCTACCACAGTTATGGTAAATTTCATATATTCCGTATTTCTCAAGAGAGTAGCCGATTGGGTTCTCGAATGCGAAAACAAGCGCGGGGCTCTCCTGTGCTGTCACCGTGACGAACCTGGTCTCGCCGTAAAAAAAGTTCTACATTGGTGACCATGGTGGAAATACAACTCTTTCGATACCGCTTCAATTAAACATCGTTATACCGTTAAGGTCGGATGCGAACGCAAACTTTACTACTGCATGCAGACCTTGAACTGTTGCGCCATTTACCTTGAAAAAAACAACAACCATACTTTCGCTATGGTTTGTATCCTTTTCTCATGGCGCCGGTCGTTAAGCAGCTTCTCAGCACAACAGAATACAGATATATTGAAACAAATTTCCTATATATTCCCAACGTGGGGTGATATTTTAAATTGTATGCCTTTTGCTAGTGTTGGCCGCTTCATGAAACGGCAATTGCTATGATTGAACTGCGTAGCTAGCCCTCATGTTTAATCGTTCTCAGTCGCATTGGCTTTGAGGCTACTGCTTAAATATGAGAGTTTAGTAAAGAAAATAAAGGTGCGAGGAACCAGACACATTGATGCGGCGCTTTGCATGTTAAATTATACCGCGGACCATTTTGCTCAACTAGGTGACTGTTATAGACTCTGCTTATGTTTTTTTGTAGCGTGTTACATCTTTCGTGAAATATTTGATACCGGCAGTGCCCCTAAGCACTTGCTCGAGTATTTCACTAAATTACTTGGCCTATAATAAAAACCAAAATCCCTTCTCGATTAAAAAAATAGTAGTCGAGAAGGACTTTTTAGGCGCATTTCCGTTTGGACACGAACCATTTGCTTTCGGATATCAAGAAACCGCCTGATTTGTTCATATTTTCTTTAAACACCGTTATGCCGCGGTTAAAAAACCGATAGGGCGTGGAACTAGCATAGCTTATGGACAAAAAAAAAAGTTAGCAGAAATCTACAATTTACGGCAATTTTCTCCACGGCAGAAAGGATTAAGCTCGAGATTCTTTGGTGCATGCAGAGAGGCTCGAAACATTCACTAAAACACGTGAATTCAATTGCAATTTCTGTGCGCACGTGGAGGGTTAGTACCCTTACTACCCCACTGGGGCTGCAGAAGCCGTTTAAGGGGCAACTCCGGAAGTTTTTTGACATTCGTATACTCTGGTTAAAATTTTGCTGTATGTTTTCCTCTCTGCCCTAACGCGCTCCGGCGAATTTGGGCGCCGAGCGAAAATTCATTCACGCGAAACTCTATTTTAAAATGTGCAGTTTTGGTGGCCTGAGTTGAGGCGATTTCTGCGGGCAACACTGAGTTTGTGACCACAAACAGTATACCGCTTCACTGCCCGCTCCCCGCATGATCATAGAATTTTGAGGCCCATATTAGGCTATTCAGAGATTTTATGTACTGCTTCATGATTTCCAGACTCTATTTCCACCGTCCAACGTATGCGCGAGTTTTTGCAATACTGTTTGTGAAGTCATCGTTTCGTCCATTGAAATGTCATTTATGGCCATGAAACTAGTTTCGGTTTCAATTTCCTGTTTTTACCTTTAAATATAGCTCCACTCGGAATTTCGAAAAAATTCGTTTTTTTTTGTGTGTGTGTGTTGGATTTGGGACACAACGAGGACTGTAATGCAATCGATGACTCAAAATAATGAAAAGACCACCAGACTTTGCCTTATAAGCTGTCGGCCGGACTTCGATAGAAGGGCGACGAACGTCTCGTCTCTTCTTCCGTTCGTTGGATGTAGTGTCAAATTCGTGCTGTGTACAGCTGCGCCACCTCGGCTACTTTTTCTCGACGCTGCCACAACTTCGGAAAGTTTAGCACTGTGCCGCTCCCTTTATTGAATGTTCACACCTAGTGCCTTCAGTGCATTATACGTCTCCGAAATGCAAATTCCACGAGCAGTTTCAGAGTAAATGCAGTAAAAAATTGCAAAACTTTTGCTTGACACAATCGGAGCTAGTTACTTTTTTCTGCATGTGACATTGTTAGCTGTGCCCTGCAGTCATCTGTCTAGCTACACATTAGTAGAGAGCTTCTGAGTTGGAGCCTCCTGAAAGCGTTCCTTTGCTATCTCTGCCGGCAGCTGGTGCACAGGACTCTGGCTGCTTTGATCGGAGCAACAATGGCAGTTGGCTCTCTCTGCGTTGCAGGCGCGGTAAGTGCCATGGTCTTCCTCCCGTGCAAAGCACTGCTTAGGTCCGACTATTCGGGAATATTCCATGTTCAAAAACCCCTTATATGAATGGGAATTAAATGGCCTAATTTGCTTTGCTGCTTAATTGTTTCGTCATCGCGATCTATTGTTGACTCTTGTTTTAATGTGCCGTTTGTACATGTAAATTTTGGAGCAAATTGTGAGAAAGAAGTTTCGAAAGTATTTTCACATCTTGTAGAACAGTAGAACAGGGCGATAACATTGTCTGCAGATGCTCTCTACAGGCTCATAGCTTTTTCCAGCGTCAAAAACACGGCCAATTTGTTTTTATGACAGACTTAATCATTAATTGTGAGTGCAGGACATTTTCGAAGCAAACTTTTGTTATGCATTGGAAACTTTGACGATTTCTATAGATTTGTTTATGAAATTGTTACAATATTTCATAAATGCCTCACAATAAGTGGTCTCAAGATTGGTGGGCCTAAATAAGGAGGCTGGGGTGATGTTTAACAGCCCGGGAAAGGAACGGCAGTTTAGAACAGGTAGCGAAACACTGCTAGTTGTAGGCGAATATGTCTACTTAGGACAGGTAATAACCGCAGATCCGGACCACGAAAGGGAAATAACTAGGAGAATAAGATTGAGATGGAGCGCATTTGGAAGGTACTCGCACATCATGACTAGCAGCTTACTGGTATCACTGAAGAGGAAATCTTATAACAGTTACATCTTGCCTGCGCTCACCTATGGGGCTGAAACAGGGAGGCTTACGAAAAGTGTTCTACTCAAGTTGAGGGTGACGCAGATGGCTATGGAACGGAAAATGGTGTACTGGGTCAGAAAAGAATTACGCTTAATTAAGGTTAATAAAATGCGAAGTAGGTGCGTAGCACTGCTTATCTCTGCTATACCCTTCTATCGCTTGCAATCGCGCAGCCCGTTGTCCGGGAGTTTCTACCGCAGGTTTATTCTCTTCGCTTCGGCATCCATTTCGCGACGATGCTCAGTGTCTTGAGCAGATTCCTGAGCACGCTCGGTACGTTTCCTCAATCTTTGTGCTAGATTACTGCACCATTTAGCTGCAATATCAGAATCAGTAGACTCACAATCCCGCAGTCTTCGTAACCGTTGTATTTCAGCCCGTCGCCAACCTGCACCGCAGTGCCAAACTTTATCTATTGCGACGTAAAGCAAATGCGCGGCAAACATGACTGCGAGTTTTCAGACATATTCGCTCAGCGTCACAAAACAGTACAGCGAACATTATTTTGCCCGTTGTCACAGGCCAGAAATGATCGGGAAGAGAATCTTAGCACAATTATCAATTTTCCCCTTTGCTGCATGGCCTGGCTGCATGCAGCGGCCGAGCCTTACGCAGGTTGTATCGTGGCTGGACGTGGAGACGCTGTGCCTACTCTTTGGAATGATGATCCTGGTCGGGGTGCTCTGCGAGACGGGTTTCTTCGACTACGCCGCCGTGCTGGTGAGTCGTTCTACACCACAGGCATTAATGAAGGTGCTCGGATATTGACGTCAGAGGTTCTCATTTCTCCCGTGAAGCGACCGAAAGGGCTAGAACCATGCATGCAATACTGACGCCGCGCTACGTGTAAAACCCCAAAGTGTTAAATGTTGGGCTTGTTTATGTTCTGACATCACAAGCATATCTTGTAACAAAGAAAAAAAAAGGCAGAAAAACAAAGGCAAGACGAGCACGAGACGAAGCGCCCATGTTCATCTTGTCTTTCTGTTCTTTCTTTTTGCTCTAAAAGAATGCTTGTGATAGTAGCCAAACCATGTTCGCAAGTGTCCTGCTTACTGATTATTAGCAACTCGTTGTCACTGGTGCTTTACAGGCATCGCACGCAGTTGTAAACATGCTAACAACCAACAGCCTAGCGCAACTTGTGCTTGTGCTTATAATCTGGTTTCAGGACTATAAGGGCAACATTGCCATAACGCAACCGATTGATTCGGGAGCATCCGATATTGTTCTTGAGGATACAATGCGACTACTTCAGTTATTGAAGTAATGGGGGCGTTGTATTGTGCATAATGTTTTCCTTTAAGCTGTAAGAAAAACCTGTCGCAGTAATGTCGGTTCACCTGCATTTTCGAGACAGCAACATATGTCTTGTCGTGGCGCTTGTCGTGTTAGCTCCGTCTAGTTTAAATACGGCTATTGACAGGCGATTGGGCATTCCTGTAGTGGCAGCACTTTTCTCGAAAAAAAGTTGCAACTGTAATGCCATATATAAGCCCTGCTGGTCAAAATAGTCCTTGAAGTGGATTTGAATGCATCCATAGTTGGATGTGCGAATAGCGCTATTCTTTCTTCGCTTTAAAAATTTTTTTTCATGTTTCAGGCTTACCGGTTAGCTCATGGACGCATCTGGCCCATGGTGACCATGCTCTGCGCTTTCACGGCCATCATCTCTGCCTTTCTGGACAACGTGACCACCATTCTGCTGATGACGCCGGTCACTATAAAGTAAGGATAGGTACCATTATGAGGAGCCATGACATCTTCCCTTTTTCGTGCATTAATGGCCAGTAATGCAAATCGGCGAAAGCGCCGATGTTCACGAATGGCGGTTGGCCTTCTGGCGTGTTGACTACAAGCTAGTTGTCTTATGTTGAAAAATATTTGCCAGCTCTGTATGCAAGGGTACTGAGGCTTACAGGAAATTATATTGCGCAGACCTAAACCGGTCTAACAACACCTCCACTTGCACCAGCGTTCCCAAGACAACCGAGACTTTTCAACCTATTTGCCATTAGCTTGTATGGCTTAACATTTCAGCCTGTTTCGCCCGCTGCTAGCTTTAGAAAGTTTTGAAACTTACTTGGCTGCTGTTTTCTGCATTATCTGCTAGCTTCGAAATCAGACGAAGCGTTCGGCAACATTGATACAAAGATTCCATTTCCTAGCTCAGATTTTGCATGTTCCGTTCTTCGCTACTGACGATTAGCACTGACAGTTATTTTTCTATACGAGCAAGGCGTTATTAAGCTGTGCAAGTACAATACATTTAGTGCACAGTTGTCGCGCCTACATTCAATAACCCAAAGTCTATGGAGGGAGTTAAGCTGCACGAGGTTCGTTTCCTCTCCTCCCCGAGTTCCATCACCGCCGTCAGTAGAGATTTAGCTTACCGTGATCCGCGATCCGCCACCGTGACCCTCTGCCTCGCGCGGGCGGAGCGCACAAGCTGATTGGTCCCGACGCGGCAGGTCTATGTGCCGACATCAAGTATGTGGCGCCATCTATCGGCATCAAAGTAATCTGGGCATGCGCAGTCGAACGCGTGGTGGCGGATCACGGTAGCGGATTGCGGATCACGGTGTGCTAAATCTTTCTAGTACCTTTTCGGCAGCGGATTGTTTCAAAGAGTGCCTAAGTAGCTGCACTCACGGCGTGCTTCGGCCTTTATTGAATGGTTAACTGCAATCTGTTGTTCGGTGTCATACCTTCACTACAACTTAAGGCATATGTAGGCGTTAATATTCAACTGGGCGTACGCTTGCGCCATTGCACTGCGCCATATATCATCTTCATTCTTGAAGAAACCGTCGTCCTTTAGCGTTGTGTGAACTCAGGGTTGCCATTTCTCTGGCACAGCTGTGCTAACAAGAGTCAGGTCGGCCACCAAATGGCAGTTCATTGTCAGAGTAATCGTCATGAAATAAGTACCTGAATAGGCATTTAGGAGCAGCCTCCCTGGTGAAATGTTTCAGTGAGGCAATTGATAACAGTTTATTGGAAGCTACTCCAACTTCGGGCAGCGCGTAAACAGAACTAAAACAAACGAGATCCTTATTTTTGATTCAGGTTAATGCGTACGCAGACGATGGGGGTCGATCGAGCCGTAATTTATTCCATAATTTTATGGATATTTGCTTCATAATTCATAGCTTAATAATTTAGTTTATAACTCATTGCTTCATAACTAATTTCACAATTGCTTCATAATTCACAACTTCGTAATAACTAGACTGATCCCGTCTAGGCAGACTTGTCTGCTGCACAGGGCCGTATTACTCATCCTTTCGCGGTTTCTTTCCTGTGGCACAGGCTATGTGAAGTAATGGATCTGGACCCGAAGCACGTGCTTATCATCCTTGTGATATTCTCAAACATTGGTGGAGCTGCCACGCCCGTAGGGGATCCTCCCAATGTAATCATCATATCCAATCCAAGCGTCCGTTCTCTGGTAAGTGCTTAACCTTTTGAGCGAGCCTCTTCTGTTCTCTTACGAGCACTCCATGTCGAGGGACAACTCTCCGCGGTAAGCCAGCGGTTCTGGCATATAGTCAAACAAGTCGAAATCTTGGTATATCAGCGCGTTATGCGGTTGCTCATTTTGATGCATATGAAATACAAGTAACACTGCGTGCCATGCCCAAGCACTCAAAATTTAGACGAATCTCTAACTCCGCTTGCATTTTCAAATTTCCTTAACCCTATATTTCGCTCTGATTGACTTGTGTAAACTCAGATCCCAGCGAGTATGCGGAAATTAGTATATTCATCAAATTGTTCACGAGCGTTCTTTTCAACTAGTGTAAGGAAGTACCTCATAACTTCCGGCTCTCTATATGGCGCCAATTCTTTGGGCTGGCTTTTAAGAAGCCTATTTCTTGTGCTCTGAGGTTCAAATTTCATAAGAGCATATCTGCACATATCATGATCTTTCTGCGCCTCTCAGTGCACTTCGTATGACGCATTGCGACAAAATACATTGTCCCACTACTATCGGCACACCTCATTCTGAGCTCCCACTATCTACGGAGCGGAGAAAGAGGCAGTGTCTACTTATTGTCACGAAGCTGTGCTGTATCTACTCGTGAAATTCTAAATATGGAGTCATAGCAACCGGTGTACCTTTAGAGATGTTGTAGGGCGGCAGCTATACGTGCTTCTTCGTCCCACAGTAGTCGATCTTGGCCTGTCAGCTATGGTAAAACATTCACCTGTCTATTTGCATACGTTGAGCAATGAAAACTCCATCTGAGTGGGGAAATAATGTCTGTTTTAACTGAAGATGTGCGAGACTTCGGTGCTTCCAAACGAGTGTTTGTATTGTCCACAATTATCACACGTCTCCTCCCACCTCATGCCCTCTTTCAATATCGCTGCCATCGTATAGATAGGCTGATTAGGTTGCATGATTAATGAAGCCTTTGCCTTTGACCATGAATTTCTATGCAACCATGCGGCTGCTGACAGCATTTCACATCGTATCTGGTTAGTAAAAACTCGCTAGCATTTACGAATGTGTAAAGATGCGCTTCTTTGGATGACGATGAACAGTTACTCGCTTATTTTTGTCCTCATAGGGGAATTGGTAAACACCCATTTGGTAATTTGCAACGTTTTACTCTACTGAATAGTGTTGACACTATTTCTGAAGACTCGCCGAGGTGGCGCAATGGTTATGAATCTCGACTGCTGTTCCCAAGAATGCGGGACCGAATGCCGGCCTTTGCGGCCGCTTTTCGATGGGGGCGAAAAGCAAGGCGCCCATGCGCTTTGCGATGTCAGTGCGCGTTAAAGAATCCCAGGTGGTCGACATTTCCAGAGTCCTCCACTACGGCGTCTCTCATAGCCTGAGTTGCTTCGGGACGTTAAACCCAACCCAACCAAACCAAAACGCTTCTGAAGAGGTATAAAAAAGATCTGGCTACAACTGCTACCAGGAGTAGATCAACTGTTTTTGAGCGAAAGAGGCTTAGGTGTGTGGGGTACGTAAGCGGAATTTCTAGTACGAGTGGAGTCACGCCAGAAACTGAATGCGCTGCCGAGTTACTCACGGCCTAAACAATAGACGGTTATTGCGTTTCCGTATTTTTTTCGACTTGGTAATAACATAAATGAAAACGCACCGACGTTTAAGGGATAACCATCCTACATGTTTTGCACCATCCACAGGGAGTGTCCTTCACCACGTTCACAGCGCACATGGTTCCTGGAGTGGTGATTTGCGCAGTGGGCGCCTACATCTACCTGCGAATCTTCTACCGGGATGTGAACAAGCTCCGATTGGCGCAATGCTCAGACTACCTCGGTGCTTATTTTTTCCTTACTTATCTAAGGCAACCGCAGTCTACGTGTGTATTGTTTTAAATACTTATCGATGGAGAGGGCAGAAAATACAGATATGATTTTGGTGTTCATTATTAGCAGCACTGCTATTCACTGTAGAGAAATGAAGGTGGGCTTCTCAGGCGACACAAAGCAAACACGACTAAATAAGGAAGCTTCAGTCTGTCTATCCTGTACAGACCCGGTAGAAAAAAAGTGCTCCGTTACAGATATTGTCCCAACCGGCGGAGTCGTTTCTTTTCCGCGTTGGTCATCTCGTGTTTTCTATTTTATCTATTTCCAATACTGTTAAGCCGTTGCGGACGGTTAGGGGGAACAAGCTTTGAAATACAATTCCACAAAAATATTTACAGCTTCTGCTGAAGCATTCAAGCTGAGCGGCATCTTGTAAACACACTGCAATAGTCTGTTCCAGTCAACTAGATTGACTAGTCAATTGAGATTTATATGGTCTCTAAGTTGAGAAAAAACATAACGCTTTTGAAGGAACAGTTGTAGAACCCATAAAACACTGACCAGACAACAGTATGGAGACAGCTACAGACGGGGACCCTCCCCAACCCAAACTACATATAAACATTCATAAATAAGGATATGAACCCGTTCTGCCGGTTCTGGGCGTGCAAAGCCCATAAGCCTCCCCCAGAACTCTTGCCTGATCCCCCTAAAAAAGCTTGGGACAAGCTAAGGTCCAGCGATTACCCTGGCATTCAGTTCAAGGCCGTCGAATGGGCCGGCGTTGCCAAAAGTCTCCACAGCCTGCGGCACGCTAGCTGACTTCCCCTATTCCTCCCACTTATTGTGAATAAAGTTTTATCAGCCTCAGTTGTAGAACCTTGTATGCCGGCAACAAAATGCTTTCCTGTGCTACACTCTACGCTGGTGTCCTCCCTCGCCATGCAGAAATGGCCCATGAGATCCAGGTGTGGCAGAAGGCCGTGTTCTCTCTGGCCGAGTACTCCCGCGACGAGACGCACGTACGCCACGTGTTGCGCAAGAAGGTGCGAAAGCTCGTACGCCAGCAGAGCAAGCGAAGCCACCACGCCCGCTCGACCACGTTCACCGCAGCGACGGCCGGAAGAACGCCCGCCTCCAAGGACGGCAAGACAGCCTCCTACATGTGCGTAGTATAGTAAACTCCAAACGACATTGTCATCAGCGTTGTTCAACATGTGGCCAAGAGCGGCTACACCAAAGCTGCCCACATGGTACTGATTCGTAATGGTATCAAGGGTTGTGATGTTTTAGAGTACCAGCTGCCTGGAGGTAACTTCGTTTTAGGGCTACGGACTGCACAATCCTCGTGTCGTCATCGCACTCGCGCTGTGTTTAATTGTTAAACTTAATTTCGCCGAACGCTGGCAACGTGTTGTAGACGCAAGATGCTGGCGCAACTGGGGCCAATATGAAAATGTGAATTTTCGACAAAGGTGCATCAGTGGCAGAAAAGCGGAGAACTCAATCCTCTGTGTGCGTGCAATGCAGGAAGGCCGAAGCAGACTTCCGTGAGAATCTACGGGCTCTGAGCGAGAAGTACAGGATCCGCGAACCAGCTCTGCTGGTCAAGACGACCGTGGTCCTTGCAGCGGTCATCCTTCTCTTCTTTCTGCAGAGTATTCCCGAGATTCATCTTACCCTCGGTGAGTGTTTTTTTTTGGGGGGGAAAACACGCACGTTCCTCCTCAGGTTTGCGCAAAGATTCAGCGGGCTTGCCGCTACTGGACAAGTGTAGTAGTCCCTTGCTTAAAAAAACAATTATGGCGGGACACTTAATCTCAGTCTTTAAGAGTGTGACGCTATAGCATAGGGATGAACATCCGACATATGAAGTCGTATGAACGTACCTGCGTGGCGTAAGGTTAATGCGTCCTGCTCGACATCATAGCTAAAGTACTAAGGTTTATTATTATTCCATTTTCCTACCTCAAATGAGCAGAGTTAGTAGCTGCTCCAAACGTCTTGATAGCATGTGGTCTCGTTAGATCGCACAAACAATCCAAGAATCGGAGCTCGGCCATGTCGGCTGCCAGCTACCACCACCGAGATTCATGACCATTATTTTTCGCTAAAAACTTTTATGCCGGATTTTCTGGGAAATGAAGCCTTCCCCAGGTTTCATGATCTTAGTCTCATTTTACTACCCAATCGTTGTTCCAATCGCCCAGTGGCGTCCATGGCCATATGTAGACTATCCGAGGCATCGCAGTGGGTCTAGCCGCTCGTTAAAATAATTCTGGCCTACTCTATGCAGACAACTCAGCCGGCAAGTTGAACAGCGAAGACTGTTAAGTGTACATTTATCGGTTCTGTGGTGTCAACGTCGTTGGCGTCGGCAGAACCCTAGCCGAAGTCTGCATGCATGAAGTGTGATCGTACGTGGCGCTCTCGCAACGAGCCAATAGCAGCATAATCGCACGCTGAGCGGCCGGAACTTATTAAAGAATCGAATTGTATTGATTTTCGCATAGTGCTATCGTGACGCCACTGTACAATCATATGTTATTTTCACCGTAGTTAACGGCAGCCGCTGATTACCACTCGCTACGCGGAATTAAGTATTGCGAGGTTCTTGGTCCTGCAGGAAAGTGACTTATTGTGCGATGTGCTTCCGAAGCGTGCACATCATCAATATTAGAGCGAAGTGCAATAAAAGAATTAGCTTTATGAAATAAGGCGGCCGGCAGACACAATCTGGGATTGACACAGTTAGTGGCGAGGGGGGGGGGGGGGTGTTATCAATAGACATGACATTTATCTCGTTTCGACTCGTCGCATACCTGCTAATCCATGTTCCGAATGGAGCCGTGGCTCCAGCATATCTGGGGTCTCTACAAGGCCTGTTCCTTGTACTACAAGGCCTGTGCAAGCTTATGTGGCGTCATCGTAGTGAGATCATACTGAAAGTCAGCGTCGCCCTACGCGGTTGCGTTTTTTATTCAACGCTGCTCTGGAGCTCTCTTGAAATTTTTGTGCTAGTGATGAAGAGGGTTATACTTGTGCTACCTGTGTTATCTAATATTGCCAGTCTTTTGAAGTATATGAGAAGTTTGACACAATCCACCTGGCATTTATTTCAATGGCAGAAATGAAGTTGCGAGGAAATTATCACCCTCATTCAGAGTTACTTGAATAAACATTAAGACAGGCACGGAATTCATCTGAGAGCCCATTTATTGTTAGATGGATAGATAAAGCTAAGAATGGTAGGCAGAAATAATTCTCAGAACGGTGACCTTGACGACGCTCGGTGTAGCTTGTGAATACGAAGTCTCTTTCACGGAAGTGCTGGTCGCAAAACTGTAACGTAAATGTAAAAAAAGCTGCTTAAGCTGGGAGCAGCGATTGCCATGAGTATATTAACGCCCTGAGCAGCTAACTCGACTTTAAACCAGTCATTTACTAGGGCAACTATGATTACGTGGCCACTAGCGAAATAAAAATTTTCTATAAGAAAATAATTTAGGTTGAAAAACAATTTTGTTCCGCACTCAAAACAGAGCGAATGCTACTCGATTATTAGTAGCTGTGCTGTCCAAATTTTCTGCTTGATATGGGCACGCCTACGCTTTAACTAAATCAAACAGTGGTGAATATTAGCATGAGTATAGAAGCAAACAAGAACGCTTTCTTACCACAGTGCACTTCATCGGTAATAAGTTTTTCCACGGCACAGCCTTTGTCCACGCTGCATTTCGAGCTGAGTCCGACGGAAACTTGTACACTTGCGCTTCGGATCCAATGGCACAGTTAGAGCGACAGTTTAGCGCACAACAACACCCAGACATTGCAGATACCTTGCTCGCAAGCGCTATGCCGCACGGATTAAGAACACAGTAAACACAGGCTGAAAACATGCACACTCAGGCAGAGTCGTTATCGCCTTGCTTGCGTACGCTTGCGCTCGGCGCCGCCGATCTATCCCCAGATCTCGCTGTCGTGACGTAGGACTAGTGGAAAGGGGGACTTGCGCTGGCCTTCTTTTAGTCTAGGTGGTGTTGGCTCGACGCGGCGCGATACGCAACCTGCAACAAAGCCTAGCGAAAGGAGCAAGCACTTTTTGAACCTTGTGTTGGCATTTTCTACGCTACGTATCTGAGCCTATTTATCACGATTATCCATGCTCTGAAGCTATGCATAGCATGTGCACCAGCTCACCAACCCGTCATGCTGCTAGCCCATCGGGATGAGTTCGGCAAGGAAGGCTTTTAATGGTACAGAATGATTTTTAGATTAGAACTAGGCTACAGGATTCCTGCAGCGTAGTTGTTTCGCATTTGGCAGGACAGAAGCGCAACGCATCGGAACTAGGGGAGTAACACTACCACAGAAAGAAAAAGGTTTCTTATGTGCAGTCACGATTCTAGACGCTGCCGAGAGATGGACTGATGACGTTATTTGCCTAATTTTAGTCTGGCTGTGTTGGCCACTGCATTGTGTACGCTTTTGCTTCGAGTAAGCATTGACCGAGTAAGCATAATGTGAAGAAATAGTTTTTTTACAGATTTTCAAGTTCTCGGGTAATCGCATTGATGTTCGGCACCTTCATAAACAGTAACCAGTGTTCCAGCAGATTTGATTGAAAACTAAACCCATAGGGAAGTAGGCTACGAGTGCTCACTTTGCAACTTTGCCTATGGAAATAAGTAAAAAAGCAAAGCGAAATGATCCCAGTTTTCAATTTAATTATCAGCGGACTATGGTCTTAAAACGGTTGCAAGCATATTAAGCACTATGAAAAGAGTGACTATTTGGGAATCAACTGCAGAACTGTGGATATTTCTCTAAAAATATGCTTACGTTTTGTCTTTTGCACCCGCAGGCTGGATTGCAATTCTCGGAGCCGTGATGCTAATGGTACTGGCAGACACCCGCGAACTGGATGCGGTCATCGCTCGTGTGGAGTGGACGACGCTTATATTCTTCGGTGCGCTGTTTGTCGTCATGGAGGTCAGTAGACTATACAATACTCCGCGGCTAACATAAATTGAGATCACTTAAGTTGAATCAGATCGTTCCTTATAACATCAGTTTTCTTTCTCATATACTGAGCTACTAGTTGATCATTTCATCACGCAGCAACCGTTATCACCAGTCATCTACCGCTAGACCAATTTGCAAGACGGTATTGCATCTGTCATTTATATAAGCTGCATGTGCGCTTTCTCCAGGGTTTTGTTCTTTCTGAAAAACAAGCCTCAGATAACGACAAAACATTTACTACCTTGCACTTGTATTTCATTCTTGTTTTCCTGTTCATAATTTTGTGGTTATATCACTCTGTATGCACAAGCGCGAAATATTTTCACGATTTTATTACCGTTCCTTCTCCTTTGATTCATTTAAACATGTTTTTTTTTTCAAACTAGAGAAGTCTATTTGGCATGCAAGCTGCTCAGATTGTTTGCATGGATAAACCGCATATGTTATGCTCTGGTCATCCTCCATGCAGTCTCGTATTTTTAAGCAAGTGATTAAAAGGCCGGCACGTCGTTGGAGCGGGGAGGCTCATTTCATATTGCACAGATTACCATCGGTACAGGATAGGATAGGATAGGATAGGATAGGATAGGATAGGATAGGATAGGAAATACGTTAGTTTCTCTAGGAAGGTCTTATGCTAGTAGCAGAAGAGGTCCATCTTCCGTCTTTTCACAGGGTTGGTGCCCCTATTCCAGGGCTCCGCTGAGCTTCGCTGCTCGCTGGGCGTGCTGGATCAAACCTAGTTGGCAACCCAGATCACCGCTGGAGAGCCGGCACTGTTCCGCACTCGGGTCTTTACGAAAGCTATCGTTATTTCTACATTGCCACGTGATGTGGTATAACGGTTTGCTACCACACCATGGGCAGGTGTCCCGATATTGTGACGGGTAAATTTTGCTTAGAATATGCAGGTTAGGGAATATTCCTGTCTGCAGTCTTCGCCAGTACACTGCCTCTTGTTTTAGATCCCGATGAGACGGCGGATAGCGGATCCGTACCCCCTTATAGTAGTATATACCATAGTATTGTGCCATCGGTACAATATGATTGCAATGCGTGCAAAGACTTACATCGTCAACCCACCGTCGTGCGCGTGCTCACTTTCATTCTCCTTTGATGTAGCCCAGCACTGTAAGGTTTTCAAGACGACCAGTAATCCCCGATATGTCCGAGCGTTCTCACTGAGTCCGATATGTTAATGTGAGGTTCATTGCGCGTTGATGCGAACTCTTCGTCCTATAGACGCCAGGGCTGTGCTTTTCTTGTGGTTTTGCAGGCGTTGGTCGAGCTCAAGCTGCTCCTGTACGTGGGCCACCTGACTCAGAACTGGATCCGTAGCGTGCACAAAGACTCGCGGCTCATTGTTTCCATCATCATCATTACCTGGGTCTCAGCGCTAGCGTCCTCGTTCGTGGACAACATTCCCTTCACCACAGTCATGGTGAGAGTGCTCAGGCATTATTGTTGCTTCGTCCGTGGTGATGGTATGTGACAACTCTGATTTCAAAAATCTGCCCGCCCCGCAGTGTGTGGCTTGAGGCGGCCACAACTTGAAACTCGGCCTGCCATTATGCCATAGATTTTCTGCGAAAGCGTCTGTTGCACACTATCCTCGATTAGAAGCTTCTTTATGCATTTTTTCTCCTAAACAAAGCCTACGACTGTTCTGTGCCGACTTTGGCTGTATGATTATTTCTTTCGCAATAAAAAACTTGCCTAAGTGAGACCTCGGGTGGCCGAAGCAACGCCGTGAAGAGGCGTAGCTACGGTCTTCTCATAAAAAAAAAAAATCAACCTGCCATGACATTTGAATTCACGTTACCCCTATGCCACGGCCAGCTCCTGCCCGTGGCATAGGGATATTAGTTGATTCATAAATCATGAATATTAGTTGATTCATGAATCGATACCATACAGCTTTTGTCAAAATTAGACAATGGTTTTGCTTCTAAGCTGCACTCGTTGAGTATCGCCAGTGTTTGAAATCTCGATGACAAATCTCGCGTTCACTCTTCTCTAGCTTACTTATAATATTCCAGTAATGATTACAGGAGGCTGGTTACAGGTCTTTGAAGAGAACCCCCTGTGCTGCATATTCTTGACAAAGACTGTACTAATGTCTGCCTTCCCGTACAATTCGCTTGGAAAAACCAAACCTGGGTAGGTAAATTTTCGAATGCTAATCTGTAAAAATGAAACAAAAAAGCACCCATTATGTTGTGGAAAAGGAAACATTCCTCCTACCTGGATTCTTGGTGCGAACAACTTTGCGAGCGTTCTTCATTCGTCCGCGCAAAGTCTAACAGCACGATTGTTTCGGCAGAAACTGCTTGCTAAAGTCATTCATTATTATGTACACACAATGAATCTGTATGCAGAGGAATTATTTCTTAAAAGGGTTTTAAAGTATTCGGTAGCTGAATTCTCTTTTCTTTTCGTGCCGTTCAAGATACTATTCGGCACAAAACTTCTCATTTCATGTGGGCTGACCGGTGAATTATCTGGGAATATTAGGCATCGTGGAAAGAACGGATAATTACGATGAAACAGATGACAGGGCATGAATTCTTCCACTGTCCTGTCATCTTTCATCTCCCTCCCTGCAGTCTGTTTCTTCATTGCCAGCCTCGTTCGTTTCGAGCTACGTAATAGCCCATAATAGTTATGTTGATATTTTTTTTCCAGCAATGAATTCACGTCGTGGGAGCATTTAACGTTTTAGGCACAAATTGTTTTTTAAAATATTCAATGTTTTTCTTTCCTCTGAGGTGAAAGAAATGCGTCGTTTTTTACCTTAAATTTCCAGATCAAGATAGTGAGCGGCCTTGGTGAAAGCGACTTGGGCCTCAAGCTTGGACCTTTAGTTTACGCATTAGCCTTTGGAGCTTGCTTGGGAGGTGAGTTTTACTTACCGGGAGACTTTTGCACAGAGAAAGCGTTCATTCGGTCGATGAAGATGAATTTACGCACAAATAAAGCTCTTCGGCAGTGAAGGTAGTAATACATACACATGGCTGCCCTTGATACCAAACTGTCCGTGGGCCTCTCTCCAATTGAGGCTTGCATGCATCGTCGGTTAACTTCGTAAAAGCTCATGCATGCAGTTTATTGAGGCACAGTCTGTTCAAGTCGAATAAACACCGTTTATTTCTACGAGAATAAACACACAGAGCCTAGCTGGGGTATGTGGAGAAACTCAAATCTGGCGCTCCTTTTGATACCTGTCGCAAGTACTCTGAGGACGAAGATTTAGCATTTAATTAGTGCGGTATTTGGTATCAACACCCATTGCAACAAGTGGCTGCCTGTGTGGCTCCCGTATGCCACATGACGTTACTGGCCTTGGAATTAGGAAACTGGTGCCAAACATTGCTACAAAGGAGACGCCGAATAGCAAAGCAAACTTCGGAAGCTTACAGGGGTCGCTCAGCTACTTCTGTCCCCCGACAGCACCTTGCCAGTGGTCCTGCCATATGAGTAAGTTACCGCTGCAATAAACCAGTCCATGGGCACATTACTCAGTGCGATAAAGGTTGGCAGCATATCAAAATAACATTCCACTTTTTTTTCCGTATGGAGTGCCACACCCCGTGGTCCATAGAATGCGGGCAGAACATGCATTGTTTAATTTGATCTGTGCTAAGTACTTGGGCACTGCTCAGGTATGCAGATGTCCTAAAGGGAAGCTAGTTTTAAGCAGCTCTTAAATCGCGTACTCCTGACCCTCTTATGTATTGCATTCCAGTGCAAGTCTGATAATTATTAATTTCCTCCTCAGGAAACGGGACTCTCATCGGGGCCTCGGCCAATGTTGTTTGCGCCGGAGTTGCCGAGCAACACGGTTACAAATTCAGCTTCTTCGAGTTTTTCAGGTAAGGATCGTATAATTGCTGGCAATACTGACGTGCATTTCATAGCAACTTGTTAAATCACGCGTCTTCAAGTTATTTACACAGGCAACCCTGATCACCGGTGTCTGAATGAAATAGTCTAAGGCAACTGCTATCCCTTTGCGACGTCTTGACATGCGTTTTTTCGCCGTGGAAGTTCACTGCTAGCAATAGCTGGCAGATGTCTCATCCTTGGCGGCTGAATTTCGATTCAACCGGAGAGCAGGAAGCCACTGTACTGCGATATAAATCTAGGCTTAAAGACCAGTCTTTTTCAAACCACCCCACAGCAACTTTCCTACAGCTATTACTTTCAAGTGCCAGTTTCCGGATATAATCGTCGTTCCGCCGCTTACAATATATTGGCGTCAGCACTCAAAACATTGTTGCAGGTCAAACTACTCTGCAGATTGGTTAGGACATTCTCTAAAAGCCTTCATTGACCCATGTAGCCGCAGTTGCTTGATTGTTTTGCTCCATGCAACCTATGTATGGTCTAGCTTGGGTACGCCCTGCGCACCCGCTCGTAATCGCGCATTGCTTCCATGCCTCTTTCCCCATCCTCCATGAATATCTGCGCTTCGCAGTTAGGTCGCTAAATAAGATGAAAAAAAAAAAATCTGCTTCTAGGGTGGAAGCATATACTAGTTGAATTGTTTGCCCAAATGCTAACAGAGCTCGTGACATCATTCACCAGACACTCATTTGGTCTTAAAATCGTGTAAGTTGAATAGATGCTACCAGAAGCTAGCTCAAGAACGAAGACCGCGGAGAGTGCAACATGCCAGACAGTTATGCGCACCATTGAGCGGCCGAAGAATTTGACGCAATTCAATTCAGTTTCCGTCAAAGCGGCAGGGGCTCGAACAAAAGTGAAAAACACTTCACTTGACGAGGTTCAAGCCCCTGTTTACAAGGCATACAGCAGTCGTACAATACAGCATACAGCGGTCGCAATCACATCGTTACGGACGCTTTTTTATTTTATTTATTTGAAATACTGCGGACCATGCATGGTCCGCCTCTGTAACCTTTTCTGCAAAGTAAGCTTGTAATCAATTACCAAGAAATAATTTGAACAGCCGAACCATTATACTGCTTAAAAAGCAATCACTTGAAATTTCACGTAATTGATTACTTGTAATTACCCCTCTGCAGTCGCCAGTTGGGGCTCTCGACTGCTGAAAGCATGAACGCAGCATTGAACCCCTGATGTGGCGGCCGCTTTTCGATGGACGCGAAAATCAATCAATGCCCGTGTGGTGCGAATTGTCAGTGCACGTACGTATAAGAACGTCAGGTGGCCTAAAATTCCGGAGCCATCTATTACGGCATCTCTGATAGCCCATAAAGCGCATAAAGTGATAAACCAAACAAAATCAGTACACCTGTGTACTATGGTCAGTGAGCAAAAACACGACTAAAGTATTTTTTTCCTCTACCGCACATGAAAAGGTTGTACTTCTTCTACACCGAATCGTACACGTGCATCGTTTAACCACCTTTACGTTTGAGCCTTTATAATTTGGCAGCGAAAATCACTTCAGCTAACACCTGCAAAGCACGTTTTCCAATTCAGCAGGCCGGCATTAGCCACACGACTGTTCCACTTCGCAATGGCCTGCTTAGAATCTGGTTTATACGGTGTGACTTACTTCGACAATTTTGTTTTAATCAAAAGTCAAATAAAATGCGTACGCTAGGTATCAAGGGTTGAACAAAAAAATCCCACCAAGAAGGTGACAAGTATACCTAGCAAAGCTTTTTGCTGCAAAACGGCCCTCAGTACATTACAAATCAGTAACATATACTCTATGACGAGCTGCAAGAGTTCGTTATACCGTTAGTTTGTTATAGAGATGATTATGAAAATATTATACCCGCCGTTTTGAGCGAGCGCTTTTGTAAATTCCTGGGCAAAGAAGTTTGACAATAAAAGATGTTTTCAGGAACAGGCTATCAGCGGCAGGAGATATAACTTCCTGTTAAGTCTAGCAATTACGAAGATAACAACTAAAGCTCGCCAAATTTATCACAGTGGAGTGGCTAGTGTCACCGCCAAGTTAGAATCCACGGAAAAGGCAATAACCACGGTGAGAGGTGGCGGGGGTCCAAAAAAGTCTTAAAATCATGTTCATTTATAAAACACGCCCAGCGCGCGTCGCTGTGCGGCCCCGTGTTCGTCCACGTGCAAAAGGCTCCATCAGAATATTTTGTGTCCGAGCAGAGCTTTTTGCTGTAAGAGTTCTTCCACACTCACAAGCTCCTTTTCCTTTCCCTCTAGGATCGGATTCCCGCTGATGGTGCTCACCACTGCTCTTTCCACTGCTTGGCTGCTCGTATGCCACGTGGTACTCAACTGGGACATCTGAGAGGGCAGCTCAGGACGGCGTTCAGAATAGAAGAGTTCACGAGGCGCACTCGCATAGCGAGCTGCTTGATTTTACCTGGTAGAGCGACTGAACTTGATAGTGAGCTCCTTGGCCATTTGGATTTTATGCCTGAGTCAGTCTTCAGCGCTGCATTTAAGTATTGTCCATATTTTAGCTAGTTGTGCTTTCTTTGTGTCTCGAGTTCAAAGTGATTTGGCAAAATGCGCTTATATTTTAGCATTCTGTTATTTATTGTGGGGTGCTTTCATTAATTTACTTGTGTGCATGAACTCGAATCCCCGAAAGTTCATAATTTAGCTGTTTGTTATAACTTGTTTTTATCCCGAGATGTTACGATGTGCTTGTGAATTGCTAAAGCTAGAAAAAAAAGTGAATGACGTTATCAAAAGCGAACTAATTTAAATACTTCACGACGGAACCTCTCCGTGTATAGTTATTACAGCCATCTAACTCTATGCCCGCTGAATTTGGTAGTCTCTACAGAAGTTACATAGCGAGTTTCCTTGATTGAATAAAAATTTTAAAGGTGGAAACAAATCTCGTTTGAATTCCTACGTCTTCCTGAAATTTGCATTTGCATTGCACGAAGTATTTGCATTGCACGCAATTGACTCATATACGATCCTTTTATCACCAAGTATTTATTGATATGACATTCGTTGAACCTTCGTATAAGGTTTCTTGTTACACTGTTGTGAACACTAAATGTCTGTGCCTACATATACTGTGTCTTTCCCTTCCTGTGAACCAATTATTAACTGAAAGTACTTGCCAAATGCGCTCCATCCAAATCTTATTGTCCTAGTTATTTCTTCTTTCATGGTCCGGACCTGCGGTTACTGCCTGTCCTAAATATATATTATTCGTATATCACTTCCATTGCTTCGCTATACATATTGTAAACTACAATTGCTTCCCGAGGCTGTTGAAGGACCTTAGTCTTCTGCATATTAATTTTTAGGCTCGCCTTTCTGCTTTTGCTTTCTATGTCATAATTCATTCTTTTCAGTTCATCCCCTGAGTTACCTAGCAAGGAAATATTTTCCATAAACTCTTATCCCAAACTGCTCCCATTGTAAATTTCTGAATACGTCCTCTAAGCAAGCTGTGAATAGTACTGGGGAGAGTGTGTCTCCTTGTCTAACACATTTCTTTATGGCAATTTTGTTACTTTCGTTATGCAGAACTATGGTTACTGTGCAGCCACTATATATATCGTCCAGTACTTTCACACACCGCTCGTCTACACCCTGATCTCGCAATGCATGCTTGGCTGCCGAGGTTTATGCTAAATCAGTTCAGTTCAGTCGTTCAGTCGTGTCCGACTCTTCATGACCCTATGGAACATGTCACGCCACGCTTTCCAGTCTCTCACTATCTTCCTAACATCACATAACTTCATCTGCAGTGCCTTGAGGATGCCATCTAACCATCGCATTCGCTGCCTACCCCTTTTTCGGCGACCCTCAACCTTTCCCAACATCAAATCTTTCTCCAGCGACTCCTCTCTTCTCATCAGATAACCAAAGTAGCCGAGCTTTAACTTTAAAATTTGACCCTCCAATGAGCAGTCATGGTTTATGGTCGACAATATCGACTGATTTGATCTTCTGGCAGTCCAAGGAACTGTCAAGAGTCTTTGCCAGCACCACAATTCAAACGCGTCAATTCTTCGGCGGTCAGCCTTTTTCACAGTCCAACTCTCGCATCCATACATCACAACTGCAAAGACCATAGCACGAGTTATACGGATCTTGGTTGATAGACTGTTTCTGCTCTTTACTAGGCGGTCAAGGCTAACCATTGCTCTTTCCCAGAAGCAGGCGTCTCCTAATTTCATGGCTGCAGTCTCCTTCCGAGGTAATCTTGGAGCCCAAGAAGAGAAAATCTGTCACAGCTTCCACTTCTTGTCCTTTGATGCTCCAGGACTTGATAGGGCAAGACGCCATGATCTTTGTCTTTTTAATGTTCAGTGTAAGCCCAAACTTCTCACTCTCTTCTTTTACGCGCATCAGAAGTCTCTTGAGTTCCACTTCACTTTCTGCCGTTAAAGTGGTATCAATAATGGCAGCGTTTGGGCGAGTTGGTTAGACATGTTAAACCTGTAAAGCGCATAAAAAACAACGGACAACAGCAAGAGACAGACACACGAGCGCTTACTTCCAACTGATTTTTATTTTCATGCGAGAAGCAGAATATATGTACACTTCAGATCACATGCGCATGCGAAGAAAAACTCAAACAAGAAAAAATATTCCTTCTAAACGCATTCTAAACGCATTCTAAACTCATTAAACGTAACATAGCTCGTTTAGGTTTCATAAACTGTTTGAAAAAGTCATGCCCACTTTCTGTTGAAGAAAGCATCTTTTTACAGTCAAGAAAGTTGCAAGATGCTGGCTACCCATTGCACATGCTGGTGTCTGTTGCAGAAGGACTTGTTAAAACAAACAAAAGGAATGCTAACTCAAAGCAAGAGCCGGATAAGACAAAAGATAAAAGAAAGTTTGCAATCATCCCCTATAAGCACAGGTTGTCACACAACCTAAGAAAAATTGGTAACCGAGTGAATGTAAATGTTTTGTTCTCTGCCCCAAGTAAGCTGAGTGCGCTAAGTAAGAGCACGTCAAAAAGTTTGCAATCATCCCCTATAAGCACAGGTTGTCACACAACCTAAGAAAAATTGGTAACCGAGTGAATGTAAATGTTTTGTTCTCTGCCCCAAGTAAGCTGAGTGCGCTAAGTAAGAGCACGTCAAAAAACAGGCTGAAATCAGGTTGCATGATCAAGCACTAAAAACCATTTGTAAAATGCACAGAAGGGGTTGTGTACAAGATGCCATTGACTTGCGGTAAATATTACATAGGCCAAACTGGTAGATGCCTAAATGAGAGATTAGGTGAACATAATTACGCTGTCGAAAACAGAAAAGGTGGGCATTTGAGCATTCATTGCCTCAAGTGCAAAAGCAAGAAGAATTGTCGTCCTCTCTTTCATCAATGTGAAGTTCTGTATAAACGCAAGTGTAAAACAACGCGTGAAATTGTTGAGGCAAGTGAGATAGCACGAACTGGCGATGATTGTGTAAGTGGTGCGTCGATTTTGCTGTCTGAGAAAGAGATTGCATATCTTTCATCTTTTACATGTGCAGCCAGATATTTTTTCTTGTTTGAGTTTTTCTTCGCATGCGCATGTGATCTGAAGTGTACATATATTCTGCTTCTCGCATGAAAATAAAAATCAGTTGGAAGTAAGCGCTCGTGTGTCTGTCTCTTGCTGTTGTCCGTTGTTTTTATGCGCTTTCCAGGTTTAACATGTCTAACCAACTCGCCCAAACGCTGCCATTATTGAACTATATTTCTTGTACAATGGGCTCTTTTTCCTATGTGAATGTGGATCCGTGTTTTCTGGTTTCCCTCACCGCAAACGCCATCTGCCAAGCTCGTGCTCTTTCATTTCGTATTCGATGCAACGTGCTGCCCCCGGCTGTCTTATCCTTGTTTGGATCACTTCAACCATCGGCTAGTCATGGAAAACGGATATTGAGGATACTTCGAGCGGAATGGAGAAGACAAGCAAGACTGTACAAGGACTGTCTGCAAGCAAGACTTTCCTCAGGTGAGAGCCCGCCGAGTGCTAAGAAAAAATGGCAGCAATTCGCACGAGTTCTTAACCAGTCCGCCGAGTTTTTATGGAGTACTGTCCTGCCTGGGCTTCGACAACTGGTCCCTAAACGGAATTCTAGGTTGCACAACCACGTCCATACGTTTGGGGAGATAACGCTTCCCGAAGATGTGCGCCGTACGCTTCAGTTGGGACCCAAGTTCGCCGTGGAACAAAAGAAATCTAAACCAGAACTCTTGGCCATGGTCCGTACGGTTTCGAAGCATGCCCCAACAAGTGAGCAAGGGAGCTGTGTGTCGCAGGGCATCGACGTTTTAAAGAAGTGTTCGCAGCGTGCAGAGTGGGTCAGAGAAATAACTCAAGTTACCGACATTCTAGTGGAAATTAGGAAGAAGAAATTGACATGGGCAGGACATGTAGTGTGAAGAGAGGATAATCGATGGTCGCTGAGGGTAACAAACTGGATTCCAAGGGAAGGAAAGCGTAGCAGGGGGCGGCAGAAAGTTAGGTGGGCGGATGAGATTAAGAAGTTCGCAGGGGTCAAGTGGATGCAGCTAGCACAGAACCGGGTTAAGTGGAGAAATATGGGAGAGGCCTTCGCCCTGCAGTGGGTATAATCAGGCTGATGATGATGATGATGAGGGATAAGGGTAGATGGAGAATACCTCAGCAATCTACGATTTGCTGATGACATGGTCTTGCTAAGCAACTCGGGGGATGAACTGCAAATAATGATTGATGACCTAGACAGGAAAAGTAGAAAGGTAGGCTTGAAAATCAATATGCAGAAGACTAAGGTAATGTTCAACAGCCTCGGGAAGGAACAGCAGTTTACATTAGGTAGCGAAATACTGGAAGAAGTAGGCGAATATGTCTACTTAGGACAGGTAGTAACCGCAGATCCGGACCACGAAAAGGAAATAACAAGAAGAATACGATTGGGATGGAGCGCATTTGGCAAGCACTCGCAGAATATGACTAGCAGCTTACCGGTATCGCTCAAGAGGAAAGTATACAACAGTTGCATCTTGCCTGTACTCACCTATGGGGCTGAAACGTGGAAGCTAACCAAGAGAGTTCTACTTAAGTTGAGGACAACCCAGAGGGCTATGGAACGAAAAATGGTAGGGGTAACATTAAGAGATAGAAAGCGTGCAGAGTGGGTCAGAGAAATAACTCAAGTTACCGACATTCTAGTAGAAATTAAGAAGAAGAAATGGACATGGGCAGGACATGTAGTGTGAAGAGAGGATAACCGATGGTCGCTGAGGGTAACAAACTGGATTCCAAGGGAAGGAAAGCGTAGCAGGGGGCGGCAGAAAGTTAGGTGGGCGGATGAGATTAAGAAGTTCGCAGGGGTCAAGTGGATGCAGCTAGCACAGAACCGGGTTAAGTGGAGAAATATGGGAGAGGCCTTCGCCCTGCAGTGGGTATAATCAGGCTGATGATGATGATGATGATGAGGGATAAGGGTAGATGGAGAATACCTCAGCAATCTACGATTTGCTGATGACATGGTCTTGCTAAGCAACTCGGGGGATGAACTGCAAATAATGATTGATGACCTAGACAGGAAAAGTAGAAAGGTAGGCTTGAAAATCAATATGCAGAAGACTAAGGTAATGTTCAACAGCCTCGGGAAGGAACAGCAGTTTACATTAGGTAGCGAAATACTGGAAGAAGTAGGCGAATATGTCTACTTAGGACAGGTAGTAACCGCAGATCCGGACCACGAAAAGGAAATAACAAGAAGAATACGATTGGGATGGAGCGCATTTGGCAAGCACTCGCAGAATATGACTAGCAGCTTACCGGTATCGCTCAAGAGGAAAGTATACAACAGTTGCATCTTGCCTGTACTCACCTATGGGGCTGAAACGTGGAGGCTAACCAAGAGAGTTCTACTTAAGTTGAGGACAACCCAGAGGGCTATGGAACGAAAAATGGTAGGGGTAACATTAAGAGATAGAAAGCGTGCAGAGTGGGTCAGAGAAATAACTCAAGTTACCGACATTCTAGTAGAAATTAAGAAGAAGAAATGGACATGGGCAGGACATGTAGTGCGAAGAGAGGATAACCGATGGTCGCTGAGGGTAACAAATTGGATTCCAAGGGAAGGAAAGCGTAGCAGGGGGCGGCAGAAAGTTAGGTGGGCGGATGAGATTAAGAAGTTTGCAGGGGTCAAGTGGATGCAGCTAGTACAGAACCGGGTTAAGTGGAGAAATATGGGAGAGGCCTTCGCCCTGCAGTGGGTATAATCAGGCTGATGATGATGATGATTCCCAAGAGATCAATGTTCAATCTGTCCATTTCTCGCTTGACGACATCCAGTTTACCTTGCGTCATAGATCTTACATTCCATGTTGCTATGGGATATAACTCCTTGCAACATCGGACTTTCCGGTCGCTTCCCGACACATCCACAACTGAACGTCCTTTTGGCTTTAGCCCAGCCGCTTCATTCATCCTGGAGCTACTAGGAATCGCCATTTGTTCATCCTCAGTAACATGTGGGACGCCTTCCAACCTGGGGGGCTCATCTTCCGGCGCCATATCATTAATGGTATTGTGACTGGCCATAGGGTTTTCTTGGCATGAAATACTGGAGTGGGTTGCCATTACCTTCTCCAGTGAATCACATTTTGTCAGAACTCTCTGCCGTGACCTGTCTATCTTGGGTGGCCCTACACAGCAGAGCTCATGACTTCATCGAGTTTCGCAAGCCCCTCCGCCACGACAAGGCAGTGATCCATGAAGGGGTTATGCTAAATGCTCTTTCATAATGAATGCTGTGTATAAGGGCATGACTATATTCTGAGCATGTTTTTTACCACCTAATTGATAGTATGCATATGATCTACAGTACCCTTTCCAAAATCCTGCTTGATCCTTTCGTTGATTAAAATTCCAAGCTGTACTGATTCTGTTAACGATTATCTTAGTAAATACCTTGTACGTAACGGATTGTAAGCTGACTAGTTGGAGGCTTTGATGTCATTGTCATCCCCTTTATATTACGAATATTAGCGTTCGTCTATGATTTCGGTACAGGCGATGTCGCCAGGCGCTGCGTATACAAGGTGGCAAGCTTATATAGCAGGATATATCTTCCTCCCCCCCCCCCCCCCGCTTCTCTCGTCCTTCAACAAATCAGTAGTTACCTGATCCTCCTCAGTTGCTTTCCCCCTTTTCAAAGCTGCTAAAACTATCTTGACGACGTCATTCGTTACTGGCGGAACTTTAACAGCCCTTCACTACTGCCAATCTCATTATTTTCCTGACTGCTTCGGCTGCTATATAGGTCAGTAGAGAACTGACCGGCTTCTTTGACTATCTTGTCCATATATTAATGATGAGATTCCGCCTTGTCCCTTGGTGCATATATTTGATTTTTTGCTTGTGCCTAATTTCCTCGTCGCCACTTTAAGGCTTTAAAATCGAGCAGGCTCTAAAACCTGCCCGATTTTCTGTTATACTTTTTTATGTTGGACACTTAGGGTTGGACGCTTCCACATGTTGCCAGGTCTTAATCAAATTTTTTGTCTGCTTAGATAATTTACCGGTATCCTCTCAAACTATCCTATCACCTACTTCTACCACGCAGTCAGTAATGACATCTCTGAAGGTATCGTTCATCGCTTCTACACTAAGGTCGTCTTCCTCGGTTAAAGCTGAATATCTATTCTGTAGCGAGATCCTGAATTCCTCTACCTTCTATCTCATCGCTAATTAGTTGGAACGAATTATATGAGTAAGGAAAATTTTCACCATCTTCAGATCTAGACTTATTCGAAACCTTACCATGCTGCGGTCACTGCATCGATCCTACATCCTGCATAATACCAGTGTTAGAACACAGTATAAACTCAATTTCTTTTTTAGGTATTCCATTAGGGCTTTTCCCTGCCCATTTTCGGTTCTTACAACAAGGGTATCAGTCTGCAATATTTAGCCCACTCGCAAAAAAGAAAACCTTTCTCTCAGCAGCGGGGCTGCTTCAACGTCGTGAGAGGAGTGAACTCTGCTGCAGGTGTGAAAAGGGAAGCCAGCCATAAACACGAACAGTTAAGAACATACGGGTAAGAGTATTCAAGGTGCTACACAGCGCCATTAATCTTTTTAATACCACCCAACAGAAACTGCATGTAATGCAGTTCCTTTTCTTTTATTATCTTGCCTAAAACTGTTTAGTTCTTTTTCACGTTGGTGTAGCAAATTTAGCTTGCATCGGAATTTAACTGAGCCTTTTCGCTTTCTTCCCTTTAGGAATGTTGATGTTGCAATGCTCAGACGTTACGCTCTTAAGTAACCTAATACAATAGCAGCACTTAGAACCGCATGGCACCTTAGTCTAATCCAGTATTGGCGCACTCATTTACCAAATAAAGTGCCTGATGACGCGGTGACTAATTTTTGTTATCAATACTCTTCCAAGCTGCGTGTTTTGAATGGGAATGTTCTTTTTGTGATTTCAACGGGACAGGCTGTCGATACAGGCTAAAGTATAGTTATGTTACCCAGAACTGCAGCACAACGTAGACGAACCCTGAGAGAGAAACACAACACAACGTTGGAGCATCGTTGGCAACGAGCACTCACGGTTTCCAGACTGTCGGATACTTCAGAGTGTGCCAAAGTAGAAGTAAACGTTTTTCGACAATTTCTAACAACGTTGACACAACTATCATCCGCGTTGAACTATAGGCGATAGATAAGTTTACAAGTTTCTTCACCAAAGCAAGGTGAACGTTTTAGTCAGTATATCGAAATGGTTCTTGCAAGCTGCACTTCTAATGACCGTGCGGAATGTTTCGCTATGTGCTGTTACATAGAAGTTGTCTACTCCTGAAAATATTTAATGTCCTACTAGGGAATATTTACTCGATTTACAAGCAAACAAGAACACGTGATATAAAAATATAGACAGCATGCTTGATACTTCAAATTGTTTAAAAATATAGAATACGGGCAAAACACGTCCATACACATTATTGCATCGCCTGACGAGAGCAATCATGTTGTGACGTTGTTCCTGAAAGTTTGCTATTTGCACTCGGTTCGCTTATGACTGTTACACTTCGAAGCTTGGCTTAAAGGTAAAACTTGCATATGAAATCAATTGCGTTTTCACAATTTCCGGAGCTTTGTAGGCGAATCGGAGAGGTGTTGAGTGCTGTGCGATGTGAGCGCACGTTGAAGATCCCCGGGTGGTCGAAATTACACCGGAGCGCTGCACTACGGCCCCTCTATCTTTCCATTTTCACTCCCACTTTCCTCCCTTCCCTTAAGGCGCGGTTCAGGTGTCCATAGAAACAAGTGTGACAGATACGGCGCTTTTCCCTTCCTGTGAACCAATTATTATTATTATTATTATTATTATTATTATTATTATTATTATTATTATTATTATTATTATTATTATTATTATTATTATTATTATTATTATAGCTTTCGCCCTTATGAGCACTTGTAAGTTCGTTTGTTTTTTTTTTTTGGGGGGGGGGGGTTATAGATATTGCCGTCAGAGTAATTAATGCTTCCACCTTTAAGAATAACTGAGCAAAAAACAAATAACGCAAGAAAGTCGGGAATAAGAGTGGGTTAGTATACACATTGCTGTTATATTTATGCGGCTGGGCAAGAGTCAACATCATAATAAAGCTTTTCGCTGATATTGAGCCATCAGTCGCCTCACATGTGCGCCATTTAATACGCCGGACTCAAAACACAGGTTCTATATTTCATTTCTTCTTAATGTTTAGAAGACCTTCAAAATTGCCTTCACTGCTTGTTTGCAGCAAAGTCCGTAGCTGTCGGAGTGGCGTTTTTCAAAATTTCAGTCTTGCCTAAAGCGCTGCTGTCTTTCCAGTCGCCAGCGAAGGTCTGCCTTACTTCAACATTGCCACTACTTTCACTTGATTTCAAGTCATTGTTCTCATATAAAACAGCGTCTACCAAGGCCGCAGTATTATTCACATCTGTGTCGTCTAGCTTTGCAAGCATTGCTCCCAACGTGCTGATGTCCAGGTCTTCCGTTCTATTCATCATTTCGTCTGAGGCAGTCAGCATCTTCACCGGGCTCACAGTGGGTGCGTTGCTGGAGGCATTGCCCTCTACATTTGCCCTGCGGCCGGACGGGGCTATGCGGAATGGGGAACGCCTATTCTTCAGAGCATGTGCCTCGATCCGTTTGGAGTTTCTTTGGGCCATGATGACGCTACTGACCCAAAGTGTCACCATGAAGCCGACGGCCGCTATGACCAGGATGAGCAGGATGAGGGGCCTGCAGTGGGCGGAGCAACGCACACTTAGTAGCTTTTTATACATACACAGCACCGGCCGCTGTAGTAGCTTAGTAGTTGGGGTGCTCAACTACTTTGCCGGACTGGGTCGATCATAACCGCGACGGCCAAATTTCGATGGGGGTGAAACAAAAGCTGTCTGTACTGTGCTATGTTGGTGAATGTTAAATGACTCTGAGAGGGTCGAAATAATCTAAAGTCATTTACTGTGGTATTCCTCATAGACTCGGTCACATTGGGAGGTCAAACCACATATACCAAACTAAACTAAATCATTCACCACATCCGGTGATATAAGCATTTGCATAACGCACTAAGGATGTCAAATACACGTTCCTGATCAGGCACTGAAAGAAGTCAAGCACAAAGAACTAACATTAAACTTAACTACTTTGGTGTGGTTGGTGCAAACTACGCCAAGTGACAGCGGTGAGCCCCACGACAAGAAGCTCAGCGCGTATTCACGAACAGTGACATGAAATTCTAACAGATTCAGATTGTGGAAAGAGCCACTATAGGGCGCATGCCTGCGGAAGACGGTAACGCTCTCCTGTAGAAACAGATGTAGACATTTAGGCTAGTTTGTGTTAGCTTGTGTGGGGTCATCTCAACAAACAGCTTTGTCCTGTTGTCTTTCTTGTCCAGTCATTTGTGCTGTCTGTTAAGATGTCCTGTAAAAAATACATCACAGCCTACATTCAGTTGCGTATTCGCAAGACAACATGCTAATGGGTTCTGAACAACCTGTTTAATTGATAGATTAATTGATTGATTGATTGATTGATTATGTTTAAGTTCTCAGAGCAAGTCAGGCTATGAGGGACTCCGTAGTGGAGGACTCTGAACAATTTTGACCGCCTGCGGTGACCCAAGGTATAGTGAAATACACGGGTGCCTGGCGTTCCGCCTCCATCGAAACGAAGCCGCCGCCAGATTGTATCCCTATTTAAATGAATCGCAAGACTAATTTATAGGACGGAAGAGAATAAGCCAATGTACGTTGAGCAAAATGACAGAAAATAGACAATTCATGGCCACCATGTTCAGACTGTTTCCAGTGATGCCAGTAATGAGTCTTCTCATCACTCCTAATACCTTGCGCGTCTGACTATGTTCATAATGTTTCCTTTATTATGACGTTTAGCACGACCAGAACGTTCAAATCACGCGTTAATTTTTGAGCAATATATACATTACACCAAGCAGACTACGCCGGTGTCAGTATTCTACATTCTATTCTGAGATTTATTCTTCCATAGAGGGCGCTTGTAGCGTGCAATCATGTTACACGAAGTCTGACCACATTGGTTGTCATTATATACTGAGCGCAGCAACCTATTTTAAGTAAGCGTTGTTGGTGCCATGTTGGTTATTGAAACCAGAGCTCGGACACGAAAACCAAGACGGATTCCAACTTAGCTCAGTGGTATTCACAACTGTTTCTCATTTTCTATTCGACAGACAAATAATGGCCGGGTTAAATTGAGAGCAGCTTTCCAAGGCACGAGTGAGTTTAACGAATGCTGAGTTGTATTTCTTTTTCGGCGGATGTACAGGCCTGCGCTCTCCTCCTTACCGGTAACAGGCCCCTTTTCATCAACTGGGGTTGACTGTTCCCTCCCATATAGCTGCAAATCAGCCTTCGCGTGGACAGGAAAAAGTTATTAGCGTCTACATTTTTGTTGGAAAGGTGCCGAAGAATCAGCACAGGGATGTTACTATGTCCAATATGCGCGTACTTTAGATATTAAAGCAAGTTTGTTCAATAGTCAATGCAAGACTGTCACCGAACACTTTAAATTTTATCGTAAGCTAAGTTTCAGAGGGAAGAAAGCCTTTGAACTGAATTTATATTTTTAAAAGTGAAACTCTCGGCCCTTAAATAATCCACTCTTCTAAAGTGAGCCTCAAAAACACTAAATATTTATTTAGAAACAGCTTTTAAACGTGTAGGTTACAGTATTCCTGCGTTTTTCAATGGTGGAGTCTTAAATCACTGAGCTCGATAGGAATCGCACATCTAAATCTGAATAAGTAAGAAAAATATCATGTAATATGTATACTTTTATATGCAAGAGCTCTATAATTGAGCTTCAATTTTTCACCTATATTCTTGAGTACTTAACTCAATATTCCCTCCGCGAAGGTATTGCGGAGTGTCTTCGCCTGACATGTTCGTGAGATGACAGTGCCGCTTCTGAACAAAGCTCTCCTTTGCATCAAAGGACACAGGCGGAAATGGTAACTAAACCTGAGAAAAACCTTCTAAAAGGATGTGACGACTTTAACAGCATGAAAATAATTGGTACCGCTGCAGTACTCCCTCGTGAAAAGCACAGAGACTAGCAAATGTTTCCCGAAGAATACAGATTCTCTTATTTTAAAACTCCTCCAAGTTAAAAGTAAAATTTATCTTTGAGACATTGATATTTTTTTTTTCGATTTATCGGTGCAAAAAAAGAGCGTATCCTCTTTTTTTTTTTTTTTGTAATCTGAGGTTGGTCATATACAGTCTTTTGCGGTAAACTGAGTAGCATATAAAATTCACAGTTCACAATAACAAATATTTTCTGTAATGAAAAGCCCGATACACGAACATATTACAAAATCACCAATAACTTGCGTGTGCGTAGTAACTCTGCTGTAAGCAGATCACAAATAATTACACAAAAAACTTAATTTTCCTTAACGAAAATGAGACAAATTCGAAGGTTTCCTGTGAGTTGTCTTCTCTTCTTTCTGTGGCCCTGATTACATGCAAATACCCCACTTGGAAGGGGATATACCAGCAAATAAGGAGTATGTGTGAGCATTCTTTCAACGTTAATTTCTTTTTTTGCATCGCGATATTGCCGTTTATGAGGTAGCTCAAAAGGTGGAAAGTTTTGCACCTAGAACTTACGTTCGTTGGACCACTGCGCACGTACAATCACCTCCCAGATGGCAGCGACAGGAGATTGAAAAGTATACTAGGCCTATAACAGCGAATAACATTTGCGCCAACTGACGTCCCAGTGAAGGGCTTTTATTTTTATTTTGCCTCCAATTCATGCAAGCCCCGTGACCACAGACATCTCGATAATTGCAAGCGTAACCCATTTCTCACTTTTTTGGATTCCGCTGTTCTATTGCCGCAGCTGGAATGTCCCCCGGATGTCCATCGGCCTGCACAAAACCAGGAAGCGAAATACTATCTTATTTCGATGCAAGGCGATAAGCCAGGACACATACGCAGGTATACGCATTAGTATGCAACCGCGCTAAGGCCTGATGAACCCGGATATATCGAAATATTATTGTATCGAACAGTGGAATACTCTCCAAGAAATGTCGTACACAAGTATAAGTAGAAGGGTGTAATATATTGCACCCTTCCATTTCATCGAACATGTTTCCAGTGAGTGCTTCAAAACATATAGAGGTGTATAAGCGGCCTGCAGCCTCCTGGAGTGATTACGCACTGAAAAAAATCAAACGAGGACATGCAGTTTATGTTGCAAAGCCCACCGCCGAACGGATAACCCTTAGGCCATAGAGTAGTGTTGCACCTGGACGTAGGTTCAGCATAGGGAATTGGATCGAACACACAGACTAATGCATACTGCTCACGCTTCATCTGTCAAGGCTGCAGCGTGCGAAAATATGCCCCGTCGAGCAAAGAAGGTATATTTCAGTTAGTTCAGTCGTTCAGTCGTGTCCGACTCTTCGTGACCCTATGGACCATGTCACGCCACGCTTTCCAGTCTCTCACTATCTTCCTAACATCACATAACTTCATCTGCAGTGCCTCGAGGATGCCATCTAACCATCGCGTTCGCTGCCTACGCCTTCTCCGGCGACCCTCAACCTTTCCCAACATCAAATCTTTCTCCAGCGACTCTTCTCTTCTCATCAGATGACCAAAGTAGCTGAGCTTTAACTTTAGAATTTGACCCTCCAATGAGCAGTCAGGGTCTATGGTCGACAATATCGACTGATTTGATCAAGGTATATTTACTGCATGCATTTAATGTATGTATGCATGGAGATAGTTCACGTAGAATGACATTTTACGACCGCCTGTTAACCGATATGCGTGCAATTGGAGAGGTAACAATTAAGAAAGCAGTAAATATACCTTACTGCTGCTTTCTTAATTGTTTCCTTATTCTCGACATTACTTATTCTCGAACCGTGGAAGCGCACATGCATTGCATGACCCAGTCGGGATAGCCTCTGTGGTTAGCGATTCAAGAGTCGCAGGCTCGAATTCCGCCTAATAATAATAATAATAATTGGTTCAAAGGAAAGGAAAGGCGCGGTATCTGTCACACTTATTTACTGTGGACACCGCAACCGCGCCGTAAGGGAAAGGAGGAAGGTGGGAGTGAAAGTGGAAAAAGAGAAAGAGGAGCCATAGTGGAGGGCTAAGCAGTAATTTCGACCACCTGGGGATCTTTAACGTGCGCTGACATCGCACAGCACACGGACGCCACTTCGTTTCGCCTCCATCGAAACGCAGCCGCCGAGGTCGGGTTCGAACCCGGGAACTCCGAACAGTAGTCGGGCGTCTTACCACTGCACCACCACGGCGGCTAAGATTCTTAAAAACTGTGCCTAATCGATATCAGTTTTTACAAAGCAAAATTATGAGACTTGCAAAGAAATTGAACTCGCATCATGTATCGTGACGTAATCATTTTCAGGGATTATCCAGCGAAGTTGGAAAATAAGATTGCAGGATTTACAAAGGCCACGATCTTCAATCGCGCTTGTGGGTTACAATCAACACAAGGTTTCGGATATTAATGAGAGCTAAGATTGTTGCTCTTTTATTTTCTGACCTACTTTTAGGCTTTGTTTTTGCACACACAGCCCGCACGAGAATGTCATGCTTCTATTTTCGACTATACACGCTCACAATTCCAGGCTTTTTGCTCTTCCGGGTATCTGTTGCAGTTTGTAAACGGCGTCTCAACGATAAACGAGATAACTAAGATGTCACAACTCGCGTTGAGGAATCAAATGTATTTCAAAATAAATTGCTCATCACTTTTGTGAGCCAGGTAAATGATATCAAAGTCATTAGTTAATGTCGCTCCACACTTTAAAATAAAGCCAGAAGCACGTATTGGTTGAACTCGGCCCGCTAATGCGAAACACACCCCGACACTCACGGTTGCTCCACTGGACGAAAAGGAAGGAGAGAAGCTGGATGACAACACCGGCGACGCCTTCTTGGACACCGTCACCGTGGGCAAGGTCACGAGCTGCACGTCCAAGGAGCCCTGCAGATCACTTCCGATCTTCCTCGCCCCCTTCCTGACTGCTTTAGTTGAAGACTCTGTGCCACATTTCATCTCCATACTCTTGCCGGCCGTCGGCTCGCTATCAGCGTTCTCGTTGCCTATGTTGTCTCCTTTCTTACAGGCCACTGTGGAGGCAGCAAACTGAAAACCTGCGTCAAGAAGCCCGCCGAACGGGATTAAGTAACCTCAGCTTGTTTTCTTTTCTTTTTTTTTTTTAATTTCCGCCTTCAGCCGTGGTTACCATAGCATAAAAGGCTCTGTATCGGTTCTCAATCGGCCTTGCTATGCGCCACCTTCCGCACTCCTAGTTCTATACTCCCAAATCGCATTAGACCGAAAGACTTGCTACACCGGCAGTTTATTTATAGATTTAGTCAAATTCGCCCAATTACCACGGAGGGACATCATATATATATATATATATATATATATATATATATATATATATATATATATATATATATATATATATATATATATATATATATAGTTACATATATGCCCTGCGCGTTGCTGGCTGTTGAATAAGAGGACGATAAACAGTAGTGACGCGAAAGGAAGACGAAGCTGAAGACACCGTTGGGACTTGCTTGAACACTTGCTGTGTTCTGCTCTACTGTGCTGTGAACGCTTGCCCATCACCTGCTGTGGTTTCCTGTGCTAGCCTTCTGCCTCGTATCATCTTGGTGGAGGTGACCAAAGATCCCCGTGCGCACAGATTACCCCTTGCGCTGCCAAAACCTGGATTTGCGCAGTGGCCGTCATCTACCTGGGCTTTCAACCACGTCAACAACTACCACTATGACCTCCGAGGCAGCCCCTACCACCGCGGCAACTTTAGCTCAGCCAGTCGTGCTCACAAAAATCCGCCACCCTCCCATATTTAATGGCGAAGACAAGACAGACGTGGAAGATTGGCTGGATGAGTACGAGCGTTGCAGCAAGAACAACCACTGGGACGCGACCATTATGCTGGCCAACATCATTTTCTATTTGGCGGAAACCGCTCGCACGTGGTTCCAAAATCACGAACAAGAGCTGGTGACGTGGGCAATCTGTAAGCAAAAGCTTCAGGACCTGTTCGGGAAGCCCATTGGTTGAGCTGTCGCAGCAAAAACAGAACTTTCATCTCGCATCCAATCCTCTACGGAGTCCTACCTTGCGTATATTCAAGACGTGCTTGCGTTGTGTCGCAAGGTCAACTGCTCAATGACGGAAAATGACGAGGTAGGCCATATCCTCAAGGGCATTGCGGATGATGCGTTCAGCATCCTGTTCTGCATGAATTGCTCCACCATCGACTCAGTGCTTCAAGTCTGTCGAAAATTCGAGCAGGCTAAACAACGACGCCTCGTACATCGCTTTGAGCGCCTTCCAAACACCGCAGCTACATCATCCTGCGATGATCTGGCCCCTTTGCAACAACCTTCCCATCCCAAGCACATGACTCGTATCGTCCAAAGAGAACTCGAGGCCTTAGCTCCTACACCACTCATGTCTCCGCTACCCGACACCGTGGCCATGATACAGGCTGTAGTTCGCCAAGTACTTGCAAACGTCGGCCTGTCCTCCAGCCCCGTGTCGCCCACGCCACCATCCCACTCTGTTCCTGTAGTGGCTGCTGCTACTGGCAGCCCACCTTCCCACGTCGCTACCTTATAGTCGCAATCCTGCAGAGTGGCGCACCTCAGACGACAGGCCAATTTGCTTCATTTGCTGTCGCGCCGGTCACACATCGCGTTATTGCCGTAGCCGTACCTTCGTCGCTCCTCGCGCCTATTACAACGCCGACCGCCGACACTACCAAGGACCTCGACGCTTCCCT